>NC_134701.1:245195066-245495066 GCF_043290135.1 Rhipicephalus microplus | reverse complement strand
TCAACTTTTCCGGCTGCTTTTCGAATGTAGCGCGGTGAAGTAAACGCATCAGGGGAGCCTTCAGCTCTCAAGGCGTTAATATTAGGGCCACCACTGCGATTTCTCCGCCGGTCACGGGTACGAATCCCGGCGGCGGCAGTGGCTGCATTTTCGATGTAGGCGGAAATGCTTAGACCCGTGGGCTCAGATTTTGTTGCACGTTAAAAAACCCGAGGTGGTCGAAATTTCTGGCGCCCTCCACTACGGCGTCTCTCATAATCATATGGTTATTTTGGGACGTTAAACCCCGTGTATCAATCATCATTAACTGCAACGTTCGATATCAGACAAAAGTTTAGCCTTATCATAGGTGATAAAGGCCCCAACTTTGTCCATTACTTTTCGGGTCTTGTGCGGTGAAGCATACCCATCAGGAGAACCTTCAGCTCGCAAGGCGTTATTAGGGTCATCGCAGGGTGTTATATCAGGGCCATCGCTGCAAGGTGTGACGTCGCACACAAGGTGAGCCTTATCATAGGTGATAAAGGCCCCAACTTTTTCGGCTGCTTTTCGGCTCTAGTGCGGTGAAGCAAACTTTTCAGGGGAACCTTCAGCTTGCACGGTATTAATATTAGGGCCTCCGCTGCAAGGTGTGACGTCAGACAAAAGTTGAGCCTTATCATAGGTGATAAGGGCCCCAACTTTTTCGGCTGCTTTTCGACTCTAATGCGGTGAAACAAACTTGTCAGGGGAACCTTCAGCTTGCACGGTATTAATATTAGGGCCTCCGCTGCAAGGTGTGACGTCAGACAAAAGTTGAGCCTTATCATAGGTGATAAGGGCCCCAACTTTTTCGGCTGCTTTTCGACCATCATGCGGTGAAGCAAACTTGTCAGGGGAACCTTCAGCTCACAAGGTGTTAATATTAGGGCCTCCGCTGCAAGGTGTGATGTCAGACAAAAGTTTAGCCTTATCATAGGTGATAAGGGCCCCAACTTTTTCGGCTGCTTTTCGACCCTAGAGCGGTGAAGCAAACTTGTCAGGGGAACCTTCAGCTCGCAAGGTGTTAATATTAGGGTCATCGCTGCAAGGTGTGATGTCAGACAAAAGTTTAGCCTTATCATAGGTGATAAGGGCCCCAACTTTTTCGGCTCGTTTTCAACTCTAATGCGCTGAAGCAAGCTTGTCAGGGGAACCTTCAGCTCGCAAGGTGTTATTAGGGCCATCACTGCAGGTGTGACGTCAGACAAAAGCTGAGCCTTATCATAGGTGATAAGGGCCCCAACTTTTTCGGCTGCTTTTCGATTCTAGAGCGGTGAAGGAAACTTGTCAGGGGAACCTTCAGCTTGCAAGGTGTTATAATTAGGGCCATCGCAGCAAGGTGTGACGTCAGACAAAAGTTGAGCCTTATCATAGGTGATATGGGCCCGAACTTTTTCGGCTGCTTTTCGACTTTAGTGCGGTGAAGCAAACTTGTCAGAGGAACCTTCAGCTCGCAAGGTGTTAATATTAGGGCCACCGCTGCAAGGTGTGACGTCAGGGTGTCGTCGTCGTTTGTTGCGAGCAAAAAGTTATCTTGTGCGTGACCAAGATATCGAGAATGATGCGAATAAAATAAATAGTAAGAGTTTCGGCTTCTAAGAAAGGATCGAACCAAGGCTTTCTGTGTAGGAAGCAGATGTTCTACCACACAGCCACGCTTCTGCTCGTATACGCAGTTTAAATAGCTTCCTCTGCTTGGAAATCATTGTAGAGTTGGGATTGATAACCATATGCTCACGATTAAAAGGCATGTGTCGTAACCATTCGGCTATACAGGCACATTGGCGTAGCGTTAGACAACCTTGCATAATGTGGTATAGCAAAGATGTGGGAAAGGAAAGTGAGGAGGAAGAAAAGGGCAAAGCAAAACATGCCATAAATATGAAAAAGATACATCATCATCATCAGCCTGAATACGTCCACTGCAGGGCAAAGGCCTCTCCCATGACCCGCCAACCAACCAGGTCTTGTGTTTTCTGCTGCCGCGTTATCCCGCTGAACTCTTTAGTCTCATCGGCCCACCTAACTCTCTGTCTCCCCTTCGCGTGTTTGCCTTCTCTGGGAATCTAGTCAATTACACTTAATGACCCATGGTTATCATGGCTACGTGCTACGTGCACAGCCCATGTCCATTTCTTCTTCTTGATTTCAACTATGATATTGTCACGGGGTCGTGACGTTGACGAAGAGAACAGACTTCAGGTCGAAAATGAAACTGTTTATTCGGGCCGAACTTCTGGACACGCAAAAGGAAAGACAGATTACAGCAAGACACTGGCACCGATAGCGGCGAACAGAGCATCAGCCGTCGATCAACTGGCAAGCGTTGAAGCGCGTCGGCATTTATTCACGTGCCGTCGAATATTGTAGCGTTATCGCTAGCGGCCACGTAGGTTCCAAAATAATCTGTTATCCTCGCGAAGTGGGCGTGATCCTAACAAAATGATCTACTGCAGTCCCGAAGCTTCTGGAACACTGCAGGCACGGTTTGCGCTGAGAATTACTGACAGCGAAATGGGGCGATAACATAACTTGGAATGTGGCATTTCCCCTCTGAAAAAAAGGCATCGTCCCTATGCTTTGGCAAACAACGAAGTACAAGAATAACGTAAAAAAATAAACAAGTACAAACAATAAACCACAGCAAAAGCAACAAACAGTCTTCGGGTTAGCGCATGAAATGGTTTGAGGCGCACGACATGGACGTCTTCAAGTCGTGCACGGTGCCGTTGAGAGTTCGTAATACCGTCGGGAACAACCCCGCAGTCGAGTGTACCGAGACGTTGGACTACCCTGTACGGTCCGAAGTAGCGTCGCAGAAGTATTTCACACAATCCGCGTTGGCGTATCGGCGTCCACACCCAAACAAGGGACTGGCGAACTTCTCCGCGGTCAATGTCGGCGATCGAATTAGCTTGAGGCTGCGGCGGAGGTAGAAGCTTGTGCAACTCATCCCGCACGATCGCTCGAATGGTCTCACGCAGGTCGTCGGTGCTGAAAGCTTCGGCGCAATTTAATGATGAGCGGCGGTTGTTCTGCGTTGTCCACATCTCAAGCGCTTTGTCTATAGCAGTGGCCTCAGTAAGAAATTTATTGACAGTTTTGGGTGGGTTCTGAACAAGTCCCGCAAACAGCTCTTGCTTGACCCCACTTGCATCAGGAACCGGAGCTTTTTCTCCTCAGCCATGGCGGGATCGGCGTGACAAAACAGCCGGGTCATCTCTTTGACGAAGATGGTGACGTTTTCGTTAGAAAGTTGCACTCGTGTTTCCAGCAAGGCGGCGGCCCTTTCGTTGCGAACGGCGCTCGTGAAGGTGCTCAGGAACGTCGTCCGAAAGCGATCCCAGGTTCGTAGTGTAGATTCCCGGTTCTCGAACCACGTCTTGGCGGCGTCTTCTAGGAAGAAGTAGGCGCGGCGTCATTTTTCTTCGGGGTCCCAGCTGTTCAAGGCGGCGACTCGGTCGTATGTTTCGATCCAGCTTTCCGGGTCCTCGATTGACAATCTACGGAAGGTTGGTGGTGCCTTGCGCTGCCGGAGAACGATTGGGCATTCTGCACGGGAGCGGTCATCGTTAGTGCTATCGATGTCTGGATCCGGGGCTGCCTAGATGTTTCAGGAAGGGGTCCATACTCTAGTTGCAGTCTCCTCTGCCTGCGACTTGTTCGCTGTTCGGGGTTGGCATCGGTGTCTTCTTTGCCACTTGAACTGAGTTTGCGGTTTGACGGGGGTGTCCGGAACATGAAAGAAGCAGCATCTCTACCGGATGTCACGGGGTCGTGACGTTGACGAAGGGAACAGACTTCAGGTTAGACTTCATGAAACTGTTTATTTGGCAACTTGTGGCCACGCAAAAGGAAAGTCAGATTACAAAGAGACACGGACCCCGATAACACTGATAGCGGACAGAGCGTCGGCCATCGATCAACTGGCAAGCGGTGAAGCGCGTCGGCATTTATACACGTGCCGTCGAATATTCTAGCATTATCGCTAGCAGCCACGTAGGTTCCAAAATAATCTGTAATCTTCGCGAAGTGGGCATAATCTTAACAAAATGATTTATTGCAGTCCCAAAGCTTCTCAAACTCTGCAGGCGCAGTTTACGCTGATAATTACTGACAGTGAAACGGGGCGATAACATAACTTGGAATGAGGCAATATCCTTAACCCCGGTTTGTCCCCAGACCGGCTCTGCTTTCTTCTTTTCTCTTAAGGTTACACATATCATCTTCCTTTCCATCACTCGCTGCGACGTCCTGAATTTAATCTGAACCCTCATTGTGCGCCTCCGGGTCTCTTCTCTGTAAGTACCGGCAAGGTGCCGGAGTTTTATACCTTCCTCTTGGAGGTTAGTAGTAAATTACTATTCGGGATTTGAGAATGCTTGCCGAATTTGATCCACCCCATCCTTATTCTTCTCGTTATTTCACTTTCATGGTCCGGCTACGCGGTTACTACAGTCCTAAGTAGACATACTCCTGTACAACTTCCAGCGTCTCTCGACCTGTCGCAAAGCTGTTTTCTGCCAAGACTGTTGCGTATGACTTTATTTTTGTGCATATTATTTTTCAGGCTCTTCTGCTTTCCGTGTCCAGTTCAGTAATCACGAGCTGTGATTCGTCGCCTTAGTTACTCATCAATGCAATGTCATCAGCGAACCGCGGGTTACTAAGACACTCTCCATTAGCTTTTATCCCTCGCTCTTTCCAATCTAGGCCCCTGAAGACGTCCTGTAAACACACGGTAAATAGCATTGGAGAGATTGTGTCTCCCTGCCTTACACCCTTCATTAGGAAATTCCGTGGGTTGCTTTAGGAGAACTATGGTGGCTGTGGATCCGCTGTAAATTTATTCCAGAATGTTTATGTAGGCTTCATCAATGGCCTGATTTCGTAGTTCCTGCATCACTGCTGATGTCTCGGCGGAATCAAACGCCTTCTCGTAAGCTATGAAGGCTGTGTATAGGGGTTGGTTGTATTCCGCGCATTTCTCTTTCCCCTGATTGATAGTATGAATCTGGTCTATTGTGGGGTAGCCTGTACAAAATCCTGCTTTGGTTCTGTGGTTGATTGAACACTAATGTCATCTTGATTCTGTTAGCTATTATTTTTGTTAATAGTTTGTAGAGAACGGCCAGATATATATATATATATATATATATATATATATATATATATATATATATATATATATATATATAGAGAGAGAGAGAGAGAGAGAGAGAGGAGGAGGAAAGAAATAGAAAGAAATATAAAAACAAATAGAGAAAGAAACAGAAATACGTGGACACCGAAAAAGAACAAGAAGGTGAGGGAGAGAGAAAGAAAGAAAATACTGAGAAACAAAGAAAACCACAAAGCTATGTACTTCCTTTATGTACTCATCTTTTACATTAGTTTTGTACCGCCGGTAATAAAGTATTCATATGGTTCCAATACGACTACTCTGGATGGAAAAAGCAGCGTTTCATATCCGGCGTACGTGGCCGTGAGTTCCCAATCTACACGCATTCTGCAAGCGTTGGTGCAGCGCCTGTTTGTTAATATACTCGTCTTCGGATTGTTGTGCACAAGGTTTGAAACCCTACACAGCCAAAGAAAAAAAACTCCCAAGCATTTCCCCGAGGGTAAAATGGTTATGTGCGAATACACGGGGTGATGCTATGAGGGGTATTTATTAATTCGCACTATTATATTTATTAATCACACTATGGTGCCTTTATGGTGTAATTGTTCCTGATAATCGCAATTTGACCACACGGGGGAGTTTACGTTAACTCACTGGCGAATTCCAACGGATTTTAACTTTACTCCCCCTCACGACCCACTCTCGACGGGAGACTGAGAGAGAAGGCGGGCGCGCGAGAGAGAGGGGTGCGCGCGCAGCTGCAGCGAGTGAAGGGGGAGGGGGTATAAGGCGCGTTACTGACACCGATATCAGCGTCGCGTCCGTGGCTTATTCGGTAGAGCGTCGCGCTGCGGCCCGCCAAGTCCTCTTTCTTTTAAAGATAGAGAGAAGACTGCGGACGCCGCCGACGGCGGTGGATGGTTTGGGGTCGCTTATAAAGTGTATTCACACTTAAAATTTGTGTACCATTTGAACGGGAAGAATGCGCGTCCGCGCTTCTATTCGCCTTCCCGTAACGCAATGTAGCTCAATAAATAGTAAGTGCATAAAATTAAATGATGACCGCTGTTGTAGTGATGTCGGGTTTCGAAGCGAGAGCCCCGCATTGTGAAGGCGAGTGCGTTACCGTGTAGGCTAAACACTCGCACTTGTTCAACAAGAATATATTTGAACCACCAGAATCCGTTGTACCGACGAATAAAAAAATTACAAGACACTTTCTGAGACGGCTTCTTTGACATATCTCGTGTTGGGTGGAATGAAAGTACCCTGCAGCACCGTGCACATCAGAAAAAATTCTGACCTGAAAATTTATTCTCGAGCACGCGTTCCGATGATGACAGAATGATTCTTTCGTTGGAACGTTTCAGAACCCTACGGTATACACGGCCCCCGAACACAGCGTTGCAGTTAGGGAGAAGCGCAGCTAGACTTTTCTACGGTAAAATCAATCCTGTACGCTTAAGAATCAATTTTTAAGAAAAATCTTCGCGAAGGTTCTCTTTTCCTTTTACTCCTTTTTTTGAGGTAAAGGCAAAATATTCGAGCGGTTTAGAAGCAGGTGCTTTTTACACACGTGCCACGTATACGTTAGGCTCCACCAACGAGCAAGCAAAACAACATGAACGTTACCTCTGACCTTGCAAACAGACTACGCGCATTCGCCCTGCGCGCCACCTACGTCGGGTAACAAATTCTAGCCACCACAACAAATGCCCTCGTTCGTTCGTCCCTCTTTCCGTGTCGTACTAGAAAAATAGAGTGGGTCGAGGCATACACGGTGGTCGAAACAAGGGCTACACGCTCAAAGCAAGCTTCGCGGCTGCCCGGAGAACAGTCACAGCTGTGCTTCTTTTTGCGCCCGATCCCGACTGGCGCGTCGCCGTGCCGATTTACAAGTGGGTACGTCTGTTGTCCTCGCGAAAAGGGTGGCGGTGGTGACCGAAGAACGGCGGCGTTTTGTAAGGGCCGAACGGCGCCACATTGTTCGAAGATCGATGGAAATCGATACGCGGGTACTCGCAGCGTGCGCGAACTTACGCAAGCATCATCCCGCACAAGCTACCATGCTACATAAGTATATATATATGCGAAGAGGGCGAGTGGCAGCTAACCAGGCTATGCCCGGAGGTCGGCCGTATGGTACGCTGCAACCATGGCAGTGTAACCACAGTAACAAAAACGGCTAGGCTTGGCTATAGGCACGCTCGACTAAGTCAGAGACGCGTGGCCTGCCTTGCAGATGACACACCGGCGCACTGTGGTAGCAGACTGTGGCTCTGCAAGAATATGAATGAAAAGAAAGAAAGAAACGACATGCAGACGGCGACACAAAGGTGAAGATGGAAGGAGCGGTTACGTTTTGTCGCTGAATAAAGCAGGGCCGCGCATCCCCGCTCGATCGTGGAAACTGCGTCTGCGGGATGAACGAGATCTCGCGTATAAGAGGAACAACAGTCGAAGCGCCCCACGGGATGAGGAGAAAAGAACATCGTTGCCTGTCGAAGAGCTGACGCCTCGATTGCAGTTGCAGCCAAGACGAGTTATATGATTAGCTGAAAAGCAAAAATGTCACGCATACTTCACTCTTGCTTCTCCCCCATATTCCTCTCGCTTTATTTCTTCCGTCTCCATAATTCGACTTTCTCACGGCTCAACGCGGTGTTTTCATGAGAGTCCCAGTACGCGACGTTGCCCAAATCATTTCAGTTCCTCGGGCAGTCAATGTGGCCATTGGCTTCTTTTTCTTTTTCCTTTTTTTCTCCTTCTTTCAGAACTTCGGAATAACAAGGGCCCCTGTGGTAACCATTCGATCCTCCCCTTCTTTTCGTCCCAGTCACTTATATTAAAAAGCTCAACGTACGAAGCTGGTGGGGCTAACGCCATCTAACGAGCTACGCTGCCGTGAAAGCCGCGTACCCTTTACTTCGATAATTATAACTCGCCACGTTCTGCTCGTGTCCTCTTTCATACTCACGACCTCTCCCTCCTCTCGCGTACCTTTTAAAAAGTAATAATAATATCTGGATCTCACCCGGAAGCAGCATCTTGGAAAAAGTGCAAGCATTAGTTATAATGAGCAACGAGGTTTCGCCTTTTATAAGTTTCCACTTTATTGTAGGCTTTGTCCCCACAAGTTTTTGATATAACTTTCCTCTCTCCCGCACAAGCTCTCTCGTTCATTCCGTCCCTGTTATTTTGTAGAATTGTGGGGCATGTGTGCCCTCCTCTTGCGGCGATTCCTCAATAATTGCCGTTTCATACTGTTTCTTCCTTTCTTTTAGAGAAACCAAGCCATCTGGGAAGGGGTGCCATAAATATCATTCCACAAAATATTCTTAAAAATGTTGAGGGTTCATTCGAATATGGTATGCAATGATTTTACGAACGCCAGAAAGATGGCGTCCGTGACAGGACTTCAAAAAAATTTTTGGATCGCCCCTGTTATATACATGTGTGAACAAACAGCGCCACGAATTTCTTGCACATAGACCATCCATATGCCCCTAGGTCTCATACTACCAAAAGAATTGAATTAATTGGAACTCACATGTAGACTGATAAGGTGTTGGAGTAGGCACACATGTGTACAAACCACGCACACGTTTTTTTTTTTAATTAACACATCAATGACGTGGCATTTATATTTCGTCATGGCTGCCGCTACCACTCAGTTAAGAACAACAGGTTTTTCGGCAGTCTCTAAAAAAAGCAATATTCACAAGGTTCTTTATGCATGCGCCTAAGACTACTCAAAAACAAGAGCCGTGCGGTGTTGCTGATTTACAATGCGCTTTATATCAACTTTTGCTAAGTAACTCTGCACTCATCTTAATTTGTTTCGATTGCCGTTATAATTAACTTTCCCTAATGAACTATATGCTCAGTTTGATTATATATTGTCATCTGCTGTGTCTTGCTACATTTGGCTCGTACCCACTATGAGGAATTGGTCATTAAAGCGACAGTTAGTATGGGGGAATTTTTTTTAATTTAAGTGAAGCAAAATGAATTATTGGCCTGGGCAACTATAATATGGTATACAATCAAATTAGTCAGAATGAGCCCAAAGTAATAATTCTTGATTGGGAATAACTTAACAAGCAATTCTTGAGTCTCTAGGAAATTCGCAGACGGTAACGGAGACGTTCCTGCTGTTGTGGGCCAGAGAAGATGCCACAAGGAAAAGAATATTTTCATAATTAAGCGCAATTCTTAATTGAATAAAATATAGAAATGTGAATTTTTTTTACTGCGGCTAGTGAAACGCCAGCAAGTAAAAAGTGGTCGATGCTTTCAGGCTCTTGGCAGTAAAAGCATAAAGAAGATGGCACTTGCTGCGCCAAGGATCGTCTTCGTCCGATTTAGCCTCGGTTTCACACTTTCGCCAAGACGACGTGAACACGAAGTTCGCGCGCTCACTTCACCTTTTTTGAGCGATTTCGAGTGGACACTGCCTTTTCGCTCAATACCACCTTCGCATGAGACATTCGAGGCTTTCGCCTTACTAAGCGACAAAGATGTTTCAATCAAACATGTTTCTTGAATCAATCGAGTACATTCAAGCCTGCGTTCATTTACAGCGAATAACGAGAAGACCGCATGGACGCATACAACCCTAAGAATCGGCGGCCCATGCAATTCAAGAACACAGATGCTTTCTTGCTCTAATTGCAAGAATCAACAGCATATCGCGATTTCATTATTGCCAGATCAGTAGCGTAACCAAAGGGAAATTTCCATCTCCACCCCACCCCCCAACGTTCTCAGAACTATACTTCTACAAAAGTACTTATGACCTAGTTTTATAAACGTTGTATATCCCCACCACCTGAAAAATGTTAAATTTTGTATGTTTGTGCACACGCACACCCAAAAATGCACCCACGAACGCATGTGAAGAACACTTGAACCCCCTCCCACACACACACCCTCGGCGAAAATTTCTGCTACGCCCGTTCCAGATCTGCTCTTACAAGGTTGGCTTTCCAGCACGGCTTTGCAATTTAGTGGCTAAGTGTGCACCATGTCCAAGCTAGAAAATCGAACAGTCTCGCGTTAGATTAGCACAAATATGGCATTTTGCACAGCTAAGCTGTCTTTTCAATTTTTTTTCAATATTTGCTGTAGTTTTCAACATCTACGGTGGCCACTGCTGGCTTAATTGGTCCAAATTGGCTAATTTATGATTCGGCCTGGTGACAAAAATTTCATGTAGGAGCTATGGCAACTTTCTGGCTACTTTCAACTTCCGTCCCGGCGCATTAGGAGGCCATTCTTCACATTACTTGCAGATAAAACACGAGATTTCCGAAGCTATTCAGTCATTAGCCAATTCACTCACATGCCCATGTTGGCAAACGAGTATCTCACCCCACTGCTCATGCTTTCCTTTTTTTTTATTATTTCTGCAAGGCAAAATGAAAAAAAAAGTGTTGAAAAATATACACAGACTAATATAAATGCATATAAGAACTTACATAAATTTTAGCTGAACACCCCCTTTGCCCCACCCCCCAAGAAAAAAAATTCTCTGCTTTATTTTGTCTAACCACTAATGCCCGCCATCCACACTAACGCTCCACACAAGTTTTTCATTCTGATGTGCAGCACATATTCTCGAGTGAAGTTGGATAGAGACCTGCGAAAAATGAGGCTAGGCTTTTCATCTTGAACAGATTTCTTTATCTAAGCCTTAAGTGGTGTTAGGTACTAATCAGATTTGATCTGTTGTTTCTCAAGAAAAAAAGCAACATTCAGCCTTTGCAATGCCTAGAATGTTCCAAAATTACTCAGTATCTGGCTAGAACTATATTTCAAATTAATCATACGCATGGCACCCTGAATTTTTTACGATCATTTTATTTGAAACGTATTAGTGGCTTGAAGACCAAGCAATAGAGGAAAACTGATCTTATTCAAAATATTACTGATTGCTGAATAATAAAACCTCTTGTCACATAATCTCTTCTATTCAACTTGGTTAATAAATTAAAGATTCTTAAGCCATCTTTAGCCATGTCCAGGCTACTTTTGAAGCCTATCCAATATAAACCCTGGTTATAACTTAAAAAGGCAGGAGCTGCCCTACCTAGAATACGAAAGCGCAACAGCCATTTGCCTTCGCGACTGACAAAATAGTCCCGCTTTATTACTTGGCAATGTACCCCAACTGCAGAGTCGCTGACCGCCCAGCTTATGAACCTCAGTCTAAGTGCACGATCAATGATGCAGGCTTACATAAAACAGCCTTTGAGGTGAAACCACAGCTGGTGTCTAGAAGTATGTTTCACTACAGAAGATAACAAGACGCAGCACACTTTTCTACAGCAACCAATATGGCCCATTCGAAATGCGAGATCCATTCAATTTACGTTGATGCCACCCTGCACTTTACTACTTAATTCAGCACAGTAGACTTAGCCCAATGGCTTTACGCAGAGCTGGCAGAAGGCTGACCCAGTTGCTTCACCTTCCGCGCTACTAGAATTATTGGAATCGGTGGTGTGTAACCACAAAGCAGCCATGGAAGCCACAGCTCTAGCAACATGGCCGGCCCAGGACAACACCGCAAGAAATATGACCACAGTACTTATGTAAATTGCGCTGTTAAAAATGGCGCCTATGCCCAAAAGGGTTGCCTTCATGCCACTGCCACAGATTTTATCAAACCTTATCTAAGCAAAAAAAAAGCATCAGGTTATGGCTACATGAAAGGGAAAACTAAAAGGCTTAAGAAGCAACCTTTATTATAAAAGTGTTCTTTGTACAGAAAATTGTGGAATGTGACTAGACATTTCAACAATCAGTCTCCCACACAGACAGAAACAAAGCGCAAAGAACGCCTTTTGAGAAAGCACTTTCATTATCACACTCAGAACAGCTACCTTCATGAAAGTTGAAGCAACTCCTAGTTCTTTGAACTGTTGGAACAACACATCTCTTCCTTCCAAAGGAAAGCATACTAGTTCCAAAGCACTCCTCAATTTTTTTTTCTTCTTTCTTTCCTTCTGCTATTCCGCGAGCAAAAAAATAAATTAGGTCTCAATCCTAGTGTCCCCTTTGAACAAGAGAAAGAGAAAAATGCACGCGTAAATCAGTATCAGTGCATACGCTGCAATTGTTGTTTGAGTTCAGTTCAGTTCACGAGGAGGGACAAAGGAAGATATGTCTCCGGCTTGTTCCACAAGATCCTAGGGTGAGCGCGCCAGTATCAGCCAGCTGATCACGAAATAGAAAAGACAGATGGGATACACCGCCAGTGCTTTCTTTGATGACGGCTGGCTGTCTGCAAGGAATGCCGTTGATGCTTGTAAAGGAACAAAAAGAAAGGAGTCATTGTTATTAATAGAAATAATAAAGGATGCCAGAATATTTCAGAAGCAGACTAGCTTTCTATATAAAGGTAAAAATGCACTTAGACATTGTTGTTACAATTAAAATCTATAAAAGCATTAAGCTTTCTTTCCACTTGCCTGAAAAGAAAGACTATTTACAGATGAAGCATACTTGGTGCAGATGATTGAGGCCCAAAAAACTTTTCTTGAAACAGGAGGAGCATGCCAATAGTTTAGGCATAATTGACCATGTGCATCTTCCAGCTCACTGTAAAGCCTGCGGATGTGTGCCATGGTTTGAGAAAACGGTTATTCTCGGTAGGAGTGACAAATAAACAGCTAGAGAGCTCTTGGAAGCTTTTTTTATCAAAAAGAAAGGGCCCGATTGTAGCACTGGTACATCTATTACGTTGTATTCCACAGAAATGCAGTTTTTGGATAACATATTGTCTTGAACATGACGCTGTACGGCGTTTGTTGGCTGTGCACGCATGCACAGCATTGTCTTTTACTCTGTGCATTTCTCAGACCGTCATTAAACAGTTGGTAGTTGGTGCTGTTCTTTCTTCTCTTCTGCTCCTCCTGTTTCACGAAATGTTTTTTGCGCCTCAGCCATCTTCACCATGTATGCACCAACTTGACCAAAAACAAGTCCTTTTGAAATGAAGCATACTTAAGATTCACCTCAACTGCAATTTCGTGACAATGTGATTGAGTTACTATTCCACTCGCATCATCTGTGAAAATCGAAAAGCAAGATTCAAATGCAAGTTCCCCAGAATCTATTACATTCAAAAAGAGACTAATATGAGAGCATAAGGGCATCGATACATTTTCCAGTTCGCTGTTGGTGTTTTAAATCAGCACAAAAAATTAATAAATATGGGCTCACCAAATACAGCCCAGCCAAAGCCAAGCATGGTCACAAAGAAGCGGAGGATGAACAGTCCAACAGTCTGGTTCCCAGCTAGCAGAATGATTCTGCATATGATTAATGCAACACAGGGTGCCAGCAAGCAATAGCCCAGCACGCACACACTCTGGAAGAATGATCTGGGCACAAGGAAAAAGCAAGTACAAAATTGGTAGGAAGTGAGAAGTTTAAGCACACATACTATAACTAGTTCATCAACACTGCCTTTTGCAGCCCTGCTGCTTATAGTGAAAGATAAAGAAACAAGAGCTCACTGAACACCAAGTAACTACCTAAGGATTCATGCCCCTGTTAAAATATAAATATATGGGAAATGCTGTTATGAAGCGCATGCTACAAAAGTAACATTGGGGAGCACCAAATGAGATAACATAATAGGCACACGCCGAACAAGCTTCGAGGTTTCCGTGCACATTTTCTGGATTAAAATAAACCGATATCCTATAACTATGTTTTGAACAACGGAATGCATTAGTCAACAAAAAATGTTCTAACGCCATGGAAACGTCACGGTGATACTTTCAAGGCCAACTTGACTTGACATGCAACATTCACTTGCTTAGCCTGGAACCTGAGCACAGAGGCAGCCGCTCTTTTTTTACCAGAGCTTCTTAAAAATAAGTGAACCTTTAACAAAGGCACTTTGATACTTTCTTTTATCAAAAATAGCTTGGCAACACTGTTACTTCTGAGTAGGCACTCATGAAAGGTTGTCTTTATCACTCAAAACAATAAATTTCATAAAAGTGGCACACAGGAATGCAACCATAATGAGCATTATGTTACTTGATAAACACTACAAATTCTGCTCTTTCCTCAAATGCAGTTAAACAGAAAATGTTAATGAACTGACACAATTGAATATTAATAAGTGCAGGGGTTTTACAAACTAAAAACCCACTGCGATCATGAGGGCTGCTATAGTGGAGGGCTAGGGAAATTTCAGCCACCTAGGGTTTATTAAAGTGCACCTAAATCTAAGCACACAGGCCTCGAGCATTTAATTTTCACCAAAACGTGACCAGCGCGACGGTTGGAACCACAGCGGTCGGCAAGCAAGCAGTGTAAGCACTGTGCCATTGTGAAGCAAGTGCAACAGAAAATAAGCCAAGGCTGGAACAGTATGTAAAAACCAAATTAAGACCTTGTGTCCCTGTGTTCTTATCATTTTGTGTCCCGTGTTTTTTGCACCGCTCCTAACTATAAACCCACACCACCTTGCCCAACTGGCAGTGCTACTGACCATATTAACAGCCTTGACACATTTAAGCGAAGCTAGTGTTGTGTGACCACACAGTGGATCTTTTTCCTGGTGAAACCAAAGCCCATAATCACAAATTGCACAACTTTTTATGCAGTAACATCACGCCATAGACACAGAGCTACCACAGCAAGTTACAAAGACTCTCATACCATCTATTTCAAGGTAATTGCTTCTACTATTTCTTCTAAACAGGACTGATGTTAAACACACAATATAATGACATTTTACCTCACATACACAACTGCATATGGCTTCCTCATTTTCATTTTTACCCTTTGCCAACAACAACCTTCTCATTGTGGCGTGAGACCTTGCAAGTTCCACAGCATGTTCAGTGTTTGTTCTGCTTTGCCACGGTCCCTCTTACCATTCAACACCCTGTTAAGTGATGTACAGCTACTAGCTTCATTGAAATAGTTCTTTGAATCCCGAGAGTACAAAACAACAACAAAAAAAGGTACTGTAACAGTAGAGCAGCATTTTTTTTTTTGCATAACTTTCTTCCACGCTGAATTACCTACTTTAGCAACAAAATAGTAAAATCCATGTCTAAAGAAACATGTGGGGGTGCTATCAGCCTCATGTGAGGTCGTTTGTGCTTCACGGCGAGCGCACGTCTCATGGATAAGCCCCATTTCGGTTTAACAGCTGCCAAGCGGACGATGGCACTGTGTTTAGCACGGGTTAACGTAACCGGCGAATAGGGTAGACTGGCGTACAGAAAAAAGAAACGAGTCTCTTCGGCATTTGGCGGCAATCAAGGATCGACGTCTCCTGTAGAGGATCTGCAGGCCATTTCCTGTGGGTTCTTTGTAATGAGTCTATTGTCAGTGACGTGTTTGTGTGTTATACTGAAATATTGCATAAGGTTGTTTAGCGTGACACTAGCAATGTACTTGATTCAACTGATGACATCATCGTTTGTAGAAGCAGGTGAATATATAAATGGACTTATGTTTGGTTTGCTTAACCACGTCTACTGTGTCTGTGTGTCCCAAGAGCGGCGATTTCATTATAGACCCCAGAAACATTAAATAAATAACCAACAAAGATCACACAATATGCATTTACAATACTATATAAGCGTATCAGCACGAGACTGGGCAGAAAGTTTGTCTCCAGAAGCAACAAAATAGCAGTCAATGCAAAAGTATTGAAAAATGGCACTATACTCAAGGAGCGTGCAACAAAGCTGTGCTCACATCGTTCCTCCCAAAAGTCTGCAGTTCAATGTGACGATGCCGGCACCTAGCCACACCAAGACGAATATCTGGGCAAACTGAGGAGCGCCCCTGTGTATTTTTTCATCATCTGGCTGCTGTAGCATCCTATAAAATGAAAGAGGGTGTAACATATGAACAGAACTTTTCAACTTCGTTCTTCGTGGCAGCACAGAAGAGCTATGGGGCCTTTCCATACACCTTAGGCTGGCCAACTTTTTGCATGACAATACGGTACAAAATAAGCCACCAAGATGACAGTCGTACAAGGCAAGGCACGAAAGTGCAACACGAAGAAACATGAAAGCATGAACTTGCATTGCGCATTCTAATGTATTCAATGCTTCAAAGTGTGCACAAGAACTACAGCATTCTCCTTTCAATGTGTGGCTAGCTGGCATGACTCAACAATTAGGTCATTAATCTAAAAGGGAGCAGGCAATGTGTGCTAGTATGAAGAATGGGTGGGGAAGAAGTGACTTAACTTCTGTAGCAGTTACATGGTGCTGCTAACAATTGCACGAGTTTATGTCACTGAAGCCAACCTGCGCACTAGAGAGATGCTATTCGCTGCCTTCTTTTTTTTTTAATAGGATTGTACATCCGGCAATTCACAATAATAATTTCTATGCTTGGCAGATTGAATGCAGCACAGCATCTTGGAATAACAACAGGAGCATCCTTGAAAAATCGCCATGGCACTAATGGTAGTTGTGAGCCTGATCGATATAAAAAAAACTTTTTCACTCGGTGCTGCGGTAATTTTCGACTATGTGTATTAGTTTTAGATAGCGTAGCCACTTATTGCTGTAAAAAAGCATTAGCAAAAACAAGGTACCAGACGAGGAGGAAGAACAGATGCACAGGGTCCAATAACAAAATGTCAGCGATCTATGCAAGTGTCGTTCCTCTACGTCTGGTCTCTTGTTTTAGCTGGCACTGTTTTATTGCAAGTATGAACCAATTAGCCCCAAAATACATCTTGGCCAGTTATTGATCCCATTCACTAACACTTTCACATGCAGATGCAGCGTCAAATACTCATGCATCCCGAAGTAACATTGGTTACGTAACAGTCTATTGCGATCATATCTGAAAACTGTTTGCTTACATGGCAAGGAAGACGCAGAGGATTAGAGGTCCCCATAAGTCCCCTGCATTAGGAATTCAATAAATATAAATGAATGAAACATCAGTTTATCGAGCGCAAGAACCATAAGTGTTATACTTACAGTCCCTCAAGATTGTGTTTTTTTGTTTTGGATACAAGACATGGGCAAACTTGATGCCAATGGCCTTTAGATCCCTTGTCTGAAAAAAAAAAATGAAGTACATATATTAAAGAGAACAATGTAAAGGCCCATAACTAAATAAATAGCTACACATACTTCCAGCCTACATGCTTCTACAACAAACACATTCGATAGCCTATTATGATGCCACTATGTGCATTATAAATGTACAGTGCAGTCCACTGTTAGGGGGAACACGCGAGTGCATGGCCGGCGGTTCACGCAGCGCTAACTGCTGGCAAGATTTGCTAATGCGGCGCATGCATTGATTCATAAAGACATTGCATGCCCCACATTGTCTGTTAGTTTTTTGCACATGCGCTTGGCATGCGCTAGCGAGCCATGATCCTTTGCGCTTTTTGTTTTCACACTGTATTAACTGGTACTGACTCCCGCATTTTTAATAAGCCAATACTTCATGGTCAGCTGGATGAGCTTAGAATGTTCGCTGCATCAGACTTCGATAGCTTTATCTGTTATCAAAAGTGGCCAGTTGCAGCGCGCAGCAAGTGAAAAACGTGATGACTTTACGGTGACAACTTGCGAAACACTGCAGCAATAAATAAAGCCATACATTTTTTGTGCTTGCTATAAATCTGATAAGCAGCAGGCAAAATGACAGCCCGATAAACTGCGCGGCAGAAATACAGAAAAGCTTTCCAATGCTTTCATGCGCACAGGCAGAAAGGTGGCGGACGAAACTGGGCACGCTCCACCCTAACAATTCTATGCGCAAGTGCCACATTTACAAATCTCGCTGCCCGTTAGCGCCGCATGGCCTGCCGACCACGAACTTGCACGTTCCCTGTAACAGTAGACCATACTGGGCCAACATGCGACTGCAACAACAATTTGCCGCAAGCTTCTCGTAAAGAAAGCTATATTTGGCACTGGATATGTGTCTGCTGCTTCCAGTAAAAAAAATTAATGAAGTGTAGCTGCAACCATAGGACGTAAAACAAAAGCATCTGATTTTCGATTTATAGCGTTTCCATGTTACCCCCTATTGGGATGCCTACATGAATGGTTGTAAGGCATCCATATGTAGAAAAAGCAGCACTGCATTTACAAGCTCATACTTTACAAAAGAAAAAATAGACAAATGATATAAAACGTAGAGCGATGGAAATATTGCACACGCACGCAAACATCATTTTTATGCTATTTGTTTAGCCCGGAGACATTTTCTAGAGTCTCAGACTGTTTGGATTCTTCAATTATAAAACTTGTTATTACGAAACCGAGGTAACACTGTCAGATCGCACTAGCTTGCTCCGTAGCACAACCCGAGTATTTTGATGATAATCGACCGGCTTGGTACCGGCAGCAGACTAAAATCAGGGCGCCTTACAATGGTTGTAAGCACTGGTTCGTCGAGTGTGTTGAACTCCTTTTCTTCAGAGGGCGTTGCCACAGCGGCAATGTCGCCTTCCAAGGGGGCTTCATAGTCCTGGTAAGGGGGTCTTTGGTAGCCGCTTGAACCAGACTGCGTGTGGAAAGAGATCACGGATCTAAGCACGAGAATTCGATTTCGCATTCCAAGCCCATCACGGGTGCACTACTGATCATTCCAAAGGCGTATGGGTTCGGCTGCTCTACACCATCTTACCACAACAACGCCGTGACAGTAGTACTTTCCGAAACGGTCCAGGACAACATTTGGATGGCATCAGAAACCAAACACGAAACGAAGTTTGCACCTACGACTATACCCTATACAGCGCTCTCTGCAACATGATCGGCTAACGCAAGACAATATACACGTGTTCCGCACTAAAAGCCCAACAATCAGGACTGATGAAGTCCGTTAGCGTATTAGAATAACCGTTGACACAATTGTTGACACGTAGAAAGACCGTACCTGCAAAATTGCCTTGTGTTCAGCCATATTGGCTACCAAGCCAGTGCTGCTGAGCCGCATTCTTTTATCATAATGCACAGCAACTTTTGTAACAAAAACGCTTTATTATTATTGAAGTAACTTTTTAAACAGAATGTTGCCAAGGTTTTATTCATATATATTGTTTACGTTAAACAAATATCATTCATGTGTGTATTTGTTGCTGGATTGATCTGGATAGTTCTCATTATTTAAGCCAGAACAGAGGCGTTTTGTAGCCATTAAGCAGACGATGTTGTTGAGCGTACACAATCGTCGGGCGGCCGCAACATCGAATGTATTCTAGCCCTACAAAATAATTATATAAGGCGGTGCTTTAACGCTCGTCCTTATGCATATTCGCTCCTCTTCATGCAAATGTGACCTAATAACAGAAGCTTCGTACAGCTGGATACATATCTACGTGTGTTTGAAGCGCTAGTACACCAGCAATCATGAACTACGACAGCCTTCGTTCCCCGTACGAAGACGATTTGCATGGACAATGTCCTCGCAAGCGTCTGAAAGGCGAACATGGTACCGAAACGGAATCCGAAAGGCTGCTTCAAGAGATGCTAACAAAACAGCTTGACACCCGGTTTTCCGTCAAACAGTTGAGTGTTAATTAACAGCGCTTCTGTTAATCTGTTTGAGCGTTATGCATGGCTCTCACTTTTGTGAACTTCTTCAGTCTTTCAGAGCAGCAGAAACACTTCACAGCTGCCGGGAACTATGTGGAACTCCCTGTCGCTGGCGCTCGCTCTTTGGATGAGTACAAAGCAGTCGATTCACGTGAACAAGCGATACAAGTGTTGCTGCAATGTGGTCTCACGAACGATGAAATCGAACTATATCTCCAGTCAAAAGACTCTGCGGTAAGTTGGATGTTGGAGGTACTTTGCAATGCCTTGTATATTTAAGGACAGTTATTGAAACGTCGAAGTAAGTGCGCCTGTTTACAGACACAGAAGCGCATGCTAGACCATCCGAGAGTTATGGTTCCCGCGCATATTAAGGCACCCTTCCGGTTTCGTTTGCTCAATGCCAATACAACGAAATCGCCTGTATAGCGAACAATGGGTTACGTACAGGCTATATTTCGAGCTTTACGGTGCGCGAAATTTACAGCGATGTAACGTCTTAGTAACTAAGTATTGAGAAGGATACCAGGGCTTCGCTAAATGTATGTGCATTATCGAGATCAAGCTTCGGTACCCTAACAACTTACAGAGCTAATACCTTTCAGATGGTAAAGCAGAAGCACCCTTTGATGGATCCAGTCATGCTGGATTCGAGGCTGAAGCATATAGAGTCAAAGGTGAAGAATGGCCAGAAGTTCATTGAAAATGCCTGCTTAGACCAACTGAGGAGCGAAGAGCACTTTGCTTACTTGGGGATTGATGGTGCCGGCACATCGTCTTCGGAGACCATCACCTGCACGGAGAGTTCTTCCTCACAAACGGCACTTCCTAAAGATCCCATGAGCCACATCGCAGAGTTTTCGCAGAGACTGATGGAAAGAGTGATGAGCAGGAGAAGAAAGAAGAGACAAACTGAACCAGAACATTGCCTGTCGCATACAAATGAAGATGAAAAGCAAGCACAAGATAAGAGCAGCGAATGTGCTGAAGGGAAGCGTCGTCCAGACCCAACCATCTATCATGCTGTTGTGCCCCTTCCCGAAGACGAAATAACAGCGGAAAGACTTGGGCTTGAGGAGATTAAAAAGCTGCCACGCTTTCATGATTACAGTCCAGGGTGTGAAAGCCAAGTAAGTTGAAAATTTCACACTTTCGTCATTCATTTTATAGCCGAGAGGTCAGCATTTTTCTTTTAAAAATCGAACATACACTTTTGTAGAAAAACTTATATGATGGCAAAAATAAACCACTGATGAACACATTAATGAATTCATAAAGAATACTGTTTCACAAAATAATTAATTCATCTCAAACACTAGCATGCTTCGAATGACCTTACTCTACGTCACACAGGCTTTATAATCATTTTAGCTTTTCGTGCATTTACTGTTCAACACGTGCATTCGACAGCCGAGCACTTCCATGTGCTGTCCGATGTTGGAACTCTCTGCAAGATAGAATCGCATGTCTAGAAAACACTAATAAACTTTGCGACACATTGGCCAGTTATTTGGCCAAAGAAGCGCAAAGAAGTTTGCCGTTATAGCAGTACACCCTCTATATCATTGTAATTTTTCTTTCTTGTTTTTTAATTCATCGTCTTATAAATCAGTAGTGTCGCTTTTTTTTTTCTTACTTCTTTTTCTTTTTCAAGTGAGAACCAAGTCATTGTATAAAATGTCAAGTTTTCTTGTCTACATTACTAGAGAGATAATTCCTCCTGTGATTATTACCCTAGTATACGTTTATCTTTGCTGGTGTTGTGATTTTTTATTTACCAGTACTGCCGTAACTACTTTTTATTGCACTGCTCTTTGTCATTTGGTTTATGAATGCTGTTCACCTATTTGTATTTTGTAAACGCCACTGAAATGCACCTTTCGTACTGCCCCCTTACACTATGCCTTAGCAAAGGCCTGTAAGGTACTTTTAAATAAATAAATAAATAAACGAGTTGGAGCTTTCTGATTCACTCTCTGCATGCTCATCAGAGGTCCCAAACATGTGAAGTGTGATATGCCACTGTGTCAGACGTGATGGCGTAGATATGAGATTTTGTTGACCATGCTCTATTTTAGTGAGAAGCACAGTTCAACAAAACCTTGAAATTCAACATCATACATTTCAGTGTTTTTAACAGAGCAGAAATTTGCTATGCAGACATAAATGTAAGAGCTCTACAGCAATACAGCATCGCCTACACTTCGAAGTTGCCAAACATGAAGTCATGCAACACATGTCAGACGGCATTGCTTCTCATTCAATAATACACTTCACCATATTCAACATTTACTTTTGATGCTACTTCAAGAGAAGAGAGATAATATGTTGACAAAGCATTGCATCTCCTTCGCACCGATCCAGTTTAATGTCTAGGATTGTATGAATCAATTTCTGTCTCTTCTCCCAAAATAGGTAGTCATGAGGTATAGTAGCAGCTTATGTGTGGCCCCAATAAGCTTTTGCTATAACAAAATTCTACTGCACCACTTTCCTTTGTGTTTTTCCCAAACACTTTTCACAAACGCAGGTGCTGTACCTGAAAAACCTGCACCACAAAACAGACATTCGAGAACTGATGGCACTATTTTGCCGCTTCGATGAGGAGGCTTGCCCAGTGAAGTACAGGCTTTTGTCTGGCAAGTTGAGGGGACAAGCATTTATCACTTTACCGAGTAAGTGCAGTGCCCTATTGAACTTCAAGACCGAGGCAAAGGAGCCTCTTCATCAATTTCTTTTTGTTGATATTGCAGATGTACAGGCTGCCAAAAAGGCACTGGAGCTGTGCAATGGATATGTTCTAAGAGGAAAGCCAATGGTCATAGAGTATGGAAAAAATAAAACAAGAACGGCTTAAACTAGTCTGCATTTAGTGTTCATTTTTCTCTCTTTTATCTGGTGCAACTGCGCTGCCATTGTTGTTACCCACCTACAAAGGCACTGTTATGCGCAATTTTATGTATATGTACAATGACAGATAGTAGATATCAGTGAAATGTATGCAACATCTTTTTATACGTCAACCATAATGCACCTCTTCCAATCCTATTGTTAGACGTCTTCAGACAGAGAAAAGAAGCCAGTAGAGCACTTGCTTTCGGTTTAGGCTCATAAGCAAAGTCACAGTCATCTGAATTTTTTTATTTTTACTTTTTGGTCACTGTTTCAAGTTTCCTGATGCCAGCATGCTGCATAAAAAGGTTCCAACACTGCCTTGAACCATGAAATGTTCCCAGCAATGAAGTGCTGCCAGCCTAAGTGTACAATTCCAATGTCGTCTCAGCATACAGCAAATAAATTTTTATGTCTATGCTAAGAACACATGCCAAGTGAATTTGTTTACAAGGTTACAAAAACACACTCTTCCATGCATTTGATTTCATAAGCTCCAGCAAAAGGCTGCTATTCTTGCGACTGCCAATATAAGGCCTAACTCGTTTATTGGATTTGTTCTGTTCTGTACATGATCAAAAAGAATAAGGAAGGTCAAGAGGTCCAGCAAGCATCACTAGAAGGCAATAATAGTTCACCACAAGCTACATTAACATACATTGTTTATTTGTGGCTGTCTACACAATGAACTTGTAATGCTAAGCAATACCACATCAACGTTTAAGATGGTGCTCTATGATTCTTTTGCAAACTTTATGGCTGAATGCAGCCGCAACAAAAAGTTTAAAATTCTAGTGCTGTGCACTATGATGATTCGGTTTTGAGCCGCTCGGTCCAGTCATAAGGCTCCCACCACTTGGCAAACTCCAGGACTTTTTTCTTTTGCTCGTCAAAGCTCTCGTGTTGTTGTTTCAGCCAGAGTCTGGGCTCCGAATCCAGCATGCCACCCACGACTTCCTAATGTGTGATACAAAAGCGATACGAAAATATATGCGATGTGAAGCACAATATACACAGTAACTGCATTACCCAATAACGCAATCACCAAAAATGTGAAGTTAAGAGGCATGCACCAGGAAGGAATTCTTGTCTTTTGAATGAGGCGTCTCTAATAAGCAGGGTACGATGTTTGTATGTTATTACATACCCCTATTTGTACTGGGGCCCACTGGCATCTCTTATACCCATTTTTTTCTTACATCAGCATCCTTATAAAAGGGTTGGACAGTATCGATTCCCTATTCCCACAGAATGCTCTTGCACTTTGCTTACCATTGCCAAGAGTAACAAAAAAATAGAATGCAAGAGAATTTCAGGTTAATTGTAACTAAATGTTAATTACAGCACTGAACACAGCAGGTCTTGCTTTTACACTTTGCAGAAATAATGTCTGGGAATGTGTATATTGAATCATTGTCAAGCATGCACTGTGTACAATACGCTGGGCTTTGTATGTTTTTTTTTTTCACAGCAATACGTTATCTAAGGAACGTTTACTAAACAATTAATATTTGTTATGTACATGAATTGATGGTAAGGAAGTTTTAGTTTTGCTGCCCAAATTTTCAAATGATTCAAACAGTGATGTGTCTAACACATTGTTATACAACACACAGTAATATACCGTCTCCTACAGCTACAGCCTCTTACAACATCAGCCAAACAATACTGCTAGTTTCACAAAACACAGTGAAACCTTGGAGATACAATCATGGCTAGTATGAATTTTGGCGTGATAAATTTTTCTTTGATCTCTGGCCAAGGTTTATTAGCCTACAATGTAATTACGTGTGGTTCTGGTGAACTTATTTTCACCCCGCTACCCATGCTCTCACGCAAAACGCAGTAATTCTGCACGCGTGGTAACCAAACCATGGGCATGTGCACCCCGCCTTCAGCTGACCACTAACGGCAAATCGTA
Organism: Rhipicephalus microplus; assembly: GCF_043290135.1. Taxonomy (NCBI): domain Eukaryota; kingdom Metazoa; phylum Arthropoda; class Arachnida; order Ixodida; family Ixodidae; genus Rhipicephalus; species Rhipicephalus microplus. Next base: position 245,470,540 of record NC_134701.1, on the reverse strand, counting down.
GCCCTCGAGATTGTGCGCACGAATCTCAAAGGCCTTAATGTGTCTTTGTGTGTATTCGTGCTTAGATTCCAAATGGCGTTCACATCTCAGTTATATTGTTTTTCTTCTTCCTCGCCTCCCCAGTGTGTCGTCGTGATGTGTTAAAAAACGCCAGCGACGTGGATTGCGAGCCATGTCGTGGCAATCAGAAGTCATGGGAAAGGTGGATGAGGACGAGAAGAATAAGTGGGTCGGCAGTCTCAGCAAAAAAGGATAAGGCTCACGGTTTAAAATTTTCTGTCTTGCATTTATTGCGTGAAAAGCACTTTTTCGGTCATTTTTGCCACAGTACACTGGTGCCATGCAAAAAGGCGTACTAAAATTTGGAAAGGGTGGATCACAACACATATGGTTCATTATTTACACATGCCTACATTCACAAGCACAAGTACGATCTTTGACATCTAAAAACTTTACTGTCAATAATTTCAAGCTGTTTATGACATTGTTGCTGCCTTGAGACAGAATATGTGAAAAGGTACACCCACTTTCTTTTGTTCTGGCGATATGAATTTCAGAGCCTGATACGAATATTTTGATGACCCCATGAGATTCGTATCACTGAGGTTTTACAGTAGTTCTGCCAAAAAGCAGACTTACTAATATTATTCTGTACCACAACCACTAACTTGTCCACAAATAGTACTCTTGAAGCTTTCAAGGTTTTTGCAGCACAAAGGATGCCTAAGGCACGATATTTTCAAGCAAAGGTCCCTCATTCTATAGCTGCCTAACTCTTGATCAGAGCTTGTTAGCTGCCTGATTAGTCGTTTGACTCCTGTCAAACGCTACCTACCGCATAGCACAAGCAAAAAAGTGTGGCACTGCCAGTCGCCCACTGATGGCAGGAAAGCCACTACTACATGATATCTCATACCAGAAAACCAATCATCTACATTTGACTCAGATATGGCTCTGTGACATTTTTCTCCTGTATGCAGGGGTGCAACAGCCGAATTAGAATTTATAACAATTTCCGGAGCAGCAAAACTTTGCTGTTGGAGCAGCTTCCAGGAAAAAAAACATCAATATTTTATCACGAAAAACCAAATTTGGAGCAGTGAAAAAGAGAAGACTTACATTTCGAAAAAAATATGTACGAATCATTTGACATCGCCTGAATCATGCAGAGTAAACATGAGCACTGCTACTTCAATAAAAGTAGTATTTTGAATCACACCACTGAGCAGACAACCATAAAGCCCACATTAGCATTTGCCACATCTTCTGAAGGGACCGACAACTGCCCAGAACATGAAATGAGATGACTGCACAGGCGGAAAGATTGTCCCTTATAGTGACTCAAACTAATCCTGTTTTTCTCGTGAGAAATGGATTTTTATTTGTATTTCTACATTGAAAATTGCAAAAAATGACCTGTGGCATCTCTGGTGGCAAAAAAATAAACTATCATGAATGCCCTGTCACGTGACCATGTGTTAATGTACACGGTCAACAATTTATTGATTAGTACTGAAATATTGCTTGATTCTTTATAGCAAAAATAATATTTTATAAAAGTATATGTAGAAGCTTGCGTTAGTAGTATGCATTGAAGTGGCGCTGCCTTTGCGTGACATATGCGCAGTTCCATTTTTGATTACTTGACTTGGCGATGCTCTATAGAGCCACACCGTCTTATTGTAACAGCTTGTTATTTTCAAAAATAGTTGTAAAGCGCAGAATAAACAAGGTTAAGCATAGTCTCAGGAAATCCTGCGAAATAAGAACAACGACAGCATGCATAAGCCACCAGAAAGGCTACCCGCATCGCTATCAATACTCAGCATTGCAGATGAAAAGGCACTACCGTGTTCAGAGCCTTTCAGATCGAAAAATACTGCTTATAAAATGACTACAACCTCTTCAGAATAACTACTGCAGCTACGATCTCTACGAAGGGTAAGCTTTCTGTCCCGCAGGGAAAAACTGGATCAAAAAAAGTCAGTTGTCGGTCCCTTTAAATACTTTGACACTTTGTAAATTGAAATGTGGATCTGGCAAGCTGGCGACCTTGAAAATCCGGGGATTAGTGAAACTGATAGTAGGGGTGTCAAAAAAAAAACTGGCACACAGTTTTTTTTAACCGCCAGCAATGTCATACACTGCTTCAAGTGGTTACCCGTAACATCTTTAAAAATCAGCAGTCATAGAAGTACTCAGTTATGTGGTGTATACACGAATAAGCAATTGAACAAAATGAACTGTGTTAACGCTAAGAGCCCTTTCCAAATCATAATACGCTTTTACGCAAAGCACTGGCATACTGCGGCGAAGGTGGATTAACCGGTGTTCTGCAGGGGTTAGAGCAAGGCCAAGAAATTTTCGAACACCACTACGCCCCCTCCTCTTTTTTTTTTTTTTTTTTTCACAATGTGATTAGGTTTAGGCCCCAACTTTTCGGCTCACTCGCAAGACGTTTTCGTTCTACGAGATTAAGCAACAATGGCACGCGCCAAAGCGCCGGTTGATCCAGCGACAGCACCGGATATTTATCGCCGGGACGATGCAACTCACACAACTTGGAAACAAAAAAATGTTTTATACACCTTAGCTACGGCGACCAACGTGGTCGCCGAGAGCGCCGGCGTTCACAGCACATCGACTCTGTATGCGTGCGAAAAACACGTATGCACTTTAGCTGTACCAGCTAACATGCAATAGCCACATTTGCTTAGGAAGTTCATATTTCTCGCGAAGCATTGGTGAGTACGGCAACCCATTTTTGTCTAGGGGTTGCGCCGTTCCACCGATAAATATCCCCTGCAGTCGGCGGACCGATGGGTGTACGGAATTGGTACTTTAGCTGGTCGATCACATCTCACAAGTGCCCTGACCTAACGGGAATATATCTGACATTGTGGTTTAGGGTTAGAGTCTGCATGCTCGGATTGATTGATGACACAAACTGCAGGTGACCAACGTGGCCTCTATTTCTTGCTGAAATTAGGGCAACTGACAAAATTTTGAGGCTGGTCTGGCATTTTCATGCAGCATGACCAAATTTCAGCAAATTTCATGCTTTTGGCACAGCTTGGTGCAGAAATGGGGATTTGTATCAAATTAGCGCAATCGGCGCAGCTCTTGCACCCTTGCTGTATGCATAAATACACTGTAAAGCCTGAATCTATTTTGACATTGCAAAAGCTGACCACCCAAATGACTTGCCTTTCCAAAGTAAACTGGAAAGTCTTTTTCGTCTTCAATAACGTGAGCAAATCCTCCTTGAAGACCGAAGTCAACCGAAAAATAGGGCAGGCCTCTGGGAATCTGCAATTGTAGGAAGGGAAAGTAGGTGGTAATTAAGTGGCATAAGTAAGCAGGACGACTACTGTCTACTGTTTATAGGTCATCAATGAACATTCGATGCTATGGAAGGTCACATTCTCACGCAACAAAAATGAATCTACTTTGTAAGACTTTGGTATACATAAAAATATGAATAGCATCCATTAGCCTATTGATTAGATTAATTTTTAACGTATGACAGGAGCAACATTACAACATTACATTACAACATTATAGGAGCAACATTACAATAACAAAACACAGTCAGAGCTTTCTTTTTGGTACGGAAAAAAAATACACACCCGAGCACACCCCTGCATCCTTTCAAAGTGTGTAGAATTGTAATTATTGTACCGGTGCACATCGGCGCTAGCTCTGTTGCAGCGAGAGAAAAGACGACGATGTTCGTGTGTCACGCTCTCGGCCTCCTGTCTTCTGTGCTGCAGCTGTCTTGCTTGCCCTGGCGAGTTTCTTGCTGGAACTCCTCCGAAGAACACGCTTGTTACATTTGGTGGAGCGCTGCTGGGTCGTTCCCCTTTTCGTCCTGGAGCTCCGCCACCGGACTTTAACATCTGCCCCCGAAATGGCCGAGGACGCCGCTCCTTCCCAACCACCACCTACGGTCATGTGTGCTGGGACGCTTCGTCAACATGACCCTTCAATGTTCAGCGGCACCGACGTACTTGATGTCGAAGACTGGCTTGTAGAGTTTGAGCGTGTTAGCAGTCCCAACAAATGGGATGACCCTGCTAAGTTGACATGCGTCTGCTTTTATCTGACCGATGAGGTGAAGCTATGGTACTACAACCATGAAGCTGAGTTCACCACATGGTCAGCATTCAAGCAAATCATCTCTTCATTCTTCGGTCAGCTGGATTGCGCAAGCTTCGCGCCGAACATCGCCTTCATGCCAGACCCCAAAGAAACGGTGAGACGCTTACGAGTTATATTGAGGACGTCATCGATCTGTCTAAGCCCGTGAATGCGTCTATGGCAGAGTCTGACAAAACAAGGCACATACTAAAATGCATAGATGACGGTGCATTTCATATGCTGGTAGCCAAGTGCCCTCAGACAGTAGCGCAAGTCATTGAACTGTGGCAAAGCTTTGACAAGCTGCGCAAAGAGCACTCTTCTACCCGTAGCGCCAGAATTCCCACAGTGGAACTCTCATCTTTGGAAGCTAAGAGCACTGGCGCTGAATATTCCACCAAGCAGTACATCCATAAGGAAATAGCTCGTCAGCTCTCTATTGTCACAACTGTCACAGAGAGTCCCACGGCACTGAATCACTCACTCCGTCGTGTCATTCAGGCTGAAGTTGCTGAGGCGGTTCCACCTCCTGTACCGTCAACGCAGCCTGCAGCGCTTCTCATCTATGCTGAGGCCTGGGAAGACTACCACACAACATACGCCAATTAGGACCGGACCTAACGCAGGACCATGCTATCATCTGGTGCCCGGGTCACACAGGACTCGATGGCAATGAGAGAGTGGACGGCGCAGCTCGTGCTTTAACAAACTGAGCGGCCTACCACTCCGACGACAGCCCCTTTTTACCGCAAGATATCCTTGAAAACCAATGGCTTGAGCGACGAAGGTACAGTGTACCACACACAGCTTTAACCGGGCGGTACTCTTATGACTGGCATCGTATACGAACAAATACATATCCAAATCTTTTGTTGAAGCATGCCATCACCTTGCGATGTACAGCGATAGTTGTCCGTGGTGCGGAGGCAGGCCCACTCTCGCACACATAACGTGGGATTGTCAGAGCAGGCCAACCGAAATTAACTTGCCGCAAATAGCCGGCAAAATTTCCGTAAGAGAGAAGTGGGAGACTGCTCGCCAGCGAGGATCTGGGGGTGCAACTAGCGCTCCTCGACCAGGCGCAGCGAACCGCTAAAGCCAATGGAGCCCTGGAATAGGGGCCCCAACCACATGCTCTCTGTATCTTTTTTCCTTGTTTCTTTTTCAAATAAACGTTTTGATATACATATGCTGAGGCCGTTACCCATTCCTATGCTCGACCGATGCCAACACCATCCGCCCCAGTCACCAACTTCTACTCGCCACCATGCCCTGTTCACTCAATACGACCTGTTCTCGCGCAACCCCTCTCGCCTCCAGGACCACCTCACAACCCTTGGCGCACTCCCGACAACAGGCCCATCTGCTACACCTGCGGCAATCCTGGCCATGTTGCGCGTCACTGTCGTCATCAGCGAAGTCTTTTATGCCAATGATTACATCCCCAACCTTGACTACATGCCACAGCAACCAGCACACCCTGTTTCCGCCGACTCATCGGGCGCTTATTCGTGCCATGCCAGTTCCCCCTCACGTCAATCTCCTCCTCCCCAGCACCGCTCCATTTCTCCAATGCTCAGCCGTACCAACCCCACGCAAGAGGAAAACTAAGAGTCGCAGTTCCTGAGACACGAACTGCGCCTTTGTCGAAAATTTCACGGCCTCATCTTTCCCCTCGGAACGAGATTGCAGTTATTATTGATGATGTTGCGACGAACGCTCTTGTCGACATAGGAGCTGCCGTTTCTGTTTTAAGTGAACTTTTGTGCCACAAACTGCAGAAACTGACAACACCCGTTTCTGATTACGGACAGCGAGCTCCCAGCACGTTGAGCCTGTGGCGGCGTGCACAGCACGTCTTTTTATCAATGACGCATTCTACATTGTGGAATTCGTTGTCCTACCACATGCGTCCCATGATGTGATCCTTTGTTGGGACTTCCTTTCTACACATGATGTGGTCGTTGACTGCGCTGGAGCTCGACCCGCTTTGTGCCCTTTCAGTACCACAGTCATCGACGTCCCGAACCCGGTGCCTAAATTGGTTGTCACTGCTGACGCTATCATTTCTCCGTTCTCTGCCACCCTGGTGTCTGTTTCCTCTGACTCTGTTTGTGATTTGACTGCCTTGTTTACACCATCTGAAGACTGTGCACGCAGACGGAACCTCATACTTCCATTTGCCGTCGTTACCCTTGTGAATGGTGCCGGCGTGGTCTATGCGTGCAATTCCTTTCCTCGCTCGGCAACTCTGTTATGCGGCGAATGTGATGGGAATTTAGACAGTTTTGACGCCATCTTTCCTTTGGATGCAACCGCATTAAGACACCGTTGACGATAAATTCCGTCACTTCCGCCGTGGCTACTACCTCCCTTGTCCAAGACATCCTCCTACGTAGCGTCGATGACGCGCTTACGCCAGTCCAGAGCACAACGGTTGTTCAACTGCTTGAACGCTTTCGTGCTTCTTTCGATGTTGGCCAGCCATTATTGGGGCGGACGTGTGCAGTGGTTCATCGTAATGACACCAGTCATCATGCTCCCCTGCGACAGCATCCTTGCCGAGTATCGCAGGCAGAACGCCGCGTTACTCGGCAAGGACGCTGTCAACGTCGATGACATGCTGAAATGTGGGGTGATTCAAGAATCGAACAGTCCCTGGGCCTCTCCTGTCGTGCTGGTGCGGAAAAAAGACGGTTTGGTAAGATTTTGCATTGACTACCGCCGCCTAAACAAGATTACGCGGATGGATGTTTATCCCTTACCCTGCATCGACGAGGCCTTGGACTGCCTTCAAGGAGCCGAATATTTCTTATCACTGGATCTGCGCTCAGGCTACTGGCAAGTTCCCATGGCTGAAGCCGACCGTCCGAAAACAGCGTTTGTCACCCCTGATAATTTATACAAATTTAATGTAATGCCTTTCGGCCTTTGCAATGCGCCTGCTACTTTCGAAAAGATGATAGACACCATTCCCAGAGACCTCAAATGGCAGACCTGTTATGCTGCTTAATGACATAGTGGTTTTTTCTGCAGATTTCCCATCTGATATCGCTCGCCTTGAACAAGTTCTCGAGTGCCTCACTAACACCGGCTTGCAGTTAAACCTAAAGAAATGTCATTTTTGCGCCCCTCAGCTTACCATCGTAGGCCACGTTGTCTCCAAAGAAGGAATTTCGCCAGATCCTGCCAAACTTCGAGCGGTTGCCGAATATCCTAAGCCCAGCACTCTAAAGGAACTCCAAAGCTTTATTGGTCTGTGTTTATATTTTCGGCACTTCATTTGCAATTTCGCCTTCATTTATCCCCTTTGACACAGCTTCTCGCCAGCAGCAGCGACCTCTCAACTTGGAATACTGACTGCGATGAGTCTTTTACGACGCTTCGACTACTCCTCATGTCTCCTCCCATTCTGCACCACTATAATCCCAATGCGCCTACAGAAATACACACGGATGCTTGCGGTGTCGGCCTTGGCGCGGTATTAGCTCAGTGAAAACCAGACTTTGGTAAGTACGCTGTAGCATATGCCAGTCGTACCCTCACAAAGGCGGAGTCGAATTACTCCTTCACAGAAAAGGATTGTTTGGCAATTGTTTGGGAAATCGGCAAATTTCGCACCTACCTCTATGGGCATCAGTTTGATGTTGTTACCGACCACCATTCGCTATGCTGGCTGTCGTCCTTGAAAGACCAGACTGGACGCCTGGCTCGCTGGGCTTTACGATTACAGGAGTATGATATACGTGTGATTTATCGCTCTGGACGAAAGCACTCGGACACTGATGCCCTATCTCAGTCACCACTGCCTTCTGACTCCGTCAGCTCACCAGCTTCCACTTGTTATTTATCATCTCTGACCATCACCGACACGCCAGAAGAACGGTGCAAAGGTCTCTGGATCGCTTCCCTGCTTGACATTTTGTCTCAACGGGCCCTGTTACGACCGTAATTTCTATTGAAGTCTTTCGGCGTTTGTGAACGGGACGAAAATATTTTGACGCATTCTAAGCAAGGATGTGTCGTCAAAACGGGTTGGTTTCCTGTCAGCAAAACGTGAACAAGGGGTCCAGGACCGGTTCCCGCAAAGAAACGGCACGAGCCAAGCCATTGTGAGCTCGACTCTATGCAAGGTTTTCGAGGCAGACAAGGTGGCAGCTGGGCCATTTTTGAGGTCACCGAGGATCTGGAAATATCGGAACCAGTGTGGTATTTGCAGTTTGGGCTGAAAGCTAAAACCAAACTGGCTGCGGCTGCACCTTGCGAGGAGAAGCAGAGCCCCGGATATTCGCAGCTAAGCCGCAGCTTCTAGCAAACAACAAGGAATGGAATGTGGGGTTAAAGAAAAGGATAATGCACTATCTGCTGCAGCCCTTGCGGGAGCCCGCCTCCACGACAAGGAATTAGTTGACTATGACTACCCCTCCTTCCTCCTTTTCTCCATAGGATCGGCTGAATGAAGTGGCATATTTTGACGATATGCTGGCACACCACTACATTGTCCTACCCAAACACAGTCAGGCAAGTTTGACACGTGTACTGGCAGCCGGTTTTCCGAACCTCACCCAACTGCCAGAAGAGTCTTGGAAACCAAGGTCATCTAAGATCATTGGACGTGCGCAAAATCTTGGTGACGTGTGCGAAACGTCGGTGCAGTGCATTTGTGACCTTATTTGGGCATCGTGTAGACTGTGCCCTCTCCACATGCATTGTGTGGTGTCTTTCCCCTCCTTCGTGGGTGGAGCACCTAGACCATGGAGCGCCCTATTGGCGGAAACAGGGGACAATGCACCCAGGTTTGGCAACGAGGCGCTATATAAGCAGAAGACTTTTGTATATTTGAAGTTCTACAGTTTAACAGTTCTCATTTACAGTTCTTGACTTCTCGTGCTCCTTTCGAATTCTCAGTTACTAACCATGTAAATAAATTGTTGTTGTTATTACGAGCGCCTCATCTGACTTGTTCGACGATGGGTCCTAGGACGGGGGCCCGCTACCAAACTGAGACCCGCGGGACCCAGAGGCGCAACAGCCCCAAACTCTGCCTCACGCACCCTACGTCGTCAAGTCCAACACTTTGCATTTCATGAAGGCTTGCTGTATCGTCGCAATTACCTGACCGGAGGCTGCAGGTGGCTCCTCGTGATCCCCCGTCATTTGCGCGCGGACATTTGCAGTGCCTTCCACGACAACCCTCAGTGCGGTGACGCTGGCTCGTTCAAGACATACTCGCGTCTTCGCCTGAGGTACTACTGGCGAGGCATGTATCGATACGTTCGCCAGAACGCTCAGTCGCGACCTACGTGCCAACGTCGCAAGGTTCCTACTCACAGCACTGCTGGTCCTCTACAGCTATTGCCCTGCCCTGCCCGACCATTCGATCGCGTGGAAGTCGATCTCTTCGGACCACTCCCGACCACTATTGACGGCAACCGCTGGATAATAGTCGCCAGCGACCACCTCACGTGGTACGCAGAAACATCTGCGCTACCAGCCGCCACCGCATCTCATTCTGCGCTATGAGGCCCCACGTGAATTACTTAGTGACCGTGGCCGCGTCTTCCTCTCAAATGCCACCGAGGTTCTGCTCAAAGAATGCCACATTATACACAGCACCGCTTCCGCATACCATCCTCAGACTAATGGCATGACAGAACACTTCAATTGTACCTTTGCCGACATGCTGGCGATGTACATGTCGGAAGACCACACAAGCTGATTGATTTGTGGGGTTTAACATCCCAAAACCACCATATAATTTTGAGAGACGCCGTAGTGGAAGGCTCCGGAAATTTCGACCACCTGGGGTTCTTTAACGTGCACCCAAATCTGAGCACATGGGCCTACGACATTTCCGCCTCCATCGAAAATGCAGCCGCCACAGCCGGGATTTGAACCCGCGACCTGCAGGTCAGCAGCCGAGTATCTTAGCCACTAGCCCACCGCGGCGGGGCAAGACCACACAAGCTGGGACCGCGTAATCCCTTTCGTCACCTACGCTTACAACTCTGCATCTCAAACTACCACTGGCTTCTCTCCCTTTTTTCTCCTGTATGGACATGAACTTTCATGTTGTATGCGACACCATTCTGTCGTACCAACCGGAAGCTTCTGAGGGCAAACCCATCTCTCAAGCTGCTGCTTACGCTAGAGAATGCCGTAAACTGGCTCGCTCATACACCACGCAAGATCAGCCGCACCGAAAATTTCGTCATGACACCTCTGCGTCTGATCCCCAGGGAAAGCTGGTTTGGCTTTAAGTCCCGTCGACTACTCCCAGACTTTCCACCAAGCTTTTGTCACGGTACTACGGTCCTTACCGCATACTGGAGCAGACATATCCCGTAAACTACGTCATTGAGTAGGTCGACCCATCGCCCGATCATCGCTGCTGAGGCCGCAAAACAGTTCACGTCACGCGACTTACACCCTGCTATGACACACCTATAGCGCTTTTTTTTTTAAGTCATGGCCGCCAGGATGGCTTCTGTTCTTGCGGGGAGGAAATTGCACTGGTGCACATCGGCGCGAGCTCTGTGCCAGTGAGAAAAAAGACGACGACGTTCGTGTGTAGTGCTCTCAACCTCCTGTTTTCTGTGCTGCAGCTGTCTTGCTTGCCCTGGCGAGTTTCTTGCTGAAACTCCTTCGAAGAACATGCTTGTCACATTATTTTTTTATACTCCACAAATTTTAGTCCACAAATACTTAAAGCCCTAGAAATTAAGGTTGCTAACCATAATTGAGAAATGATGAAAATGTCTACAAACTTTTGCTTTCGCACAGCAAGAGGTACATGTCATGCTGTAACAGTTGCAGTTACATACTTTGAAAGCTTGAATAGCAGACAATGTTCTCTACTAGTACAACCAAATAATTTGACAGGCTATAGGTTCAAATCAAGAGCAAAAGATCGAAATGAAATTAACGTACCGAGTTTCGTAGGCCTTTCTTCGACAAGTCAACAAGTTTCTTGTTTTGGGCCCACTCCCTCTCACATTCCATTATGGCTTTCTGAAACATAGACAGTATCATGTAAATAAGTTTACAAGTGTTCAAATTTGCGCGATTATAACAGCTATCGCGTACAAAGCAGTTGGTTGTGCTTGATATGAAGCGCACTGAACATCAACTTTACATGCACAGTTTTCAAACATCTGCATTTTTAACTAACCTTGAAGTACATTGGTGCCAAGTTTCCAACATCCAAGGGCACCGGTATGCACTCTATGACTGCATGTGGGTGATGACGAAATGCGACGGCAGTCTCCATAAATACAGTGTCCTTTCCCATCTCCTCAAACATCTTTGTCAAACCTTTTCGAAACACCTAGGTAAAAATATAACTTTTTTAAACAGTAAATATATCCAAAAAGGTTTTTATGTGTAAAGAGACGAATGCAGATGACACTGCAAGGAGAAAGTCCTACAGCTGAACCCCTATTTAAGACACAGGCACCTGGGAGTAGTTATTGTCCCTTACATAAGGCATCTCTTGGAAGTAGGAAACCACATCCTGATTTTCTGGTCAACTCTTATTTCAATATTGAGCACAAAGGTGTCTTTTATAACCAGTTGTCTCTTACATCAGAATCTCTTATGAAGGCGCTCAACAGTATAGACCTTAATGACACAATGGCCAGACTGTGTGAAATGAGTAAGGTATGTAGCCTGCTTTGATCCCCTAGCACTTTCAAGGAAAGTATGAATAGCACACTTCGCATTGTAGCAGCATGCATGGAAAGCCCACCTGAGGGAAACTTGCTATCCAAATTACTAAGTGATTTCTTTCACAAAAGGCTGAACAGTGACATTTCCTATTTGGCGAATTCAACAACAGAGATTTTGCTCATACCAATGTTCCGTTTGTTCCCAGATTTCCCCCTTATGTGACATTTTTGGGTACATATATGTTCTCATCCCACATGACACTGTACTCGTGGTACATACGACAAAAAAAATTTTAACCACTGTCTTGGTCGTGGATGGTTTCATCACCTGTCAGCAACTAAAGAAAGCGGTGCAAATACAAAAAGCGTCAGCAAAAACTTCACGGCCAAAGCTACTTTGTCTTTCATGTATCAATAAGGCGAAACTGTTGTATGAATTGATAAAGCTGAGAAGAGAGCAACCTCCCTCAATGACTGTGATTCTGTTTAAGCTGGTCAATGCTGCAGTAGACTTGAATCTTGCAAACTGGTCGAACTTAAGACAAAGATTTGTTAGACCTTCGAATGACAGGGCAGAGCACTAGGTATCCCGCAAGGACTATGATACAAAATGAGCGGTCTTGCGTTCGAATGGATCATCGAAAAATCGAAAAGAAAGACTGGTAATAAAAAAGCATGATCCTTTCCTGCTAACAGTATTAAAATCTCAAGTTGGTTACTAAAAACGTCTCTTTAAGGAAACTGTAAAACTGATATTTATGTAAACTTGTCAGCTTACCTGCACCTCGAGCCACACATCTTCGTCGAGCAAAGTTCCACAAGCTACGTGTGCTTGTGGGACAATTAAACAGTGCCCCTCAGTCAACGACTGATACGGCGGTAAGCACAAGTAAGCCTGAAAATAACGTGCAAGAAGATACGACATTACAAGCAAACACGGAATCGTACTACCCGAAGAATAAAAACAAAGCAATGCATTCAATTAACTAAATTAGACATTACATGATCATTTCAGTAGAAACCGATCTCTGTCACAGGACTCTGCTTCAGATTACAATAAACTCCTGTCAAATCGAACTGCTCAACAAGGATAAACTAGAGCTGTTTTACTGCAGCTCAGGAGAATAACATTTCTTGGAAGCTGCTCATCTCAAGAAACTCGCAGTCATGAAAACTACCATTTTAACTGTTTTCATGCCATTAACAGTTTTAGAAACAGAATTAAAACGCAGGGAAATGAGTTTGCAAGCTGCACATGTTGTCCGGGAATATATGCAACAAACGGGAATCGCAAGCTGTACTGGTAAATGTGCAACTCACCCGGATACCTATGGCGATGATTAGGTGCTTCTTCATTTCACGGCTGTCGATGCAGTATCTACACTTCTCCAGCGCTTTAGACATGTGCTTATGCTCTGTTAAGAAAGGAGTTAAACAAAAGTATTTCAAGTGAATTCTAGCAAGCCCTGGACTGTGATGTTCATCATATTTCCGCAGCTGTAAATGATCAATGAAAGGCCCCTGTTCTTCACTACTTGGGCCTTTCTGAGTGATATGCCAGCATCGTAGCAAACAGGGAAGCTTAAGCAAGCTTCCATGACTTCACGAAATTGCTGCAGCTTGCCAAAAACCGAGGACAGGTGAAAACAGGAACAGCACTTGTGCATCTGTCCTTTTCATCTTTCCCCGGTTTTTATCGTGTACTATTATCTCTGAGTTAGTTCAAATGGCAGAGTGACCACCAAGATAGGCCTTAATGAAAACTAGCAAATAACGAAACCAAGGAAGGTACAGGAGAGGTTAACTGTACTGTTTTTATGTGTATTGCAGTATTTGTTATAGATGTGAAGAAAGTAGGGTGGACAAAAAGACGACTTGCCATCGTCAGGGACCAAACCTGGAACCTTCAAATTACACACCCCATGCTCCAACCAGTTGAGCTACGGTCGTTAAAAGCAATGCGCAATATTTAATTGTGACGTGACTATACATGACAGCGTAGTAAAGCGGCTTGGGCAATGTGGCGAGACATGAGCACTTCCAACATAGGCGGTAGCCAGTTTACACAAACAGTGCGAGTGACAAGATGTGCTTCCGCGTAAAGTGTTGTTAGCAACTTCACAATACAACGCTATGAAGCACTCCCTCAACAGCGTTATGGTATCAAGTTTTGCTTGAAGCTCAAAAAAAAAAATGCTGCCGAAATTTTGTGGAAGCTTCATGAGGCCCCAAGAATTACTGCATTTTAAGGTCGCATTCCAGGAAGTAGTGCAAGGCGTTCAAGGAGGGCCAGAAGAAAGTTGGCGACAAATGCCATTGTGGATGCTCAACAATCAGAAACAATAAAAATTTGAATTATGAGCCTGCAAATTGAGCCTGTCCTGCAGGGAGAAACTGCCAGCGCTGCAACTTACTGGAGGTGCTCCAGAGATGGGAACCCAGGTTTACGAGCATGAGGATTGACATCAAGGACGCGGTCAAGCTCCACCATGACAATGCCCCCAGCCAAATGACCTTTATCGTTACAAAGTTCATGACCCACAGCAATGCCCAGGTGGTACCCCATTCCCCTTGCACTCCTGACTTGGCTCCGTCCAACTTTATTTCTGTTTCTTCTACTGCGAAGAAAGCTGAAAAAAGCATTTGGAAAATGTGAACAACATCAAAAAGCATGTTACAACGTTCCCGAGAGATTTTCCCGTCAACTTTCAGGATACCTTCCAGGCATGAAAGACATGCCTCTGCAAGTCTATTGATGCAAGGAGAGTATCCTCAAGAATGTCAATGATTTGCACAGGTCCCATCAATAAATATACTTTTCCTGTATAATGCACGCAACTTTTAAAGCAGAGCATGTATTTATGTGCACGAAACCTAGGAGTGTAGGTCAGCACTGCTTGTTGCTATGATGGAGATTGTGGAATGCTTTTTTATTTTGCCAGATGGTGTCACATAGCAAGTGAACCTTTAACAAGCAGACAGCTGACCAATAAGCCCTCGCATACTACCTGAAGGCGTCACGCCTGCCAGAATGAGGCCCTCGCTATGAATGAAAGGAAATTTTGAGAGTTCGATTTGTTCCAGCAGCAAGTTGTCTTTTCATCCACTTTACTTTCTTCACATCTTTCATCTATCACAATACATTTAAAAGCTGTGAACATTTCCTACTCTCCTATACCTTCCTGGGCTTCATTATCTGCTGCTTCTCATTATGCTGTGTCAAACAAAGAAATGAGCACTTGAAATTCCCTTGCTTCATTCACGAGGACAAGCGTTAGTCCCAGGTACAGTCTCCAAACAATGGAGAGTTTTTTTTTTTTTTTTTCAATTGTAGAAACTTCTAAAAGATCAGTCTGGGTTTAATTTGTTGCTTATTACTAGTCTCAGATGGATGAGAATTATTTTGTTCTTTTCACATATCTCTCTGAATCGTGCAGATGTCCTTAAACCGAATTCGCCACCTTTTAGATATACAAGTGCAGAAGAGATATACAAGTGCAGAAGAGGAATAAACATGGCGCTACCCTGAATAGCTATCATTCGGTCCCGCGCATCTTGCTTCGCAGAAGAGTCATGCTGACTCGCTTTGTCCATGACAGCATCATCAAAGTCATAATCCTGGCTTTTCGAGGTTCGTACCTGGACAAAATCTCCTCATCATAAGCACATCTCCAAAAGAGGAAACAGCATCATCAGTGCAATGTCTGCATGCATACCACCAAAGTAGCATCACCTCACCTTGCCAGCGAGACGTGCAAACTCCGCGTTTTGATCTTCTGCCGTGGTCATTTTCTCCCGCTCAAACTGGTGGCATAGTAAAAATGAAATACAGCAAATTTCATTGAAGCACCAGAATGCACTTGTAGAGCAAACAATTGGGGAAGTTGGTTAAAACTCATGTTAATATCAACGCAAGCAACACAAGTATGAAGGAAGACCAAAGGAGGCATGCGCTGTCCCGCTTGGTCTTGCTTGTTACTTGTGTTGCTTCTGCTGAGTACATTTGAAAG
Source organism: Rhipicephalus microplus (assembly GCF_043290135.1). Lineage (NCBI taxonomy): Eukaryota > Metazoa > Arthropoda > Arachnida > Ixodida > Ixodidae > Rhipicephalus > Rhipicephalus microplus. The sequence goes on along the minus strand of NC_134701.1, from coordinate 245,454,723 downwards.
TGGCTCACCAAATTTTTGAGAGAATGTCGGTCGTCATCGGCAAAGTATCGCACTCGTTCGCCACCTCTGTCATGTGTGGGGACCTGCAAAGAACAACAAATCCCCTGATCTTACTCTGATACTCGGCATAGTTGTATGAAGATGATCCTGATGCCTGATACTGACGTGATGTTTGTGGCTGATTTTCATGAGGCGCTCCATTGTCTCATAAACGGCGTCACCAGTCACCAATCATTGTGTTTGGTGACTTCAATTTTCCCTCCATAAATTGGTTTAACCCTGACACCCCCATGTCAGTGGACACCGCTGAAAGCGACTCGACTTCATCAACACCTGTCTCCCTTTCAGACTGACACAGCTTGTTAACAGGCCAATACGTGAAAGCCTAAATTCATCTAACATACTTGATCTCATCCTTAATTCTCAACTCGTCGAAAATTTCATTATTGCCTTATGTGTCTGGCCTTTGTGATCACTCTGCACTCCATGCTTGAGTTAATTTTATTATTACTGAAACCCACAACAAAAAAAAACTAGAACTCTTCATCGTAAAGAAAACTAGGCTGCTATGAACATAAAACTAGAGAATTTTTTCGCAAGTCTTCTTCTGACTTTGAAAACACTCCGTCAGTAGGAACCAGCTCCTGTTTAGAAACGAAATGCATGCCTTGATAAATAGACATGTACTTACAGTAACAGTAACAAAACAGAAGTTATCACCTCAATTCAACTCAATGCTAAAATGCTTGAATAACAAAAAAAAATTATACCATGCTGCAAAGCATTCCAACGAGTGTGCATGGCATAATTATCGCACTGCAGAAGAAACATTCGAATCTCTTGTTAGCAAAACCAAATGTCCACACTACCAAACATGCTTCACGATAACTTGAAAAAATTCTGCAAGATTCTGAATCTTAATCACTCACAACCATTGCCCCTACTTCGATGACCAAAACCAGCCCATTTATGACTGTGAAGCTGCAGAAGCACCTGTCCACACATTTTCTTCCGCATTTACTAATGTACCTGCTGATGACCTACCGATTTTTCTGCCCTATGGTCATAATGCTATGGCTGATATCACCTTGAATCCTGCAAGCGTCACAAATGCAATTGACTCTATATGGTTTTTATTATCGGCAGGCGCCAATGGCACCAACTCAGAAATTGTAAATTGAACTAAGTAAGTATGCCATCAGCGAAATGTTGTCACATCTTTCGGTAGTCATTATTACTGGGAGAGGAACCAGATGACTAGAAAGCCGGCAAATTGTCCCAGTCCTGAAAAAAGGTCCACCGTCTTCATGTCCTAGTTACCGCCCTCACTAAGAGGTGATTGTTCTAAACTAATGAAACACAATATACTCACACACAATTAAATTTCTATTATCTGTTAATCTTATCACTCCTAATCAAAATGGATTTGGCAAAGCTTTTTCTTGTGACACACAAATAACGTTATTCATTACTCAAATTACCCCTAACCCCGATTTAAACGTTCCAGTTGATGCTCTGCTTCTTAATTTTTAAAAGGAGTTCGACTAGGTGCCACATCAGTAACTACATTTGAGACTTTGTCGCACCTTAATCCTTTTGTTTTGGACCAGATTTGTGCTCTTGTGACTAATTGGGAGCAGTTTCATCAGGCTAACAATCACTCTTTAAGAAGAAGCCCTGTTCGGTCTTGGGCCCACTCCTTTTTCTAATATTATTAACTATGTTCCCGCCAACATCTCATCTAACATAAGTATATTCGTAGACGATTGCATCGTTTACTGCCCTATTTATAGCGATGACTACCAGTAACTTCAAGAAGACCTGGATAACGTCGCTGCTTGGTGTAGCAAATGACTCATGTCACTAAACACTGCTGGTTTCTTTTATCAGCCAAAGGAATCTTCCTCCATCAAAGTGCGTCCTATGCAATGCTACGATTTTTCCTGTCAATTCATGCAAGTACGTCGGCATCACTAGCTCCAGCGATCTTTCCTGGTCCTTTCACATCACAAAAATCATTAACGAAACTGACATGAGATAATTTTAAAGGCAATTGCATCTTACACCCCTATCCGTCCAACTGCTAGCTTATCAAATGTGAGTTTTGCTCAAGCTTGGAATATGCATGCTCTCCTTGGGACCTATAACAATCCTACCTTTCTAAAGCGCTTGAAGCAGTACAAAAGCACACAGCTCACGACATTTATTCATATTACTCACTTCATACTAGTATTACAAAACTAAAATCGGAAGCACGTCTTGATAGCCTGGAACTAAGACACCTAAGATAGCCTGGAACTCAGATCTAGGTAGTGCCTTTTTCCCATGTTTTGCCATTCCCCTCATAGCACTTCATTATTCTTGCCCGTTTGTCATTCGTCCTGCTGCACGAATCACACAAAATCACTGTGCCCATCACAGACACAGACTGCTGTGCACCTACGCTGCTTTTTAGTGAAGACTGCAAGGGACTAGAACGCACTACTCAGAGAAGCAAGCCTTCAAGTTTTCGCTGAATCATTGTCACTAATTGACAGCCCATCCTTAACGTAAATCCCAAGCTGGCACATATGAGATATTAATAAACAACCAAAAAGAGTAGCATGAGTGTGTGGCGAGACACATACTTTTGCTTTCTTCCTCGATGGCCCACCAACTTCAGATGGCTCCAAGAGAGGATGCGCAAAGCCACGGCCATCTGTCTTGGTCAGGATGACCACTTCCTCGCGAGAGCCACGCTGTGCCCCATCGGGACACGTGGAAGCCCCGGCAGATTCCCGCGCCTTCCTCGCTTCCTCAATTTCATTCTTCAATTTTTCGTATAGCGCCGTGTTTCCCAGCATCTCAGCCTTTATGAGCTTTGCACCCAAGGCATTCAGCTCCTTGTCTGACAGCAGTTTGGGGGCAGCACGCTCCTCTGTCTGGGCAACCGGATCAGGCTCGTTTTCTCGTTCTGGCTGCTCGTGTGATCTGGGGCTCCCCTGCTGCCTCGAAGGCTGGCATTCCTCCTGCAAGCAATCCCTTCCCTTCTTGCTGATGTCTTGCTTCTGCTCATGTTGTCGGTCTATTAAGAGAATGGATACAGCATATTTGGCCTGCTAGTTCAGTGGACTTTAACACTGTGTAAAGCTCTGCCGAGAATAGGCCCAGTGACAAATGTTTAAAGACCCCTGAAACCAAGAAATGGAACCATGAGATGTTTGTATTGTTTGATTGTCCTGTATGCGGGCACACTTCTCACTGATTATTAGGCTAATAAAGTTTAATAAATAATTTAGGCTAATATATTTTAATATATTTCAGCTTTAAGATATTTTAATTTGGTCTTTAAAGTAAGCGTGAGTGCTCATCTGAGTTGGCAGCACCTCAAGACATCGCGATGAGTATGCTGTAGAGCGAGACCCCATGTGCTATTCCACAAGTATTGCGAGTATTGTCGAAGTCAGACAACATTTGCAGGGAACACACAATACACCGACAGGCCAAGACAATTGCTTGTCACCCCCTTCCCTCTGTTTTCAGGCTGATCTCAAGGTGGTTCTGGCTGCTTGTGCCAACAAAACTTTTCTTTTTTCAAAAGGAAACATGGTCAAAGCATCCACATCATTTCATTCTTCACCGCACACGGGTACCCCGATCTGAAAGCGGCGCATTCAACATCACTGAAGTTTGTGCACACATAGTCTCAGACACTCCCCTATCATGGGGCGCTAGTTTCTTATGGTATTAAGGCAGGCATTTCAACCTAGCACAAAACTGTTCTTAATTATCGATGCTAGCATTAATTATAACTTGCACTAAAGCATTTATGATTGAATTTTAGTACTACCAGGCACAAAGATACAAATTGCAGTAAAAATGCCAGAACAAATCTTTCAATGTCAGGGGTCCTTCAAGAACATGAGCCAGTGGAGTGAAGACAAGATTACAGAAGTATAACACACCCCTCAAACTTTCTCCTTTTCCTTTCATGTAGTACTTGTCAAAGGGGTACTGATACAATATGACTTTCATTTTTTTTGTGTTAAAGAATGGTACAAACTTACTCAATCTGAAAAAAATTGTGTTTAATCAGTTACAAGAACGCATGAATGTAACACAAGGATACAATTGGGGGAGATAAGTCTGCACATTAACTTGAAGCAATATATAGTAGCCAATGAGCAACTTGGACCCAAATGTGATCGCTCGGACTATAGCCTACACCAAATTTTGAAGACTCCTTAGTAACTGTAAAATAGTCCAGAGAAATGAATGCATGCCTTTTTAGTGCTCTAGAGGGCTCAAATTTGCACAGCCACATCTGAAATAGCTCTGAATATCTGCCAGCGCTCCTATCAGGTATCTCAGTGCTTGTACGATTACAGAGGATTGTGCAGATGAACTTTAGCTCATTCTTAATCAAACAAAGGTAAACAAAGCCTAGTAAAGGCCACTTTATGGAAACTCCTTTTTGCCAGCTGTTGAGGTCTCACTTATCTTAATCACTGTCACTCCCTCCACAGTGGTGTGACGGGAAATAGGGCATTTTCAATACCGTTGGAACTAGTAAGGGCCAAATACCTCTGCCGGGATAGGCAAACTTGCACAAGTTGTGGAAGCCAACCACTACAATGAATTTCAATCTCAATCAGGCCTGGGCGCAATAAGACATGTGATGTACGACATATTTACACCAGCGAAAATGCGCGCTACTATCTGATCAATGTTTGTTCGAAACATGATGCTGCGTCTGCAATGCAACATTGAATGCAGCTTCATATTGCAACCAGGAGTGCAACAGCAGAAATAGAATTTGGAGCAGCAAAATATTACTTTTGGAGCACTAAAATCGAAATTTCGAGCAAGTCGCAAGAAAATAATTTTTTATGTCACGAAAGATCAAATTTGGAGCAGTATGAAAAAAGGAGGCTTACATTTAGAAAAATAATATGTGAAAACCATTCAACATCCCCTAAATTGTGCAGATATTGAATATGAGCACTGCTATTTCAATAAACGTAGTACTTTGAACCAACCCAATCGGCAAACAATTAGCATTTGTCACACCGGTCAAATCCTTCGACAGACTCTGAGGATGTAAATATAGATCTGTTAATTTGGCGATCTTAGTGGGTGGTGAAAAAAAATGGCACACAGTTTTGTTTCATATCATTAGGGCTGCAGAAATGTTATGCAGTACTCCAAATGACTGCCAGTAACATTTTTAGTCGTCAGTGATCATATTAGTGCTCATAATTATGCAGCGTATAACCACATGAGTAAATGAACAAACTGTGCTATGTTCCATGAATAGTGCTAACAGCCCCTTCCAAATATTAAAAAGCTTTTCCACAGGTCACTGGAGTACGGCTGCGAAGGTAGCTAAAGCAACGTTCTGCACGGGTTAGAACAAGGCCAAAAAAATTTGGGGGAGGCCCCTGCCCTCCTTCGTTTTTTTTTTTTTTTTTTGCGATGGGATTAGGTTTAGGGCGCAAATTGTCAGCTCCCTTGCAAGGCGCGTTTCACTAGATAAAGTAACAACGGCACGCGACCGTTGGCGCAACCAACGAGGTCGCTGGCAACCACGGCGTTGCAGCACTTCGAGCTCGCACGCAGTAACAGCGACATACACTTCCTGCTTTAGTTCCTAACATGCCACTGGCAGGTTTGCCGACTAGAAAATTCATATTTTCCGCGAAGTGTTGCTGGTTATGGCAAAGCATTTTTTGCCTTGAAGTTGCGTCTTCCCGCCGGTGGATATCCGCTGTGGTCGGTGAACCGATGGGCATGAGGACCATGATTTAGGGTTAGGATTGGCGCGCTTAGATCCCTGGACCAACGTTCATAGAATGTTACCCTGGATTGGTTGAGGATGCAAACTATAGATGGCCAACGTGGCCTACCTTTGTTGCTGAAGCTAGCACATGTACTTAGAAAATTTTGAGGCTGGTTGGGCATTTTGGCGCAGTGTGGCACGATTTTTGCAAATTTCATGGTTTCGGCCCAGACTGGTGCAAAAATAAAAATTGAATCAACTTGGCACGGCTGTTGCACCCCTGAACAGATCAAGGAACAAAAAAAGAAAATTGAAGGTTTTTCTTTTCTTTTTTGCTAGACACAGCCTTAATGAATATTAGCAGACAACGAAGCAAAGAAAGGCAACGGAGATGTTACTTGTAGTCTTTTAACTGTGGTGTAGTAATTCCCATATGTACAGAAATAAAAGTGGACAAAAAAACAACTTGCCGTCGGCAGAGACCAAGCCTGCAACCTGTGCATAACATTCCCTTTACATTCCTTGGCTTCATTGTCAGCTCGTATTTATTAACAGATCAAGGAAGAAGATAACCTTTTGTGTCTTTGTAGAACTCTTTTTTCATCCAGCTGGGCTTTGAAGAAGATGATGATGATGAGTACTCTCTTCTGTGCCGGTGTTTGCCACGGTGGTCGTCTTGATCAGAGTTGTCATCGTTATCACCTGGTCGCTGGAATCTTCCCCGTTCTTCAGACCACTTCTTGGACCCTGATGACTGACTATCTCTGCCTGGATATTAAGTGGGTCGTCGACCAATCAGAACTTAGAAATAAGATATTAGAAGAAAGCACGAGAAATTTATATTACTTACGTTTTTCACGATGATGTGATGGTCTCTCCATTTCTTCATCCGAGCCCGGTCTTTGCATTGCTCTGTGACGTGACGGTTTCTCTCTCTCCTCATCTGAGCCCGGTCTTTGCACTGCTTTGTGACGTGACGGTTTCCCTGTCTCCTCATCTGAGCCCGGTCTTTGCATTGCTTTGCAACGTGACGGTCTCTCCCTTTCCTCATCCGAGCCCGGTCTTTGCATTGCTTTGTTACGTGACGATCTCGTGTCATCATCTGAGCCTGGTCTTTGCATTCTCCCGTATCTTCTGGATGTGCCATGCCTTCCATGATGCCTGTCACCAGTTGAACTAGCCCTTGACTCAGCTTCCGCTATCATGCTCTCCAGTTTCTCTAAAGACTAAAAAAAATGAAAAGTAAAGTAGAGGTTACTATGCAAGTGATTCGTATAAAAGAGACAAACCATTACGTGTTTTCCCAGGCTTAAAACAATCAAAAGCAAGCTTCCACTATTTATAAAGAAATTTCCGAGGCATCCGTGAACAAGTCTTGGCTATAGACCAAAGCACACCGATCTCACACAAAGGTGCCTCGGCTCACAAGTGGCATATTATCGCACCAGGATGCCATTTTGTTCAGGAATGCCAAGGAGTGTATTTAGCGTGCCAAGTTACCATGGCAAGAGGCAGCTCTGAGATATTAAAATGTGTGAAAGCGCCTGCTCACACCACCCCCACTTACAAGAGGTCACCTGGGCACCACTGCGCCGTCTTCGGATATGAAACTAATCAGCGCAAGAGGAACATATTGCTCGACACTGTCTGTGAAGGTCACAACACAATGCGGGAATCGTGCCGGTGTGATGCTTCCAGATTTCCAGATAACCAGTAGCAGAGCCATTAAGACATCTTCACATTTAACTTCACTAACACACACACAATACTGGTTCCAACCACTTGTAAGCTCACACACTGATCTAAGTTCTACAAACAACTGAGCACTATGAAGTAGGTTTGCAAGCAAACTTTGACACATCATTAGGCTTTTGTACACGTGTGCAAGAGTTGCCAGATCTGTTCATCATAAACAAATTTGGGCTTCTTTTCTTGCCGAGTCACTTGTGAAATTTTTCAATCACTTGTCAGGTTTTCTGAGCTTATTTGCATTTTTTAATACATTTACAATAATGATCATAAGGTTCACTAAAAGCATGTTATTGATGACCTTAAGCAGGTGAGAGTTGAAGTCCAACATATTGTCACCGCTAAAGGCCGGGCAAGAGGACGACGAAGTGATGAGCGTGGACTGCACCCACGGTTGCTCCGAGAAAGACGACGTCGAAGCGGCTGCTCCTTTATTCTGTCAATACAGACCTTGTCTTTCCTGGTCGCACCGGCGTCCTGTATCTTTTTATTTTCACGTCGCGACATTGGTGGAGATGCTGGACTTCTCCAACTGATGCTTGGGACACCTCTGCGCCCTGACACTTCGAGTCCGCCACTGTAACCCGTTTCTGCAGTGGATACTCCTGTCCACCGCTACAGTTGCCGACAGCGAGACCTTAGTCCCGAGGCGATCCCCCTCGAACTTCTCCAGCAACACACCCTGCCTGGAGAAATGGCTACTGGAGGGCCTTCACAGCTTACTGTTGAGTAGCCTCAAATTCTCGAGACCTTTCACGGTGAGGTCTATGAAGACGTTGAGGACTGGTTAGCCCAGTATGAGCGAGCCGTCAAGGCCAACCGCTGGCCCACTGAAAAAAAGCTATCGCGCGTCTACTTTGCTTTGGCAGACAGTGCTCGTACGTGGTACGAGAACCACGAGTCAACGCTGTCTTCGTGGGATGAATTTCAGCAGCAAATTCTCGGGACATTTGCAAACACCGACCGCTGGGATTCTGCTCTGCAGCTCATCGAGGCACGCATACAAAAACCAAACGAGAGCGTCGCCATGTTTGCGGAGGACATGACCTGCCTATTTGGGCGGGCTGACCCCGAGATGCCTGAAAGTAAAAAACTCCGACATCTGATGAGGGGCGTCAAAGAAGAGCTGTTTGCCGGTCCACTACGCAACCTGCCAACAAGCATAACGAAATTTATCAAAGAGGCTACGACGACCGAGCGAGCACTGCAGCAACGGCGCCGATACCACAACCAACCAAACAACACATCTCCCAGCCTCTCTGCTTTGACTGCGAGCCGTGAGTGTTCTCTGCGGGAGCTCATTCGTGAGGTCGTTCGTGAGGAGGTCCGAAACCTCCTGGTGACTCCGCAAGAAAATACCGTGGCTTGCGTTGCAGAAGTTGTGCGGCAAGAACTCCGCCAGCCATTTTCGCTGCCCGAATCGCTTTCAGACCAGTGGTCTGTGTGCCACACACCGGCCGTCCGTCAACCCCCTCCAGAGACGTACAACTCAACACCACTGGCTTATCGCGACGTCAGCCAAGGGCCTTACAACGAGCCGTGGGCCCCAGCTTCCAATCCGCCGCTGCCGTATCCACAGCCTAACGTACCTATGCAAACTTCACCGACGTACACTCCGCCGACATCTGCATCTTGGTTGCAAAGAATGCCCACCAGTCGAGCATTCATTCGTAAGACGGACTTGTGGCGCACCGTCGACCACTTTGCTCCCACTGCGGAGAAGCCGGCCACGTTTTCCGCATTTGCCCATACCATGACCATAGACATCAAAACTTTCTACAAACCTCCCCTCGTGCTTATTTCGACAACCGCCGTGACAGCATTGCAGGCCCGCTAGCCCAGCAACCTGATGTCCCGTATCGCCTACCCCGCTCTCCTTCTCCTGCACCTAATTCGCCGCAGCAGCGCAGTTACGCCGAGGTGACCCGGGGCAGATCCCCTAGCCCTCGTTGGGGAAACTAACAGCAGCGACCTTTGGGGGGAAGGTTGCCGCCCGTCGAGATGCTATCACACCTCCAACATCCTCACTACGACGCGATACGACGGATGATACCACGGATCGAACGACGGACGATACCAAGGACAATACGACGCCACCGACATCAACGGAAATCGTAAGCGCCAATCTAGACATTTGTATAGACGGACGCCCAGTAACAGCGCTGGTAGATACTGGCGTGGACTTCTCTATTATCAGCCGTAAACTTGCCGACTGCCTCAAGAAAGTCAGAACAATATGGACGGGCCCGAACATAAGAACCGCAGGGGGGTTCTTATGTTCGCCGACGGGCAAATGTACCGCTCGAATTAATATTGGCAGTTCAGACTTCGTCGCTACTTTCGTAATTTTATCGGAGTGCTGCAAAGACCTGATTTTGGGCATGGACTTCCTGCGTGAATACGGTGCCGTTGTCAACATTCCTGGGAGATCGGTTAAGTTCTGGATGGCCCCAGGTCATGTTTCGGATGAGCCCTGTACAGACCAGCGACGTAAACCTTTGCGCGTCTTCGACGACGACGTGACCATCCCGCCGCGGTCGAGTGACTCGTGGCTGTGACATATGCCACGTCGAGCATTTTTGAAAACATCGCCGAGCGAATTCCAACACTGCTATTCAGTCATGGTTTATCTGTCGCAAGAGGCGTCGTGAACATAAAATGCGGACAAACGCACGTCCTTGTAACGAACTTCAGCTCTGAACGCCGACATCTGACGAGGGGCATGGCAGTAGCGTACATGAAAGAGCTCGCCGATATGACAGACTGCCTAACTTTTGAGAAAGATCATTCAACTTATCTGCCCCCCCGCACCTCTATCTGGTGATATTGGCCCAAGTTTGCTGCCGGCGCAGAAGCAAAGTAACCTGCAGCTTATTAACCAGTTTGAAGATTGTTTCTCTTCAACGTCCAGGGTCCGTCAAAAGCCACTGACGAAACATCGAATTATAACGGACGACATGACCAGACCCATTAGGCAAAACCCGTACTGGGTAGCTCCGCAGGAACGTGAAGCCATCGAAAACCAGGTGCGACAGATGCTTGAAGATGACGTTATTCAGCCGTCGAAAAGCCCTTGGGCTTCGCCGGTTGTATTAGTGAAGAAAAAGGACGGCACCTTACGTTTCTGCGTGGATTGCCGCAAGGTGAATCAGGTGACAAAAAAAGACGTCGACCCACTTCCGCGTATCGACAATTCCCTCGATCGATTACGGCATGCGCGTTATTTCTTGTCGATGGATCTAAGGAGTGGGTATTGGCAGATAGAAGTCGATGAAAGAGACCGGGAGAAAACAGCTTTCGTGACACCTGATGGCCTTTTTGAATTTAAGGCACTTCCATTTGGCTTGTGCTCAGCACCGGCAACGTTTCAGCGGCTAATGGATACCATACTATCGGGCCTCAAGTGACAGACGTGCTTAGTGTATTTAGATGACGTCATCGTATTTTCTGCCACATTCGACAAACACGTCAGGCGACTGCACTCAGTATTTCAAGCTATCCGTTTCGCCGGACTAACACTTAAGCCAGAAAAATGCCACTTCGGCTTCGAAGAGCTTCTGTTCCTGGGGCATCTTGTCAGCAGTGAAGGTGTACGACCTGACCCTGAAAAAATAGCTGCCGTTACAAATTTTCCAGCGCCAACTGACAAAAAGGCGGTCAGACAATTTTTAGGAATGTGAGCGTACTACCGACGCTTCATTGAGAACTTTTCGCGCATTGCCTCGCCGTTGACCCGCCTTACCAGAGAAGACGTCGCATTCGTATAGAATGAGGAGCAGCAAAAATCATTCGACGAGCTGCGGCAGGACCTTCAGAAGCCACCTGTCCACGCGCACTTTGATGATGACGCCCCGACAACAGTGCACACCGACGCTAGCAATGTCGGCTTAGGAGCTGTACTCGTGCAGTGTCAAGATGGCGCTGAGCGAGTAATTGCTTACACGAGCAGGACTCTTTCACGTGCGGAAGAAAATTATTCCACCACAGAAAAAGAGTGCCTTGCCGTAATGTGGGCCATTATGAAATACCGCCCATATCTCTATGGTCGTCCTTTTAATGTTGTCAGCGACCATTACTCCCTCTGCTGTCTGACAAATTTAAAAGACCCTTTAGGAAGGTTGGCGAGCTGGAGCCTGAAGCTTCAAGAATTTGACATGACGGTGGTCTACAGATCGGGGAAGCGACATTCAGACGCCGATTGCCTTTCTTGTGCGCCATACGAACCTGCAACAGCAGAAGATGATGATACAGCATTTGTTGGAGTTGTAAACACGGCTACTGTCGCACAGCTGCAACGAGACGACCCGGAACTAAAACCCATATTTCATTTTTTGGAGGGTCACACTTTAGCTGTACTTAGACTGTCTGCGAGAGGGCTTTCGTCATTTTGCTTACGCAACGACGTCCTGTACAAGATGAACTTCACGTCACACAGAAACGACTACTTGCTTGTCGTACCAACATCTCTAAGGAGTGAAGTACTACAGGCATGCCACGATGAACCTACATCCGGCCACTTGGGTTACACGCGCACGCTGTGCAGAGTGAGGCAGAAATACTACTGGCCAAGACTGGAGGCGACCGTTCAACACTATGTTCGGACGTGCCTTGATTGCCAGCGCAGAAAAGTCCCACCTGTCAAACCAGCAGGCCGCCTCCGTCCTATTGACGTGCCTGTTACTCCATTCGCTCAAGTCGGAATAAATCTTTTGGGCCCATTTCCCACCTTATCAGCAGGTCACAGATGGATTATAGTAGCCACCGACTACTGCACTCGTTACGCCGAAAGCAAGGCTCTGCAGAGAGGTGTGGCTAGTGAAGCAACTCGATTTTTCGTGGAAAATGTGGTGCTGAAGCATGGCGCTCCGTCAGTGGTAATAACTGACAGGGGAACTGCATTCGCAGCCGAGCTATTACAGGCGGTTTTAAGTCTTAGTGGCACATCCCACCGGCGAACAACAGCGTATCATCCTCAAGCGAATGGTCTTACGGAGCGTCTCAACAAGACACTTGTGGATATGCTCTGCATGTACGTCGATGTGGAGCACAAAAACTGGGACAAAATGTTGCCGTATGTCACGTTCGCCTATAACATGGCTCATCAAGAAACAACAAGAACAACGCCATTCCGCCTTCTTCATGGTCGTGAAGTCACCACTATGCTCGATGCCATGCTACCACACGAGTACGAAAACGTCGAGACGGATGCTGATTATATCACCCAGCTTGCCGAAGAAGCCCGACAACTTGCACGCCTACGTATTAGTCGCCAGTAGGACTACGATTTAAGACGGTACAACCTTCGTCACCGACTAGTCTCATACGAGCCAGGAGAGAAAGTTTGGATATGGACTCCTATTCGGCACCGTGGCCTCTCGGGAAAACTCCTAAGACGGTACTTCGGGCCCTATAAAGTTCTACGACGTCTCAGTGACATTAATTATGAAGTTGTTCCTGATACTGCGCACTCATTAAGGCGTCGAAGGTGTGCTCCAGAAGTTGTGCACGTTGTTCGTATGAAACCTTATTTCTCCGAATATCGCAAATGAACTCGTGCGTTTCCAGCGAGTATCAACCACTATGACTATAAAGCATCAGGACGATGCTTACTTGAAAGGGAGGCTAATATTACGGCTAAAGGCCGGGCAAGAGGACGACGAAGTGATGAGCGTGGGCTGCACCCACGGTTGCTCCGAGAAAGACGACATCGAAGCGGCTGCTCCTTTGTTTTGTCAATACAGACCTTGTCTTTCCTGGTCGCACCCGCGTCCTGTACCCTTTTATTTTTCACGTCGTGACAATATGTTGGAGGAATCAACAAATCACGTTAGTCACACACTGGCAAATGGCATTCAACCGAATGGAGATTACCCTGGATACAATGTTAAAGAGTATGTGCTGTGGCACACAGTTGCACATACTTTTGCTGTACAGAATTATTGAAGTGATTTTTTTCAACTTGATTGACATTTTTTTATTATAGGTACAAATACTTAAAATATTGAGAAAATTTAATACATTCTGTTTCTTTTGTGCTTTTTCAAACGGTTGCAGCATTTTTTGGAGGCTAATTTTGTGATGATTATTTGCCTGTCAGCTCAGCAGCACCTGGCAACTCTTGTGCGTGCTAATAACACAAATTTAGAAATTAGACATTCCTATATTCTGCACAGTAACAAAAAAGCTTTGAACACACAAAAATAAAAAAAACTAAATGAACAGCATTTCAGTTTAAAAGGGCCTAAACATTTTCATTTAGCTGTTCTCATTTTAAATACTTGGACACTGATAGCACCAGGGCTCAAGCACCCAAAGTGTCAGAAAGACACCATCTGTAATAGCGACAGTTGCACCTACTTGTTACATTAAGTAAATGCAAACGTTTGGGTGGGTGAAGTGCAGCGCATAGCAAGAGTGACAAAGGCCAAGCAGGTATCACCTGACAGCACCATTGCACGCATAAAAATTTCAGACTACCTATTTATAAGCAAACAGCACAGCTAAAATTTTCTCGTGGCACTTCATGGTGCAAGGCCCTCTCGGACTGAAACACAATTGAAATTGCTGCGGCAATAAATTGACATTGCTGCGGCAATGAATGAACTAACCCCATATCGCTCCGCTGCTACTTCCTCCAATGGTCGACCTTCGTCGGCAGCTTGTTCACGTATCCTCTGGTAGGCACGCTTCAGCCACCTAAGGCCTCCATCACCAACAGCAGATGCGACTAGAGTTGGCCCCGCTGACTTGGCTTCATCTTCCTTGGGCAGTCCGATTCCGCCTTCTTTCCAGTATGGGTTCAACTCGCGCTCATGCTGGCCGGGCTAAAGCAAAACAAGGTGTTACCAGTGGCAGTCACAACATGCAGAGGATGTCTGCTCTCACCTACCACCCTACAAGCAATTCCCACTTATATTTCAGCAGCTTGCAGTCGAGTGCCCATCAACTTATAGGAAATATTGTCCTTTACCATGGCATCGAGGCACATCTAATATGAGAACAAGAGAACATGCTGACATGCCCTGCATATGCCTGTTTTGTTTTTTTTTTTAACAGTAAAAAAAGAACACTTTCGCATGACAGAAACCGCACTCTTGCTGCAAGAAGGTGCTTGGTAGGCCAGAAAGAATGCAAAAAGATAAGATTGGTGGTGATGCCTTGTTCTAATTTCAGCACCAACTCACCACGATGTCTACTTACCATGAGGGTATCCACAACAGCATATAAATATTTTTTACTGGCAAAGAGCTGAGTACACTGAGTTCAAGAAAACAAATCTGAGTTCATAAATTGGCAAGATTTAGAAACACTTACAGGGCCAACATGGCCAAAATACAAAATTTAGTTCCGAGATACGTGGTGGCATGACATTAAAAAAAACTGCTCTCTAATATTGCTTTTTACGGTTAGTTTATAAATTTATAATGTTTCAAAAGAAGTGTTTGTGTGTGTGTCCTCAAGGAATAATTTCTCGGACTAAACCGATCACATGCTTCACTTCAATGCACCCGTTTAAGTTCAGGCGACATATGTGGTGTTGTAGCTCTTTTGTTTCTTTGTACAAAACGTGCTCCCTACCTCACACATCACATTGATTTGCTGAAGATATTTCAACAGAAGCAAGGCATGTCGTTGCGCTAGTCAGTTCACATATTCAGCAAAAATCGTAAAATGCAAAAAATACAGGATGCAAAACAGAACCACCGACGCACATGCAGAGAGCAGGACCTACAGCTGAATTTATTTTGTAGAACTTATAAATCCTCCTTCATGAAATAAAGTCAGTTAGGAGTTTTACACTTTGTCTCTACGTCTGTGGCTGACAATTTCTTCCTGTACATGCGTTTCGCGTATTTTTCTCTTCGTGTGTGCATCTGTGTTCCTGCATTACATCCCGTCTTCTTCAAGCAATTTAAGATATTTTTATTTTCACCATTTTTGTGGACCAATTGTAACTTGATAACCATGCAGTGAACCAGAAAGCATGACAAAAGGTATAAGCAGGTACAAATTGTCAGCCACAGCATATTGGTAACACCTATGAAAGCTAGCTTGCACTAAGGGCTTAAAGGTAAATAATTTAAAGTACATTCCAGTGGCAACACAATCATGTGTGTGTTGGATACTGAGCATAGGTAAAACATCAAGCAGCATCATTAAAATAGTACCAGATATATTGCAATTATGCACCCACCTCATAAACAGTCCTTAAAGTCTTTTCCTTCTGGCCAGACCCGCCTGCCCTCTCACCTCTTCTCTGCGCTCTGTGATCCTTTGCCGATATGGTTGGAATGACATCTTCGAAGTTCATCCATGCGTCTCTCTGCATTGAATGATGAGACGCATTCTTCTTGAATAATCATCACAATAATATCAATGAAAATTTGCGAGTGACAAGGCTGCAATGTGGTTTCAGTCAACGGCACCATGTGCTGTTGTGCCCTGGTACTGAGGATGTTAGGTGCAGAATGTCTGTGAAGGCCAAGCTAAAACAAGCTTCCACATTACTTTAGATGCTGGATAGCAGACAAGTGCGCTCATTCATGGCTGTAGTGCCTGCACTAAAGTGGGTTACATGCATTTATTTGGTACCCTTCTGGTATTCTTACTGCACACGCTTTGCAGCAAATGCCTCGAATTAAAAACGAAAAACGCTAAAACAGATACTGTCATCCACACTACACAAACACTTCTCAGTTCTTCGCGTGCGTACGTGTGTTTCGATTGAGAATAAAGCTTATGCATTACCTGAGCGGCTTTAGAAGTATTGTCTGCTTTTCTGTCCTGTTGTTCAGTAGAACGAGCTTTAGGCGGTGCCTCCGCCCATTCATCGCTGCTACCACTGCTGCTGCTGGAGTCCTAAAAGATGTGAAACAAGTTTGTGCTTTGATTCATTGCAACGGAAGGGACGTTTTCGCGTGTAATAAGCTCACCGATACGCTTGACACTTTTTTTGCTTTCGAAGATCGCTTTTTGTGCTTTTGCTTCTGCTTCTTTTTCTTACCCTGTAGACAGTACAGGTGGGTCAGAACATATGTACCCGGTATTCGTGACAGTCGACAACATACCCGAGCAAAAGAATCCATTATCTTCTCGCTAGATCCTCGGGAACTGCGTTACTCTTTCCAAGCGAACAACACATGCCGATTACGGCGCAGATATCACATCCGTGAAACTCATTGGCACAATTGTCAAAATTCACACTTGAGGTAAAAAGACGAGACACTGAGCAAGTTTAATGCTGCGCATTGGACAACATCGGTCACATCAAAGCGCGCACTTTTAGCAGTATACTTATCACGGCTTCGTAGACGTCTCTTGTTGGCTTCACCACGCTTCACACTGGCCGCCTTAGTAGTAAGTACCATGACCTACTACACTCCTGACCTGTTCAGATAGCGGGGTTCCTATGGGAGCGCGTGTCCCCGCTCTCGTTCAATCGCTCGCCGTAGGTGGCGCTACCTATAACCTGTTCGTCTGCTACTTTACGGCTGTTTGGACGGCGCTAGAGTAAGAACGGCTGCATTCCGTGATGAACAGCCGGCATATATGTGACTATTTTTTCACTTAGATGACTGGTCAAGTAAGCTGTTCAGTGTGACGAAAAATTTATTGCACACTGGTGGACAAATGCGAGAATCCGTAGACTTACATAGTGTAGGACAGCATATGTGATGTTGCGTCCATTTAATTGCAAAGAATTTGTGAATGACTTTTGAAATATTTGTTTCAAAATTATTTTTCATTAGTGCATAATAATTACGCAATATGAGTGCTCTGTTGGCCGAAATATGACCACGAACACTCAAGCTGACGTCAGCGAACAGGTGCTGACTAGCGCCACAGTGCTCCTAAGTTACGGCCCTAGCGGCAGAAGGTATGAACTAGAACGTGGGCGCTGGAAGAGGTGCTCTCTGGGCAGGTCAGGAGTGTAGTAGGTCATGGTAAGTACACTATAGCAACGGCTTATTGAGTGGCTCACTTTGGCTCACTGGCTTGCTTTCCAACGTTTCTGTGTGTGCGCGCGCGTTCTGCGTCGACTCTAATGACACTCTATGTGGTCGTTGCTTTAAGTGCTGCCTCACTCTGAATCAGTGAAACGTTCAACGCGCCTTTACACAGGTCTTGTTGTGACAGCTAATCTGTTTGCTTCATTACCGACGATGGTAGAGCGACCTGAGGATATCAACTTGCCTCTGTCTGTCGTTACGCGTATCGTCAAGGATGCCCTTCCCGATGGCGTCAACGTTTCGAAGGAAGCACGAGCTGCTTTAGCTAAAGCGGCGAGCGTCTTTGTCCTCTACGCCACTTCGTGCGCAAACAACATTGCGACGAAGGGCAAAAGAAAAACTGTGACCGGCTCCGATATCATATCGGCGATGGAAGAAATGGAGTTTGAGAGTTTCATCGACACACTCACTGGGAATTTGGAGCAGTTCCGCCAAGGAAAAACGAAAAAGGACGCGAACCGAGCCAAGAAGCTCCAAGATGCTAGTGACGCGGTCTCCGCTGGCGACGCTGAGATGGGGGATGACGGCGACGTCGATGCAGGTGACGAAGATGCGAGCTGAGAATCGGAGACTGAGAACACGCAGCTGTGCGATGCCGTTAACCGTGCTGCACCCACGTTGGAAACGGCATTGTCGTTCCGTCTGGAATCCGTGCTGCCGACCGACATTTATCTCCGCTTGTTCCATGACTAAGCTGCAAGTGATTGCCATCGCCTTGTGCTTGTCAGTCGCTGTTATTGCTATTACCACTGTTGCCCCCAATTTTTTCAGAAAACGCAGCGACGCGAAGTGCATGGAGCTCAGTAATGATTTGTTAGCTGTAACTTGCAAGCCTGCTTGTTGTGTCCTGTTGCTGTACTTAGACCCTGTGCTGTGGGCTTGTTAGTTTACATCTTTAATAAATGCTTGCTCGCAAAATTAAAAAAATAAACGTAACGAAATTCAGAAAGGACTGAAGAAAAGATGGTCTTTGTTTTCTTGCTTTGTGTAAAGAACACATAAGCGCGCTTTGAAAAAAAGAAACGAATATTAGGGATTCATTTGTTGCCTGTGCAACAGGTAAATAGTCATACAGGATTCCCAGACTGATGTGTGCAAACAACATGGCTTCCCTAGCAGACAATACAAGGAACTTCCAGGAACTCGCTAATACCCTAGATCTAGACAATAGTTTTTAGCACAGGCAAATTTCGAACTGTTATTTGTAGTTTAAAAATACATACTAACCAGATGTAGAACTGTTATTTGTAGTTTAAAAATACATACTAACCAGATGTAGATACAACAGCAAGTAATTGTCAACAGAGGTCATGTTTCAGTGAAGAAGAGACCTATGTAAGCATGCGCCAAGATATTGTGAAAATAAGGGCAAGATAACATTCAGCTTTAATGTCAGAGCACCTTGAAGTTATAAGAAATACATGGTTGGGGGAGGGGTGCATAGAATTTAGGAATTTAGTGCTGCCACCAATGTTTTCAGGTGTAGTTTTGTGCTTAAAATCAGGTCCTGAATTGGACAGAAGTTAACAAAATGTCAGTGGGCCAATCAGCATTAAGGGTATGTGGAAAACCCACAAATAAGGCAGTGAAAAGTGATCTGGGCTAGGCTTCTTTAGATGTGACATAAGGGCAGAGCAGTATAAGTTCTGAAAAAAGACCCAGTAGCTCCAGCGAAAAAAAAAATGGACAGCTGAGGAAGAGGTTCATTATGAGAGATAAGCTGAGAGGTTGGCCTGAATCAATTTTCTGAACTGTTACTCAGCGTTAGGTAAGGGAAGAGGGTGGTAAAGAGAGAAGGTGTTGAAGATGAATGCAATGCTGGATCGGAATCTGAAAAAAAGCTCAAGGAAGTTGGTAACAAACTACAGGCTAATTGAAGGTATTAATCAGACGTGAGAAGTTTGTGATAGGCTGCATTTCTTGGTAACGTAATTAATCAGTTACTTTTATTTTGCAATATTGTGGCCACTTTTTTTTTAGTAATCAATAACACATAGCCAGTTGCTTTATTGGCTACTTGAAGCTGTGTTGTGTTGATGCCCAAAGCACGAGCATCCATTACCTGCCCAAAGCAGGTAATGGATGCTGTAAAGGCCACTTCAGCCTGAATCTTCCGAAGAACTGTGTCAAATTTATGGGAAAGAAAGCATACATATCAGACAGCTTAGGCACTTACTTCAATAACAGTAAGCGATCTCTTTATAGCTTTGTAGTGTCTTTTGGAGCCTGCTTGGATTTTGTCTTCTGCAAGGCTTACTTTCAAACAATTTTCATGCCACTTCATGCAACGACTCCATTTTGTGGAAGTTGGCCCAATTGTTTCTGCCGCCACCCATATCCTTTGCACAACGTACTGGACAAATGTCCACAGTAGAACGCCTAGAGGCTAGAAGTCTTGCACTCATTCTATTTGTACCACTGAGCATGACAGTTCTGGAAAAATTATTCACTAGGAGGAAGACTCGGGAACCTTTGCGGCCTTTGAAAGTGGCATAGAGCTGCATGGGAAAGATAGTATGAATTGAGTAGAACAAAATTTGTAAAGGCAGATCTACTTTCATTTAAACATGGTGCCTGGAAATGCCCACAAACAATTATTTGTTTCAAGAGTAACATAATTTCCAAAACTCATCCACAATCTGGCTTATCATAAGAGAGTAGAAAGAAATATGTAAAGAGAAGTTGCTTTGAAAGAAATAGATATTTAGCAAATACTAAATCAAAAGAATTATCATTTAAGTTGAATGTTTACCCGTTCTCAAATTAATGGTTTCATCGTACCAAGAACTTTTTTTTGACATGCCCAAAACATTCATTAGAATGAGCGGTAAAACAAGTGCAGAATAGCTTTTGTAGATGTCAATTTTTACCTCTAAATAAAAACATCATGTGCTCCGAAGCTTCAATTATTATCTTGTTTCCTCGTGCGCTCCTGTTGTCTTGCAGAAACTTGATCCTAATCTGGCTACATTCGTCAAGTTGGGAACTTAACACAAAAGGTGTAGTGTGCTTTGTTTGCATTTGCATTATCTCGTCATAACAATGTGATGACTGTATGCATTGGTGAATGCTAGGGGCTAAGCCAGAACTTCCTTAGCAGGAGAAGGGGTCAACCACTTCTTAACATGTGTCTGTCCCTGCATTAGTATGTGTGTGCATAATTATGTATATGCGAATTACAAAAAACCCAAAGGGTGGGGGGGTGGGGGTAAGTGAATCAGGTCCTCGCTCGCTGGCTACGCCTGTGGTGAATTGCAAGCCGACCCACAGTCAACACAGCCTATGGAAGTTCGCATCAGTCCTTGGTGCTTTTGCACTACAAAGAATTTACAGCTCATGTATAGAGTCGGAACGATAGAGGCCTGTGCACTGTGCGAGGTTAGCGTACATTAAAAGCTGCCAGATTGTCGAAATTTCCGGAGCCCTCCACTATAGCGTGCCTCATAATCATATTGTAGTTTGCAAACGTAAGACCCAAGAAAATGTCATTATATTACAGCTCTTATGTTATTTAATTCCCTTCGAGAAACAGGGGCTTAAAAACAGAGACTCTTATTGAAATACTCAACAGCTTGTAACCTCCTTTCTATAAAAAAAATCCTGTTTCTCATGCCAAGTTTGAACAAAGTGCAGAGCTGGGTGGCCTTCTTTGTTTCTTTTTATTTTTTTCTTCCTCTCCTTTTTTTCCTCATACTGGTTATTGGGCATTTTTCTTTTTATTGGTCACTCTTTATTTCTATTCCTTTCTCTCTTTTTTTTTCATTTCTTGCCCTTTCATCTTTATCTTGTTCTCTATTATTTATCTTTCTATTTTGTTCTTCTATTTCTTTCATTCTAATTGATATGATTTACTCTCTCCTCCTCCTTTCCTTCATCTCCCTTTCAGTACAAAGCTATGCTATGCTCTATCAGCTGGCCTGGGTGGCCCAATGGTTATGACACTCATGCCTTCGAATCGCGTATATACTCGAATACCGCTTCGCCATTTTCAAATACCGCCTCGCCAAAAAACTTTCTCGCTAAGAATTTTTCTCATTTTTTCTCTATTTCTTGTCATTTCTTCCCTACTCACCCATAAGAGTTATTGCATCCCACGCTGGGCAAATCTTTGTTTTGGGAGCGAAGTGATGAATGCGATAGCAACAAATTGTAACATTATACGATGTGAGGCATGGTCGCTAACTCTTTTAGATACGATCTCGCGGTAGGAAAGAAAACACTGGCGAATATGTCTGGCTTGGAATGACAAAATCTTTTCGCGTACGTCATCAAACCGTTCCCTCCAGACTAGAGTAGCACATCCAGGTACACCACAGGCCGCGGTATGAGTGTATGCGCCACAGGCGATTGACAGTTTGTATCTGCCCGGGAACGGCGAGAACCGACATTGGTAATCTAAATGCGAGAGCGTTAAGCAAAATAAACATCGGTAGCGTTGTCCCGACGATTACGAAGAAGCTTGGGTCCCAGCAGTAATCGAACCCAAGCATTCTGCGTGGCCGCCAATTATTCTACCACACAGCCAAGCCAAGTCTCGAAACTGCTTTGGAATAATACTATATGCGAGTGTAATATTGATGGTACGCCAGTTGTGATTGCAATGCTGGCTATCTAGTTTTGTAAACTTTATACGCATGTACTAGTATAATACAGGCGTCACGTCGGGTTAACGTCAATCGTATTAAGCGTGATCCGCGGAAGTCTCTCTGTGTTTAGCACTACCCAAGCACTACCCATGCCCGCAAGCACAAGCGCTACACAACAGCTCACCGCTTCTGGTGTTGGTAATACCCATGTTGCGGTTGGCATCGTTACGCAAGTGTAAACAACTGGTTATATGAAACATATGAGACTGTCTAACATGCGTCTGTTCGCAAAATATTTTTACATATCTAGATCATCATTTCGCAACGTTTTGCTCAGTAGTAAAATTACACATTGACCTTCTCTCCGAATGCTTCGCATAACACCGATTCTCGTGGTGCATAGAATCTGCCGAATTTTGATCGGTTTATACATTATACGGGACATGACAGCGAAAACCCGCCGAGAGTACCCATATAATTGTTATAGCAGTAAATATGAATAAACGAAAGAAAGAAAAGGCTGCACCCTCCGGAATTTAATTTGTCCCAGAACATTCACGAGAATAATGACATTTGCACCGCGAGCGTAGTGAAGCCTTTTCGTCAAAAAAGTAGCGTTCGTGGAGTTTTCAGGAAAAGAAACGCTCGCAAAACAAATTAAGACTGTTGCTTGACGGAGAAACACGCTCCTAAATAAGGGATTTTTTTTTTTTTAAGCTTTAGACAACCTGCACACGTGGTAGACGCCTTTAAAGCTGGTTTGTCCGCAAAAATACGTTTATACGGGCAAGCCCACTTCTTTTGTTCCCCTAATTTTGTACGCCGGGGTCCTTTGGATATGCGTGTGAGTGGAATATCCTGAGTGCTGTCTAAAGTGACACGAAGAGGTCGAGGGTGCTTCTGTAAGGCTGAAATAAATTAATCTACTGCTGAGTCTAGGGTCTTTCTTTAACCAACAGTGGTCTAGATTAAGGTGCCGTCAAGTCATCGTCGTACAGAAGCTCTTGGAAACATTACAAGTAAGCCTTCATGAAGTATTGGTACTAAGGAGACCTATTCAAACAATCAAAACAGAATTGGACAATATATTTCCTAAGAATTGCAAAGATCGTGGCAGTAGGTACCTAAATGCCGTTCATTATATATACACACCTATTTATCAAGCAGAATAACTTTCAATTGTCTTAGAATTACGGAAACTGCCTCTATCCATAACAGATGCTGTCATTCTTACACACTGCATGTCTGGCTGTTCTTTATTAACTGCACGGAATACGTCGAATGCTTTAAAAGTGTTCTATGCCCTTGCTGCAAGACATTAACGTCTAATTCTATTGGTATGGGTACTAGGTCATAAAGGTTTAACCCTCAATGAAAATGGAGATGCACTTGCAGTGGACTCACACAATGGTTCCATAATTTCTATATTACCGACACTAGCATTTATCGCCATGGCACGATTTGACAAATTTGCCACATCGGATGACTTAAAAGTCTCGCTTGGCTACATCCGAGTTTTCTCATCTAAATTACCCCAGAAAAAATTGATGGTGCTCCTCTAGAAGGGCAGAAATATCAGTTAGGAGAATACGATGCTGAGTCGCCCACAGAATTTTTACATACACAGGTCTGGTCTGGTACCCTAATGCCTTCACTGCAACGAGAGTGGATCTGTGTATCATTTCCCCTTAACATGCAGGCTATTTGCAAATCAAAGGAAAAGACTGTTAGAAGAACCTCTCCGTAGGTTAGCTTTAAATTTATCCCTTCAGGTGGTTATTTCCTTTGGAGCAACTGAAAAGGGCTTTAGCTACAGGAACGTTTGGAAGCCGTATGCGATTTCCTAAAAGAAACAGAACGAATACAATGTTAAGCTTAGACATAAATTCAATTTATTTTCAACCCTACTAGCTTGTTGAACTTTCTTTTACTTTATTTATCCTACCTTTAATCCGTGTTTTACCTATTTGTTCTTTAAAAAAACATCATTATCTGAACATATTCGGCTGGTAAACCAATTCATTTTTAAGAAAAGGTACCATCCGTTTCATGGCCGATCCCTCGTGGTGGATTGTGCACATATAAGGGCCAACCAACCAACCAATGAACCCGCGTGGATAAACGACGGTAAAATAGAAAGAAGATCGAGGGCACGCACGTGGCGCGTTATTTCTGCGCGAGAACACGCGTTGTGACTAGGGCCGCTGTTTTGGCTCGGAGCCGCGCTTCGTGAAATGCACTTGGTATGCTTCGGTCGACTCCGAAGAACGGGTGAGCGGGACCTCTGCACAGACTAGAAGCGAAGAGGCGTGACCGGCTCACCGTGCTCCGAGAGCAGGAAAAACGCCCAAGAGACAAGGTAGCCAAGCCGGATTTTACATTTCTCAATCGAAGGCATGGCTAGTGGCAGGGATCGCGCATACCGTAATAAGGATGGTCTCGAAGAGAAAGCAGAGGCCGATCAGAAACAAGCCGACGAAGACGGCCCCGGCGCCGAAAGAAGAGACAGGCGAGAAACCGACGTTAAGCAACACGCTGAAGTAGAAGAGACTCGGACCATTCCCGAGGAAGGTGATCACCCGTCGGATAGCTCCTCGGACAGGCGCGGCAGGGACAGAGGACGGACTAGAGATACGGCATATCTGAGGGAGCTTCGCTATAGGGCTGAAGGTACCGAGTCGAGGCCGGCCAGGCGATACAGCCGTCAGAGGGCCCCCGCATCAGAAAGACGGCGTGGCGAACGAAGTCCCGACTACGACACAAACCTCTCCGGCATCGAAGAAAGGTCGCCTTACAGGAGCAAGGAGAGAGCGCGCAAACCGACGGCGACCAGGAGAGATCCAATGCGCTCGATTATCGAAAAGTATTACCGTGAGAACCTCCAGAATCGTGCGAGAGGTGAATCTAGGGTCCGAAGGTCAGACAGAAAAGAGCCCTCTACGGTAGCTCACGAACGAAAAGGGAAAGCCGAAAAAGCGACGGACGAGACTCGCGAGCCCGAAAACCACAAAGAGCGTGAAGCAAACGCTTTGACGACGGTCACGAAGACCGCTACGGAGCCTAAGGAGCCCCCGGTGTCTACGAAAGACTTAGGTCCCGCAAAACAGGTGACAGAAGAAAAAGGCCCAGACAAGAAGCCCGTGCCTGCTGTCGAAGAAACGTTGGACGACGAAGAGAAGTACTCGACGGGTTCGGAGGACTATTACGAGGAGGTGACGGAGGAAGTCCTAGAGCCCGACCCTAACGATTGGCGCCAAGGGCGTGGTGGACTTATAACGCGTCGCACGACGCGTTCCACTACTAAAAAGCGCAAGTACGGTAAACCGGGCGTTCGCAAGGCCGGCGAGCAGCCCAGGTCGAGACCCACTAGCGACAAGAAAGGGCGTGATGACGAGACTGACGCAGAAAATAAAAGTGGGACTACCACCAGCGAAGCGGACGAGTCGTTCCCACCAGCCCAAGGCATCGAAGATAAGGAGACAACTACATGCCCCTGTTGTGGATCCTGCTGGCCAAGCCACATGGGTGAGTCGAGAATGAAGGCGGCTCAAGGACAAAGCAAAACATGGCGACGTCGCTTGCGCCGTGGTGACGAAGGCCCTGCCGGAGACGAATGGTACGAGGTGCGTAATCTCGGTCCAAAGCCGGCCTCACGCTTCTCCAAACGAAGAACCGAGATGACCGACACCACCGGCAGAGGTTTACAAGGAGGAGTGCGGTTTGCAGACCAAATGCCCTATCCGTATGCCTTTCCGCCAGCCACTCCACCCGCGTACTCCGCGCAACAAGTATATCCCCCGGGTATGCAGGGGCAAGACATCTACTGCAACGCCTATCAACCAAACCTACAGGGACCTTACCAGAGGCCCCCGTTGTTCCCAGCGCCGGCGGCTTTTCCACAGCCCTACCCGATGCCACCAGCTGCAATGGGAACGTACGGAGGGGCTGTTCAGGCAAACTCTGCGACGGCGTTTCCCGCGGCTACCGGCGGCTGCGCCACGTGCCGCGCGCAAGCCCTCTTGGGCCAGCTCTCGCTCGGCGGTGGTCAGCCGCCGCCGACCATAAGCGTGGAGGACTTCCTCCGCCGCGAGCAGCGCGTGCGACAAGAAGAGAGGCTGCGCCTAGAAGAGAAGCAGCTGCGCGAAGAAAAGCTGCGGCGCGAGGAGCGCGTGCGACAGCAAGAGCGGTTGCGGCGCGAGGAACGGGCTCGCCAGGAGGAGCGAAGGCGACGCGAGCTCGAAGAGGAGCGGTTGCGCCAGCAAGAACGGCTGCGCATCGAGGAACGCATTCGCGAGGAGCAGCGCAGGGAGCGTCTCGAGAGGCAGCGACGCGAGAGAATCGAAGAACAGCGCCGCTACAACGACCGTCTCCGGCGGGAGCTTGCCGAGCTGAGGATGGCCACCGATCGCGGTGCTGAGGCGGCCCCTTCAGGCAGCTTCCTCGACGACGTCGTGATCGGGAGCCGGCTAAGACCGGTGCCCAGCTCGGTTCTGCGTAGAGTGGGCTCGCTGGACAGGCTCAGGGCCTCCACCGTGCGAGAACCCGGGGATTCGGAACGGCCTGCAGCGTCGACTCGTGGCGTCAGTCGTCGCGCCCGCTGGGATGACGTGCACCGTTACACTGAAAATACTGGAGATCCACTGAGGCCTCCTCCTCGCGGTGGTGGAAGATTCCGCTAGGGATGCGCAGATGGAGTGCGCCCCTCTTGGACACTTACGAAATGGGGTGCACTATTTCCCATCCAGTATGCTTACTATGCAGACGTTTACCTGTCGTACAAAATGCACCGAGGCTCGAAGATAAGATCAACCCACCGAATATTATAGCAAGTGCGCTTGGCGAGCGCCGATGACTATGTGTGTGGCTTTTCCGCACTAAGCTCGTTTATGTCGTGAAACCGCCTTTTAATACGTGTCGATCTGTTTCGAAGCGACAAAATGTCGCCTTATTGAGCTTTCTTTTTTCTTCTTTGTCGATAGCTTACCGCCCAAGCTTAAATACGAAACTATCAAGGTTTATTATGTATTGCGTAACGACGCTTATATGCTTGAAACGAACGGACTGTTAACTTATGAAAGTGATTCGCCGTGATTTAATTGTCAGCTCGTTCTGCCGGTTTTTTTTTTCGTTTTTGTTTGAACCAACTATACATGGCGTGCAACAATTCGTATGTAATATATATCCAAATTCTGTTATAGAACTATCAGTGACTATACAAATATGTCGCACATACAAAGGGAACTCTACCCTCAGCTTTAGAAGGAAATTGCTTTTCGTGCTGGCTTGTATAATTGATCCTCTTGTGTAGCTTGCACACATACTTTCAATTTTTGATAAATTACCGCTGCATTCACTGTACTAAATGATGATAAGCTGTCATTAGGCCGACATTTGTGGTTGGTTTAAAATAATGCGGGAACCACTTGCGGTAGCTTCGACTGAAGTAAAATTAACAGCAAATTAATTGCGTTAACTCTCGGCGATGTATACAATATCACGGGAGCCTGAGTGGGGCATAACTATTTATACAAGTAGATCGGACCGTGATCGCCGAGGTGCGAACACGTTTCTGAATATTTCTTCCGAACAGAGTTCGTCACTTCTGGATGTGCGCAGTCTTCGGTGAAAAAGCCCCGCCGCTTTATAACGGGGGAACGCATTGACATCCAACACAATGCTAGCTGCTGATTTTCTTGCGAAGAATTTGTATTTGACGTAGCGAAACCGAAATTCGTCCTCCCTACGTGAGCGAAATCGAGCACTCCCCACTGTTTGCCACCGGTACACTGAAAATGACGTATGAACCACAGGAACCAGGTTAATGGGTCAACCAACCAACCAACCAACTTGGCGATAAACACAGCACCGTCGCACATTACAGCTTCGCTGGTAAGTTATCTATACGAAGACCTGGGAAAGTTTCTTCTCTCTCTCTCCCTCTCTTTATCCAGTGAAAGCTGTTATGAGATCACAACATGTGTCGCGTGCTCACCGTAGTTGTCCGCCGCCGCCGCCGGTGTCCGTAACCACTATCGCACCAAATAAGAAAAAAAAATACCCACGGAGTGAATGATGACGAGTGGGACGAAGCGTCCATCCGTCCGTCCGTCCGTTCGTGCGTCCGTCTATCTGCCCGTCCGTCCGTGCGTCCATCCAGTGAACACTCCAAGTACCGCCATCTCGCATCCCCTGTGGCACACACCCGCTCCGTTCGTCCATCTGCTAGTCTGTCTGTCTATCTGTCCGTCCGTGCGTCCATCTAGTGAGCACTCCAAGTACCACCATCTCGTATCCGCTGTGGCGATTACCAACTGTAGAGCGGGTATGTGCCACTGGTGGCTACGTACGACAACGGAGGATAGACAGACCCACGCCTTAGAGAGCTTCACCCCTAAAAACTCCGTAAATAAAACAAAACACGAAGGGCACAATGAAATTCGAACCCAGTCCCCTGCGTACCAGCCCAATATTCTCACACAAAGACACGCCGGTGCTTGAAATTACGTAGCAAACTGACCATAGGCAGGCTTGATATTGTTAACATGAGTAGTAAAGCGTTTTAGAAAAGCAAAAGAACAACCACGTGTCGCACAATGCGAATCACGTAACGAGTGGGTCCTCGAATGCTCTAACCCATTTCTACCCAGTTAAAAAAAGCAATTGAAACCAATTGGAAAATTTCCACCTGGTCCAATTGGTTCCAATTGTGAATTAGTACACAATTGAGCCAATTGGACCAATTGGTTTTACACCAATTGGTTTTACACCAATTGGTATAGAACCAATTGGTCCAATTGGTTGTGCACCAATTGGCCCAACACCAATTGGACCAATTGTGTATAATTCACAAATGGAATCAATTGGTTTTATGCCAATTGGCTCAAATGGTATAGTATGGCATGACCAATTGGCATCTAACCAATTGGACCAATTGTTTATATGCCAATTGGCTCAAATGGTACAGGACGTATTGATTAATGAATGCATGTAGACACCTTTGACAAAAATGCAATTATTGTAAAACAGAACATCTTTTATTTACAAACATAATATGCGGTATCTTGCCATGCAGGTCCAGCACTTTGCTACAGCCACATTGGTTAGTCACGCTGCACCCTGCAGAAACAATAAACAAACAGCATTTGCATGAAGGCTAGTTTCATTACAGTTAAAAAAAAAGTGGCTCACAATGAAAAGTGGAATTAAATGCACTTTAGGTTCAATACACATTGAAGTAGAGCCCCAACTTATCAAGCCAAAATTTGTTTACTACTGAAGTTAAAAAAATTGCAAAACAAAATTGCGGTTGGTGTACCTCTTTGCCATCTTGTCGATGTCTGCGATTTTCTCTCCAACATAATGGTTCATTCGCTTCATGAGCGTTTGGACCGCACTGTCTGGGAAACCTTGCTTTTCCAAGCGACGCTTGTAGCAGGCTGTTAAAAAAAGGCATTTAAACATATATAAGATACACAGGTATAATTATTAACATAAAGCTAAATGAATCCATTATAGAATAAAAAATACGCTTTGTTTTTAGGCAGCTGCACATGAAAATTTTAGGTAGCATCTTCAGTGGTGTCAAAATGGCATCTCATAGCAGAAAAGATATCAAAAGCACTCATTATTACTTCGGTAGCAAAGCATTTTGGATATAAATGACACAAAAACAATGCAGAATATAGAACTAATGAATCTATTCATGAAGTTATCGTGAGAAATTTTTTTAAAACAGATTTTAAATGTAATATCAGTTAACCATCTATGAAATTCACCATTATGTATTTTCGCCTCATAAACTGCATACATCATGAGTGATACTATTAAGAAATGTCCCAGAAGAATAGACCTCTACCAGGGTACATCACAGTGCGACGTCGCTAGCGCACGTGGAAGGTGTGGTTGGCGAAGCATTACCTCTGGTGCCTCAGTGCAGTACGGTCGTGCGATGTTTGGGGAAAGTTTTTTCTTTACTTTCTTTTTTCAAAGCCTAACTTCATGTTACAATGGCGACATCAGCTGTAGTACATGTCAGTGAACATCTAGCTGTGTGGTAAACTGCGTGATGAAATATTTGCCACGCTGGCTGTTTATCTTGAAGAAGTGAACACACGTGGTGGCCTGTGCGAGGAAAAGCGGCATCGTCTTGGAAAATGTGCACTCTATTGTGGAGTGTAGTGTACGTTAAAAGGCATCAACAATATCGGTTCATCTTGACATCTGCAAAGGTGAACCTGAGAAGATTGTGTGTGGTACGTGCAGGGTGAATAACGATGTGGCTTGTTTGCAAAAACATAGGCGCTTGTTTTGGGCTGGTGGCAGCGACCGGTTGTCTACAGAACTTGATTCAAGATTTTAGTGAAGGTAAATATGCATTTGACACGGTCATCTGCGAGTCTGTACATCTCAGCATTTGCGCTCTGTGCAGGAAAAAAATTGCATGATCACCGGGCTGAAAGATACCACTGGTAAAGCTAAATATACGCTTCGCCCCAGCGAGTACACAAACCCAATAAAGGTATAACTCGTTTTATCAGAGGCCTCATATGACTTCATGTAAAAGGCAGAGATTCTTGTTTCACATATACTCAGTACCTTTACTGCTCGATATTCATGAAGTGAAGATGCACACTAGAAGTTTGTGTGTTAGGTCTTAAGGGAACAATGTAAGTATGCGAATACCTTGTATGCATCAGATGCAGTGATGTGACTGTGCAAAAGATAACGTATGTAATTAAGTTAAAGAGTTTAAAAATGCATAAATTTTCAGAGGGGTATGAGGAATGTAGCTGACAACTTTGCTTTAATTTTCACAAGGATTTGTTAACCTCAGCCGAACACACGACAAAGTGTTTTCTTGTTTGTTCTTGTTTCTTTTCCCATTCATCTTCGGTCAGAATTTTGCGGCACGAGTGAGAATTTTCTTCATAACCTCTCGCACAGCAGCTCAAAACCTTGCTGCAGCCAATGCTGTGCCTCGTTTAAAACTGCGATGCACATGTCGCAACGAAAATTGGGTACATTTAGGTCTATACCATTACAATATTTCTCAAAGCATCCGTCACCGTGAATACGTTTGCTTTTGAAGAGGAAAAATGTTTTTTTAATGGCTGCCATCTATGGCAGCCTACAACAATTCACCAAAATTTCAGCCTGACGAATGCAGACACATGCAGCCCTGCTAGTATGTAGAAAGATCCCGCTAGCGGAACTTTCTTGTCAACCAGCCCCAGCGCCGTAGGAAGGAATGGTGGGCACAGTGCTCATAGTGACGTCACATTATTTGCAAACAGGGAGAGGTATCTATAAAAACACCAGATCTGTGCGGAAGGCACAGCACAGTCACAGCGAAAGCTAGAAGAGCGACCTTTCAGAGCCTTTTCGAAACACTCATTGGTAACTAGTACAAGCACACTTGCTTGATACCCACTAGGTCATTATTAATAAATTTATTTGGGTAGTAGGCCAGCATTTGCTATGCTGTTTTTCGTCATTCTTCTGAGAAGCGTGGTATCCGCTAAACACTTGCAAGGAATTTTGTGCCAATTTATGCAGTGACTGACAACGATGAGGAATTATGCCTAAAATGGGTATGCGCCACAGTTAATAGCTCAACAAAAACAAGATTTTGTAATGGGTTGGAGCATTGGATGACCCACTTACTACGCTGTTCACATTGTGCGACAACTGCTTGTTCTTTCGCTGTTTTAAAACGCTTTATAAGTCGTATTAACGCAATTGCTTTCTCGACATCAAGCCTGCCTAAGGCAAGTTTGCCAACAAGTCCCAAGCTCCGGCGTGGCTCAGTGGCAGAATACTGGGCTGGCACCCAGTGGACCAGAGTTCGAGCCCCACTGTGTCATTAGTTTTTTTCGCTATGTTCGCGCAAGACCTGAGTTGTGATCTCACAACAGCTTTCGCTGTAATATATGTGCATAGTACTGGGTCTTGGTTGAACTTCAGCACTGTAAACTGTGCAAAGTGAGGTAACTTAGTTATTGGTGCTTCATTAGAACACCATTTATGAGCTCACACACTGACGAAATGGGATATATGTTGATACTCACTTCGCATGACAGACACCTTCCATGGTGTCAATGGATCCTTTCTCGGCCGATTTGGGAAACGAGGACAATGCTTGCCTGCAGAACATTATACATTAAGCAATTTTAAACACTGCATTACTGGCAGTTCAAAGTACTGGAAATTACCTTGCAATGATCGTCCTTGTAGCTGAGCTGGATCCCAGATTGTCACCAGCAGATCCTTAATGAACAAAGAATCTTTGTCCCGAGCCTGCACACGACGCCATGTTTCCAGCGGAATTCGCAGCCCTTGTCCAATGTCAACCTGCAGAAAATAAAAGCAGCAGTAACACATGAGTGCCATTCACAATGCTTAAATTTAATGTACCATATATAAAGGTTTTCAATTGAGCAGAACTATTCTGTGTGAAGTTCACAAATAAACGCATGTAATTGAACAACAGCTTCTTGCTTATCACATAAAACTAATGCATGCTTTCCTTCAAATTTCACGAAGAAACACTGCAGCTGAGTCATTGAAGCCTTAGTGGTTTACAGTGCACTAGGGCAATGATACACCATGGTTTGTGGGCTGTAACTGGAACATGAGGAAGTGAACGGATCACTTGCAAAGAAAAACATACACCTGTCAAAGAACTAGGCCAGGCTTATGAGCTGAGGATTTCAAGTGTAGTTACTATATGATTGCTGTCATTATGTAGGCACTAAGCACAGCTTTTTCTAAAATAAAACTGAGTCTCAAACATCTCACCAAGCTACCGCCTGATGCACCAGCTTGCGCCTTCAAGGGAGAATGTGGGCACTCTCTGGTGGGTGATGAAGGGGGGGATGGTGTGCTGCTAACTGCTGGAAGAGTGATGTCCATGCTGTGTGGCAGAGGGGTGCCAGGGCTGTGGGACTGAGCAGTAGGCTCTGCACTTTTGTATCTACTGGAGCCTACATGAAAATTGCACATCAGAAACTGAAGTGAACCAACTAACATTGGAACATGGTTATTCGCTTAGAAGGTACATTTGCTACATATAGATGGGGACGAAGGAAGGACACAAGACATAGCGCTAAACTACATCTGATTATTCATTTTTGATGGAACGACCTATATGTACCAAACATGCCAATAACAGCAGTCTTAGTCCAAGCACTAGCAAAGAATAAAGTAAGCAAACTACACTTACCTTGCACACTGCCTATGGCTTATCAATGTTCTGAAATTCTACCTCATTTCTTAAGAGCGTTGTGGAAGCAAAGCTTTCAGGACACTTGTCAGAAGTGTATGAAATTGATTGCAGGAAAGATGCTAAGGCGCATTGCCGGGCTAGTTGGTTGGGGTTCATCATTTATATGGGTATAGCGCACCACCACAAGGACATAAAAAGATCTGCTGTATCTTAACATGATCTTTTCCAGGTTTTACCGGTCTACTGTTATTGTATAAATAGCATGTGTGATCGCAAATGAAACAGTAGTTGCAAGTTAGTGCTAAGTGTGTGTCTCTGTGTCCTTGTGGTGGTGCGCTATACCCATATAATCGCAGGAAAGAAAATGGTGTGAGGACCCCTTCCACGACACCTAAGAATGGACATAGAATTTTTGAACGCTGATAAGCCATAGGCAGTGTGTAAAATGGTGTGTTGTTTTGTAAAACTTTTTTGATGATGCTTGGCCAAAGAGTGCTGTCATAGGCTATTTACGTCCATATAATTTTGCTCCATCAGAAATTAAGCATCAGTTGTAGTTCAGCACTATATGCCTCGTGAGTTCATTCTTCGTCCCCGTGTATATGCGCAGTAGAGTTTAATGATGCAATACCAACTAGCCCAACAAAGCATCCTCGTGAACTTAACTTGCTAAATCATTCTTACACTCTTGTTTACAGAATATTCCTTCTACCAAGAGTGTGTGCCACCACTTCATATATAATATACCAATTAGACTTGCCTTCTCTGATCTTGACTAGGAGCTCCTTTTGGAGATCTCTGTTCAGCCCTCGAAGCTCTACGAGTTCCTCGTTCTGAGCATCTATTTTTTTTTGCATTTCTGCAACTTTTTTTTGGAGCTCATTCAGCTCAGCCTCCTGTGAGGGTGAGACTTTCACAGCTTTTTTCTTTTTTTGTAGAATTTTTAAAAGCCGCTCCCTACTCTCGGAGGGCTTGTCTTGTTCCTAAAAAATAAAACATGAGCAATAAAATACTGGGCAATATTTTCTTTTATGCTTGGTCAAGCAATTACATATAGGGTGAACCATACCTTCGATGGTGCAACATTGCTGTCGCCATCGCTGGCTTGATCAGAATCTTCAATTAGGGGCCTCACCCGCACCCTTTTTCGGGACACAATTTCCTTCAAGTCTTGTTCCGACTCTGGAATACACAACATTCTATTACAGTACAAGTCGTAAGCTAGAAAAACGGTGTAACTGAAGACTACCATAAAAGCAACATGGCCCAAGAGAGCAATATGATTGTAGCAAGAAATGTTAACCTAGAAAAACGTATCTGTCTCAACAGATTGTGATACATACATATAAAGGTTAAAGCTCTTTACATAAGCAAATGACACAAGCTCACGTGTTTGAAAAGGCAAACTAAAAGATTGGTGAACCATCAAGAAATATATTCATGTGTGCACATAATTTCGCGTGTACATTCGAATTTAATGGCTATATATCTGAATCAATTAAATGCTTGATGTCGTTTGATCACATAAATGACCACAGTGCACGCCATATTTACCTGGGTATATGACAAAGAGTGGGTGTACACGTGAGTGTACGCAAATATAATTAGGAAGTTCTACAATTTGTGCGTTCAAAGAAACCTAGAGCGCCTAGCTCACTTACGTTTTTTCATGCATCTGCCTGTTCTAGCCCCCTACATTAAACGGGGCACGTAATTTTAATTTTGCCGAATTGCACGAACTTCGATGAAAATCGCCCTGCACTGACGTATACACGATCGATTTATCGCACGTCACATCGTTGCTGCGTGGAGCACGAAACAATCGAACTAATTCAATGCAGCCTTAAAAATGCACAAACTTACCTCCAACCCGCAAAATTCTTGCGCGGTAGTAGGCACATGTGCCGGTGGAATCGGTCCATTTGACCATAAAGAAGGCTGTCGAATAATCCTCATTCGGATTGAAATTTTTTATGTCTTCCACTGGCACGATTGCCAAATGTTTGTCGTCCTGGTATCGAACGTAAGCGTGAGTAATCATCGCTGCAACGTTCCGATTCCAACACCGCAGACAATCACGCACAACACACAGAACACACTACACACGTTCTCGAGCAGTACGATGCCACCATTACCACGTTTTTTTCCGAAAAGCTGCTGCAAGCTCATTGATGTTGATGCTAGTTAGGCCGTCCTGAAGTGACAAGGATGGCGCCCAGCTAGAACTAAAAAAGCAAAATAAGTTAGACACTGACACTGATGCTAAAATAAAATGTTATTGCTGTTGAAAAATAGTTTGATAAACTTATTATTTGGCATTCAAATCCCCCATAAATAAAAAAGTTACGCCAATTTTGAGGCCATTGTTGAGCTTGTTGGCTCGTTGCACGCAGCAGCGCGGCCATGGAGGCCTCCGTGAGCGCGGCAGACGTCGAAAACAATTTTTTTCGGCTTTTGTGACGTGATAAATGCCAAGAAAAAAACGTTTTCTTTTTTAGGTTGCGTTCACTG
Organism: Rhipicephalus microplus; assembly: GCF_043290135.1. Classification (NCBI taxonomy): domain Eukaryota; kingdom Metazoa; phylum Arthropoda; class Arachnida; order Ixodida; family Ixodidae; genus Rhipicephalus; species Rhipicephalus microplus. The sequence goes on along the minus strand of NC_134701.1, from coordinate 245,418,885 downwards.
ACCACTTGCGGTGAGCTATTGTAAACAAACGTATGTTTGGTATGTTTGCGGCCGCAGGACTGTGGTAGCGTGGTCGTTCTGTGGCGTGGGTCGGTGTTCTGGCAAGTGTTCTGTGGGTCGGTCAATCTAGCGTGTAGAGCAAGTGGTGGTCAGAGCGCATTCAAGTTTTACACATAGACGAGCGCATAGCGGTCACCGCCACATATTAGCAAGATGGAACCGCAGAAGAAACGGAAAAAGCGCGGAAGGTATAAAAAGTATCTGAATCCAAGCAGTGTATGCAGTGTGCCCAGATCAACAGACTCATCAGCTAGGCTGCGGCTCGCTAAAACTGTAAGTAAACTTCTTTAATTGTCTCGACTCTATCAGATTATCGGCAAAAAATGTCCTTGTTAAATCTCAATAATCTTGCCGCGCAGGAATCCATAAAGGATGGCTCACACAATAAAAGTTCGGATGAAGGTCCGCTGGATTCGCGGCCGCCCGTCGGTCAAGCGGAGTACACGGTACCGCAAAATGCGACATCGATGGCCGCTGCGGTGTTGGCGGCGGACAGTGCTGTGCAGCATGCGAATAATGACGACGATGGGCAGCGATTCCGATGGAGCGAGCAGCCTATGTTCTAGAACGCTGGTACGTAGATGGATGCCTTCGTCTCAAATATTGTACGCAGTGCGTTGAATGTAACAAGTACGTACGTTTGTGTTGGTGCGTGCACGCGTGCTGGAAAGTGCACCTACAAACATAATTTCCTAAAGCATTGGCTTAATGATTTCGAGAATGCGTGCTCAATTTAATTAAGAGGCACAGTTAAATTTAATTAGAGAAACTGTTGAGCCTCATTTACCACAACGTTACGATTGAAATCTTGGGTCCTTTTCTTGGAGCTGGTTTTCATAAAAGAAAAAGAAGCACGCGCGGGGGGGGGGGGGCGCAACATTTGTTTTACAGAGAGTTACAGTATATATCCTTTAGTCGTGTAAAAATTTGCAAGAGACAAATATGTTTTTAGTATATTCTTTGCTATTTATTTTTATGATTTATCTAAATGCATTTTTTTTTTTGTCTAGACATCTCCGCAGCCAGCCATTCCGGGTGATCGAAGTGAACGACAGAGAGATCTGCAAGATATAGATGATGGAGGTGATTACAGTGGAGACTGTGCCGCCACTGTGTATGATCCATGTGGTGCAAATCATTTCATCAGTGATGATGACAACACAGATTTTGGCAGTTGTGATGACACAACTGACCCTACAACAATGGTATGCTTCCACATAATAATTGTATTCATGTAAACCTTACAATGAATTTTTTCTGCAGGGCACTCAACATGATACTGTGGACAGCGTGACTCGGGGCGTGTTTCTATCTGAATGTAACAGTGAAGTGTGTGATGTGGCTGATGGCATAGACAGTGAGGGACCTTTCAATGGAAACTTGTCAACCGATGCCGACACAAACAGGACACAACTTGGAGATTTGTTTCAGGAGGTCCTGAATGAAAAGATTGTCGTTTCAAAAGGCGAGATGCTTTTGATGATATTTAAACATGCCATAAAAAGTAATTTGTCTTTTACAGCAATGGTGAGTTTGATTGAAATGGTCAACATGTTTTTTGAACGACCTGTTCTGCCACATTCACGATACCAGCTTGGCAAGCTTTTTTCAGAGCATGGCACCGAGATGAGTTTTCATTTCATTTGTGGTAAATGTTCGACAGTGCACGAGGTCGCACAATCCTATGCTCAGTCGAGTCATTGTCAAAAATGTGGCTGGGCTCTAGCTTCCTCAGTAAACAGCGAATCATTTTTTGTCCTATTGGATGTCCCCTCTCAACTTCGAAAGGTTTTAAAGAATTGCAGCTTTCTTGACCTGACAAAGCCCTTAAGTCAAAGCAGTAACCTTTCTGATATTTGTGATGGAGAATTATATCGCAAATTTGTTTCTGCTACAGTAGACGAAGGGCACAGGATTAGCTTTACATTAAATGCAGATGGCACACCACTATTTTCATCCAGCAACACTTCAATTTGGCCTATACAGCTACTGGTGAATGAGGTGCCCATTATGCAAAGAGGGGACAAACTTGTGTTGGCTGCTCTTTGGTTTGGAAAGAAAAAGCCAGATATGAGCATTTTTCTTGATGTGTTTGTAGAGAAAATGGAAGGTTTGGCACAGAATGGCTTTGTTCTTGATCATGAAGGACAGCCGAAGCTGTTCAAGGCTTATTGCATTTGCTGTGCAGTTGATTCAGTGGCAAGAGCCCCCATGCAAGGGGTCATGCAATTTAATGCATACTATGGGTGTAACTGGTGTCTGCAAAAGGGGGAACGCATTGCAGGCACTACCAGGTACCCAGTAGAGAAGAATGAGCCACCAGAGCGTTCTGAACAAGAAATTATGGAAGATGCAGAAACTGCATTGCAACAGGATCATTCTGAAAGAGGAGTGAAGACAGTTTCTCCACTTCTAAACTTGCCACATTTTGATATAGTCTGGGGTTTTGTCCCCGATTATATGCATAGTATTTTGTTGGGAGTGGCGAGGCAGTTTTTAGAGATGTGGATGGCTGATGCACAGTGTGATTTCTATATTGGGAAGCATCAAAGAACGATTGATGAAAGGCTGACAGCACTGGCTCCTCCTAGAGAAGTGCGCCGGTTGCCAAGAGCAACAAAAGAAAGAAAGTGGTGGAAGGCCAAGGAGTTTGAGAATTGGGTGCTCTTCTACAGCCTGCCAGTGCTGCAAGGAATTTTGAATAAATCTTGCATCAGTCACTGGGCTTGCCTTGTTGAGGTGCTTCACATTCTGCTGTCACGTAACATAAGTTTGTCACACTTTCAGCGAGCAGAAGAACTCCTTTTGGAGTTTCACGTCATGGCAGAAGCCATATATGGGAAAAAATGCATGACATTTAACCTACATCAACTTGTGCACATTGCAAAAAGTGTCAAGCACTGGGGCCCACTGTGGGCGCATTCGGCATTCCCGTTTGAAGCTGGCAATGGCGCATTAAAGTCCATGGTAAAAGCTGCAAATGGCGTACCACACCAAATTTGTAGAGCACATCAAGTTGAGGACTTGATCGACAAGCTATCAAGCATAACAACAGACAGGAGAGTGCTTGACTACTGTATGTCGCTCGACAAAAGAGCCACACAGAAGACAGTTGTTGCTGAAGACATTCGCCTTTTTGGTAGGGGTGTCCCATACAGAAGTGATGCTTCTACAGATCTTGTGCAGTACACCCGTATGCTTATGAAAGGGACAGTATACACGAGCCATAACTACTCGTCAAAAAAAAAGACTAACAGTTCTGTCGTACGCCTTGCTGACCAATCATATGCGGTTATAGAAACAATTCTTATGAAACAAGGCGAAGTGTACATTGCAGCCAGGCGCCTCCACTGCTCAGCAGTAAAATATAGCACCTTAGTGATGGAACATTTGGTGAAGGTTCAAAGAGAAGCAGCAACAACAACTCTTGTATCAGCATCAGAAATTTTCAGTGTTTGTGCACACATGCAAGTAGGCCCGAACATATTCATTTCACCCGTGCCTAGCTCGTTCACAATGTAAATTTTCAAATCTGGTGTGCAATTCTAATAGACCATTTTCAAGCACACCATCGCCACTAACAAGTGCGGAAGCACTCACGGGTAAAGTTGGTATGCCAGAGCAGCCAACGGCAAGAAGTATGCGGGCCTCACGCTTTACCGCTTGCGTCATTCCAGGACTTCTTAGAGACCTTGAATTTGGCTAGGTGCAACATATTACTGCGTAATTCAATTGCGAACTTCAGTGTTCAGCTGCGAGGGCTTCTCGACTATTTCCATCAGTCTCACTATAGGATTTTTTAAGTGGCTCAGAAGTGTCATCCCCCTTTTGTTTTCCTTTATGGCAAAAAATGAAATAAAATAGATACACTCTGTTGCCTATGAAACGCTCGAGCAGTCCTACATTTGGAACCAATGTCCACTGACACTGTCTACGAGTAGAATGTGAGGTTCTGATTTTGAAGAGTTCTATAGAAAGTATAGTCCGCATTTAATAAAATAAGATACAATCACTGAACGGCCGTGTGTGTTGCTTGCACCATATGTGATGATTTGATTTGTGGGGTTTAACGTCCCAAAACCACGATATGATTATGAGAGACGCCGTAGTGGAGGGCTTTGGAAATGTCGACCACCTGGGGTTCTTTAACGTGCACCCAAATCTGAGCACACGGGCCTACAACATTTCCGCCTCCATCGGAAATGCAGCCGCCGCAGCCGGGAATCGAACCCGCGACCTGCGGGTCAGCAGCAGAGTACCTTAGCCACTAGACCACCGCGGCGGGGCTTCCACCATATGTGTAACGAACGATACGTGTCTACTAACCTTCATTGGCACTATAACTACAAGTTGGGATTGTACTAGAGCAAATAAAAAGCAGGACAAAAAAGGGGATACAAATTCTCTTACATATATCAATTAATTCAAATATTTGTAGCTTCTTCATTATTCACGGGCAAAGTACATCCATATTTATCTTTCTTAGCCTTGCCAACCAATTTTTGCAGACAGATGCAACAATGCACAGGATCCCCTGCCTCTTTGAGGCAATCGATTTGTAGCTGGAAACTACTGCTCATTTTATGTGAGCAAGTTTTTTTTTTTGATGCCGTGTGTAGCATGACGTTACAATACCTCGTTTAGCAATATTCGAATGCTCTGACATGAAATTAAGACACTGGTTTCGATGAACCAGTCGTGCAACCTAAAATCAGGTACCAAGAAACAGCAAATTATCATAGCAAGGAACCTCACAAATAAATTCTAGTTCCGTTCCTTTTTAAACGCATTTAGAATGTGCTCACTTCTTTGCACAGTGCAAAGAAGTGAGCACTTGTGAATTAAAATAAAATAATCACTGTACCTAAACACTGTAAAACCTTTCTGCTGTTTTGTTAAACCCGATCATGGACAATTAATTGTTAATCGTTGAACAAGTAATCATTTATAATTATGGATTTGGTGTTCCAGCTCCCACTGCTCACGATAGCACGTTTTGACTTATGTATCGGCATGTGATCATTCATTCGCGTGCCGACTGTATCATTCCTTTAGCATTTAATGTGTAGATATACATGCAGGTGCGTTCAGACATGTATAGTATTTTGGATGTAATAGTCAACATTTGGGGATGCCTCTTAATTTTTCTTTTTTGTTCGGTGCTCCCACGGCACCAACGAGCAGCGGGTGATCGAAAACAGCTGGCGCGTTTGACCGATTCAACGTACACACTTTTCCCATAGTGCTTCCCATGCCTGCGAGGGCTCTGGGATTGCTTGAAAATGGTCTATTTGTTTTGCACTGAGGGGACTCGGCATGCTCATATGGTTCAGATGTGCTAAGGATATTTATGATTAAATTGACACTAGATAAAACTGGTATCCCATCTTGGTGAAGTGCTTATCCTTACCACTTTTTCTGTACAACTCGAGAGCTCTCCTAACTGGTATGTGGCACATTATATGAGCATTCGAGTTTTTCTTTAGAAGGGCTTGTATGCTAATTGTCACTATGTGATTGCGTCATTGTAACTGTTGTATTATATGTTGTATATTCTTTTTTCAATGTGCATTTTATGAAATGCCATAATCAAGGAAGTTAAGACATTTGCTTAGGGAGCATAGGGACTCGGGTTTAAATCGCACTAATAGAGTGAAAATTTGTTGTTGTTTTTTTCATTTGTATTTTTATGATTGTCCTAAGTCACAAAGTGACATATACTCTTTTCTTCTTGTCCTTGCATATAATTGCTAGTGCTTGAAGTTCGGTAAAATTATGATTTCAGCACTGCTCATTGTCGCTATGTTATTGCAACATTGCAACTATCATATTGTATGTGCTATTTTTTTTAATATGCATTTTATTAAATACCATAATCAAGGAAAGAAAAATGGGTTTGTAGCCCACTGGTTAAAGGGGTCCTGACAAAATTTTGTGGCTGAGACAGCCTGCAAGGTCGATTCCCGTGAGCATTTGTATATCATCTGCAAAATATCAACTGCAAATATAGGTTGGAAGGTATTTTAAATCGATTTTGGAAGTTTGCATCTTGCCACTGACACCCTCGAAGGGAAACCTTTGAAGACCCCCTACTTCCCTTCAGTCACCATGCTGCAGTCAATAAAACAAGTTATGATGACATCATAGCTGCCTTTTTTGTTGCGTTTGTTATCGGAGTCTATACTTCTTGGCGGCTGCTTGGGAGTGCTTCGCTGTGGCACACGCTTTGAAAGTTTTGTGTTTGGCGACATTGCAGTCAGGTTTACTATTCGAAAGTAATTCTTGATGTGGACTGTACAGAAGTGTGTCACAGTTCTTTGTGCTGACTTGATCAAGAGCTGCATACTCTAGGTAGCGATAGTTGCCCCTGGTGGCTTCTCGTTTTTTGGAGCTCTTTCAAACTGATACTGAAAGTGGTCAATTGTCAGGGGCCTGTAATTATCTGTCCCGTGCTGCAGCAAATTATGTGTCGTGTCATGACTAACAGGCCCCCAGCAACACATTGCAGCTGAAAAATGCGAGGCCAATGTTTTTGTGTCAGTACCCCTTTAAGGCATTTGTTTAAAAGCATGGGGGCTCAGGTTTAAACTGCAGTAATTGAATGAAAATTTTTGTGTTATGTTCATTCGTATTTTTATAGGGAGGACTGTTTTAATTCTCTTGTTGTTCTGGCATACAATTGCTACTGCTTGAAGTTCAGTGAAAAATGATTTTGCCGACAACACCTTACTAGTATTGGTGATTGAGTTTCATTGCTCTGGAACCTTGATGTTGTATTGCAAGTGTTGTGAAAAAAATGCACCAAGATAGATACAAAGGGAGTGTCTGCTGCTTACTTTTGTTGTACTTTTTGTACTAATAAACGTTTGTGTGACCTGATTGTGTGCTTTTGTTATATACATGCCTGAAACTGCCTCCACTGCTTATGGCCTTTGAATATTAATTCGGTGTTATATGCCAAAAATTTGCACTGCTCTATTTTCAGCTGTACCATTTAGATTGATGTAACTGCCTTATGTTTGCAATAATTGTACCAAGAAACATTTTTTCAGAAAAAAGGTCTAATCTATTGTAGTGTCCTTGAATAAAACTAGCTGTAATCACATTCAAGCAAAAACATTTTTGCACTGCTCTCACTATCCCGAGGCACGCAAAGCTGTGAATAAAGTTCCCTGTAGTGCATGCATGACAAAAGGATATAATGCTGTTTTTCGCAAGAGTAGCTCCATGCACATGAGCTGTGTAACTTAGTTTGTCTTTGCGGAACTTACGTGGCTTTCAAAACTTTTAAAAAATGCCATTAGTGTCATTTGGCCTGCTAGTGCCCACGAAGAACTAAAATGCCGAAGGGGCGCTCAACGGACTGACTAAAAACCTAGTAGATTGTGTGGTGGGCCAAAAAGTTGTACAATATATGCTAAAAGAGACTTGACAAGCACAAAATGAGATAAAAGCCGAACGGTTCGATGGATTCTGACATATGTCCTTAAAACAACATTAATAATTAGCACTTTCAGGTCATCTTAGCAGTGGTATAATAGACCCTTGGAATTTTTTAACATTTTGCAAGTAAATGAACGGAACAGTTCAAAGCGACTCCAAGTTTCTGACCAAACTGTGCATGCGAATTTCCAAGGGAAGCTTATGGCCCAACTAAAAGCAACCATTTTTGATTGAACCATTTGGCATTTGCACATTATTCAAATGGCCTAGTTGAAAAAAAGCCCATTTGGTCCACTTGGAAATGAGTAAACCCACTTGAACCATTTTCAATTAAATTGTTTCACATGGCTGAGTTAGAAATGGAAATTTCATTTGACCCAAATGCAAGTGAACAAATCCAATTGAACCATTTGGCAATTCATTTTTTTTCAGTTGGCCCTGTTGCAAATCCCATTTGGCCCAATTGGGAGTGAGCATATCCAATTGGCAATCCAAATGACCCAATTGGAAGTAGGCAAACCATTTGAAAATTCCAATTGGTCTTCTTGGTTATACCATTTGATCCTAGTGGACCAATTGGCAATTCCAATTGTTCCAAATGGCCCAATTGGAGATTCCATTTGGCCCAATTGGAAGTAGATGAACCATTTGAAGATTCCAATTGGTCCTGCTGGTTATACGAATTGGTCCAATTGGAAATGACTATTTCCATTTGGACCCATTGATATTTCCAATTGGTTCCAATTGTTTTTTTTAACTGGGTAAAGCATCACGCATATTTCTTCATGGTCCCCAGCCGCATAAAAAAAAAAAAAAACTGAACATGATTCCTTGCAAGTGTGTAGCATCCGAACAATGACGAAGGATGGCATAGTGCGTGCCTTCCTACTACACAAACATTATGATTTAAGGCGTAATGGGTTCCCCTGCAAGTGTGCTTATGGTATTACGCCACAAATCATACCTGCAGTGTGCTTATGGTAGTTACCACAGGCCGCCCTTCCAACTTTCGTTTTGACCGAGCGGCTGAGCACAACGAAAAATAAGTTGTTCTTGTTCGCGTATTCGAGTAGCGATATGTGACTCGCATCGATTGTGAAGGACTGGTCCAGAATCGGGTAGATTCATAATATATATATATATATATATATATATATATATATATATATATATATATATATATATATATATATATATATATAATAGAAACTACGAATTAAAGATAATGTTTAGTGCGCGATTCAAAGTAGAAATCAAAAAGAAAACAGTAGCTTTAAGGTCTCGCTGAATGAAAACCAAAGGTGCCTCAAACAAATGGCTAAGGTACTCGGCTGCTGACCCGCAGGTCGCGGGTTCAAATCCCGGCTGCAGCGGCTGCATTTCCGATGGAGGCGGAAACGTTGTAGGCCCGTGTGCTCAGATTTGGGTGCACGTTAAAGAACCCCAGGTAGTCGAAATTTCCGGAGCCCTCCACCAAGGTATCTCTCATAATCATGTGGTGGTTTTGGGACGTTAAATCCCACCAATCAATCAGCCGCAAACAAAGCCGTCACAAAACACTTGAAATGTGACAACTACCACAATCTAAACTGCGTATTCACAAGGTGTACACTCCTATTTTATCTACTTACTTATCTTTTTTATTATTTTATTGAACCAAGCGTCATCAAAGGCGTAAACATGTAAAACGTACTATAAAACGTTTTTAAAACTTTTGAATAGCGCTTAGCACTAAATAAAACAACATTTTTCTAATCTGCTAAGCAGCACCAAATGAGCAAAAACGATGAAGCAGTGCGCCGAGAGAGTCGAGAAATAATACCTTATGAAACATTACTTAACGTCGCACGGGAAATAGAAGAGGAAAAAAGACTGCGCACTCATAAAAAGGTCCACAAAATAAAAGAAGAGAAATGGAAAAGAACACCTTGCAAGGTGTTCCCCACAACATCAAACATGACCGTGTTGGAAGCCTATTTCCCTGCCCAAAAGTGAAATTGAAGGCACGTTTATGCATTTGTTATTAAATTGCCTGATAAAATACGCTTCGATAATCTCCCTTTCAGTCTTTTCACGTGCCTTCGCCATGACTGACACATTTTCAAATCGGGGGGTGTTTCTGTAACAGTTTTCTGCAACAGCAGTTCACACTATCGAAGCAGAAAAGCAAGAGGGGGGAGGATAATGTCATAAGATTAATATGAAAAGAATCAAGTATGTGTTTAGAAAAAAGTTGTTAACGATTTAGAGTACTTGATACTCTACTATGGGAGAGCGAAAAGCCGTTCTGTTATCTGTGTGTTTAGAAAAAAAGTGGTTAACGATTGAGAGTTTTCGACACTCTACTATGAGAGGGCTGAAAGCCATCGCTTGCGACTCATATTAGCCCGCCTTACAATTTTATGAGGTGTTGGCCTTACACATAGCTTGTGTTTAGAAAAAAATGTTTAACGATTTTGAGTACTTGGTACTCAACTATGGGAGAGCAGTAAGCCGTCCCTAACAATCCAACACCACCAAGCATATTACACTAATTAGGAAGTCATTGCTGATGACGAGGCGAAGCAGTGTTCATCTCATATTGAATCATGGCCTTCTATTCAGTTCTGGCATAGCCTCCTTTATTTTCTGTGCCCGCGCAGTCAGTCCGCCGGGCCCGTTCGGCCGCCTCCCGCATCCTTCTCTCTTTTTGCGTCTGCTGTCCGCCAGGGGCGCTCGCATCCCAGAATCGAGTCGGCGCATTCAGCCGCGGCGACGCATCTACAGGAAACCTTTGTTCGTGTCGCATACGTTTGCAACACCAATTATTTACGACCAAAACGGTACGTAGTACTTTCAGCAAGTATAATTGTAACTGTTGCTTCATTGTGTTGCGTGAGCAGATGACACGCGGCATTAACTGAGTGCGTATAAACAAACAACGTCGTTTGTACCCCGCGTTTGCACGGCCGTTGTCAAGCGCGGCTATCATTTTTCGCGCTTCTTTCTGGCAATACTTTTCCGCGCACCTATCTTCGCAGCGTAGTACTTTCAGCAAGTATGATATTTAACTGTTGCTTCATTGTGTTGCGTGAACAGATGACACGCGGCAATAAGTGAGTGCGTGTAATCAGGAATGTTAGTTTACGGTTTCTCTCGTTTCTGTCTCGTGCAGCGGCCTACGCACACAAGTCTCCGTGGTTCATTCGGCTGTGATGACCCGCGTCAGGTGCGATGGCGTACTGTTGCGTGCCCGGTTGCTAGTCTTCAAGGAAAAAGAGAAGGAAGTAGGAATTTCATTCCACGAAATTCCAAGCGACGAGGAGTTGCGGCAAAAGTGGATAAAAGTCATTTCACGAGACAATTGGACGCCGAACACCACTTGCTGCTACTCAACCGTGTGCAGTCGTCATTTCGCTGCTTCTGATTTTAAGCAAGGATGTAAAACACGAAGGCTTATGAAAGGTGTGGTGCCTAGCGTATTCGAAGAATATCCGCGCTACTTGCAGCCTTCGACAAAAGCCCCGAGAAGGGACGCGGCGATCAGAAAAAGAGCCAGTGTGTCAGAATGTCCCACAGCAACGAAAAGGCGAGCCGTGCGTCGTAGCAAGTCCGACTACCCTCCGTGGAATGGTGATGATATCCCTACCAATGGCGACGGGCGCGATATGTCACCACCGGCATGCAGTATCACCTGTGAGGACGGCATCCCTGCTACGAGGCAACAAAGCGATCGAGCTGTACAAGTATCAGTACCTACATTTGTCCCTTCCGTCGAGCGAATGAAGTGGCGACGGAAAGAGCGTGACCTCAAAGCACAGATTCGCCGCCTGAGAGAGACTGTAGACAAATATAAGCAAGAACTTGAAAAGCTCAAAGAAGATTGTTACGTTCTTGCCTTTCGTCATATCCGCGAAAAGGCAAACGAAAAGGACGTACAAGCATTAATACGCAATAAACAAGTTTCTCTACCGTTTCCTTGAAGGTATGGTGTTCTGTTCAATGTGCTATCTTGCGTACTTATTCTTTCTCTCTTGCATATGTTCTCTCCTAAATATTTAAGTGGCACACGGGAGTGGTATCACACTTTTGTTTTTTAAGCTTGCCGCGCTTACAAACGCGCAACGAAGGACCCACCCGTCAGTGCCGGCGGTAGCACCGGAGTCAGTGAACAGGCTCTGCCGGTTCTGGGAAGGCAGCGCCGCCTGGTGGTGATTGCGGGAACTCAGCCTGACGGTCGGCTCCCTTTGATCCCGGCGGCAAAGCGCAGGCACAGAAAATAAAGGAGGCTATGGTTCTGGTTAACATTGTTTTATTTTGTTCTTATTGACGTTTTGCTCTATCATGGGCATTAATTGATGGATGGATATATTTTGATGTTTTTGCGGCGCTGTTGCGTTTTAATTCATTTTTGCTCTAGTTAATTATATACTTTTTGTCGTTTACAAATGTTTCGGTTCACATGCACCTGTCCTAACCACTGATCTCCACTGGAGATCAGTGGTCCTAACCTTCTGCAGTTTGAAAGTTGGAATTGTCCATACATACACGTCGCTCTGAAATACTTTGCCTCTATACATTTTTTTTCCTTCATGCCTCAATATATTGCTGCATGAAACACGCATAGAGTTGGGCTCACTTTTCACATTAAAAGGCATCACAGGATTTTTTTTTTGTTTCTAACACTAAGAACGGGAGCGCCATCGACATCATGGCGTCCTTTGTATCCAATGCAAGTTTAAGCCGATCCATCTTAGGAACGGTTTGTTTACGTTTGTTTACTCTGCTTGATTGTTGCAATCATGTTTAATAAAGGGCAGAAGTGCTGAGCGGCTAATTATAAGAGTAGATGGAGGCGCCCCAGTTTCCTTCTCTACAGCCGAAAATAGCCGACCAGTCTTGGTTCTACGTTGACCGGCCCTGTGATGACGAATCCGAGTTAACCCAGCTAGAGAAAGAACACCAAAGCGCGGTAGGTATTGCAGCCGCTCGCTGCGTTCTCTCTTGTTGCCGGATGGCGTGCCACAAATATATACAATTTATGCGTTATTTCAGCTCACCAGCATCGCGCAGACGCACAACGACCTTGTTCCGATTGGGAAAACTGCAGCAGAAGTAAGCCTGGCCGGCTGTGGCATTCTCAACTTTACTTACGCGTTGGAGTTACTTTATTGTTTTACTCGCTTGTCTGCGTGCTTCAGCCTGCGCAGAGGTTATGCACGACAATTTCTTTCTTTAAGATGCCGCGTAGGACGAAACCAACGGCACCATTAAAGCACAAAGGACTATACATTATCATGCTCGATAGATTGTACGTGTGCCAGGTACCGGATAAAACGCGGAAATACGTCGTGTATTTAGTACAGGTTATTGACGTCGCCTAATTGAGCAGTAGGACCTAACGTGCTATACTACAAACTTAATACCCCTGCGTGGTCAGCCAACGCAGACAAGCCAGCTAATAACTTTTGTTTTTATTATATGTATAAAACGCTTAGTCTCAAGGAAATGCACCTCACCTGTGTTCGATTTTGGCTCTCGCAACAGAGCAGTCGACCGGTCAACCAAATCGTTATCGTAAGGATTTATAAACAACCCGTGGAATCATTTTGCTCGGTGGTTCGGCTTCCTAAGTTGTGTTCTCGAAAAGTTGCAGGATGAAGACGAGGAAGACGATGAGGACGACGACAATGAGGACGACGAAAGTGATAGCAACGAGGATGAAGACGACGAACTGGATGCAGATGACATCAATTACGATCAAGACTCGCCTGTAAGCATTGGTAGTGTGCATGCCCATCAGGCTTCATATGAGCAAAGACACCGTTCAGACATTATTAATTTGCTGTATAACAAAGTTAGACATTTCCTTTTTTGTTTCACTTTTTATAACATGGCCTTGCTAGATTTGTCGAATGACCATCCATCACAGGTCATCGGATTATAAAATGTATTAGACTTGACACATTAAAAGGTACCTTCTGTTCAACTGGGCAAGCCAGGAATCAAACTAAAAAAAAAAGTTGTATGCTGAAGCCAGTAGTCAAGTGATTGTGTGTTTAGAAGAGCCAGTAGTACCTGGAAACTTGATGCAAGCCATACAGTATAGAAGTGGTATAACATTGAAAAAAATAAACAGGATATGCGGCAAATTATTTACGAGCACGTTGTGAAGTGGTGGAGATAATAAGGTAATGATTAGAGAATGAGGTAGGAATAAAATGTAATGATTATTCTTATTGTAACACTTACATGAATAGTTTAAAAAAAATTGAATCCTTCTTTTTAAGGCAAGGTAATCCCTGCATTTGTCCTATGTTTCATTTGCCACAGTCATCAAAAGGCTAGAGATACACACGATTACATGAAAATTGTGTTGTGGAAATAATAATGTTGATGCGTACATTGCTTATTTATGCCTTCTTTCTTTGCAGATGTTCCATTAGCTGCCATTCCAGGTGACATCAACAGAGAAATAAATTGTATTCTTTTCTCACGCTCAAGCGATTTGGTCATTTTTGATCAGCGAGGTCTTGGCCTGCAGTTTATCGTGCCCGAACAAGGCCTGGTACCCCGATTCTCCAAGTTTCAGTGAATGGGCTATTTCAAGATGCCAGCAGGATGTCCAATGCATGAGTGCGGTCGTTTAGCCATGGCCTAAGCAGCACCCACGTTTTGTTCCAAAGTCTCTCTTGGACAGAGTGGTCGTCACACAGGGATAGCGACTGAGCCAGTGCACATTCCTCCAGATAGTGGCCACTGATGCCTTCAAGCTCGCTCGAAAGAGTTGCGTGAAGCACTGTCTTAACACATTCTTCTGGCGTCTGTCAGTAAAATTAAGAGAAATAACAAGAAAAAAATTAGCAATAAAAGGATATCATTATTTGTCACGATAGTGTTGATAAGCCCAGTTATTACTTGTTTAATCTATGTCCAACTGTAAAGTTTAATTATTAATAGATCACTATATACACACATCACCCTAGAATAAAAGTTTATACAATTAACGAAGAAATGAGAACTTTTCTTTTTTACTTTGACTCAAGCACTTTCATGAGCTTGCATTTTTAAACTACACTTTGTACATGTATGCACAAAAAGAGTGTTAAGACCTACCCTGAAGAAAAGGCCAGCAACTAGAGGTGCCCACCATACCCTCTGATAGAGCTGGGTGTTCACAATTCCCGGGTGGATGCAGTTGACGGTCACAGGAACACCCTTGGCTTTTAAGTGCCTTCCAAGCGCTTTTGTGAACAGCACCTGTGCCAGCTTTGACTGAGCGTAACCGTTGTAACAAGAGTATGATTTTCTGTTAAAAGAATGTAAAATGGAAATGTGGACCAGCCATACAGTTCATGGAACGCCTTGATGGGACAGCATGTGTCGCATAGTTTTAGATGACACATAAATGTAGAGGAGACTTTAAGCCAGAAGTATCACACGCAGTGCTAGCGGCCCGCACATGACTGTCCTTGTCCTATTTTAAAAATTTCTTAAGTATGTTCATGTGCTACACAATATGACTGGCCTGAAGTATTTTTTTCATAAAGTAATCCCTACAGTAACCATGTGTTGTACATAACCATCAAACAAAACTCAACATTTAAGCATTGGCATCCAGATTTTAGTCATAATGAAGATAGGTATCAATGTGTTGTTGGTGCCAAACTTACTTCTGAAATAACCCATACATGAGATATGAGAAGTTCACCTCTCATATGGAAACATAAGCTGATATCTTGTACAACCTATACACCTCCCTTCCCTCCTACATTCATAATTGTTCTGGCCCATGCAGGTGTGTATTTGTTTTAATGTGGCCCATTCGATCAGGCGGGTTTGAGACTTGTGCTTTAGATAAACGTCAGTTGCTATAATGCTCCTGGTTATTTTTTGTACTTTGCTGCATCCCTGCCTTCAATAAGCACAACCCAAAACCAGATGACACAAGATTTGTTCTGTACCAAGATTACTCTACATGCGAAATTTTATCTGGATCTGCCCATTATGATGTCACCAATAGCCAACAATTCTGTCACACTATATAGGTGTATTACTTTGACAACTAACAGTAAACCATGGCGGCAGAAGCAGCAGCAAATGAGGGTATGTGGCATGGGTAAATACGATAAGGAAACAATAAGATTTGCAATCACACTGTTTCACGAAGATTCGAGGCAGGGTAAAAGAAATATATCCACGATAGACTTAACGTAATAGCTTGTTGGGGCTAGAACATATTATGCTTATTCCTTTACAATGGTTGCAAGTTTTCTGCGTTCCTAGTAAGCCTCACATACACTAAGCTCACCTGCTGTTGAGATCATCGATGTCCATGCGGCCAGCTTTATGGACGCATGACGATACATTAACAATCCTCGCGGCTTGTCCTTTGCTACTGGCAGCAATCAGCAGAGGTAGCAATAAGGCGGTGAGAAGGCAGTGGCCAAGGTAGTTAATGCTCACGTGCAATTCAAAGCCGTCCTCAGTTTCCAAGTATGGCATCAGCATCACGCCAGCTAGACAGAAGGTGGTACTGTGAGTGTCCTGTGTCATAGAGAGATTCAAGTTGACTTACCGTTGCAAATAAGGGCATCCACTTTGCTTTCGCTTTTCAGTATCTTTTCGACAAATAACTTCACAGAAGCCATTGAGCTCAAGTCAAGATGCAGGAGCTCCACTGCAAAGATATTTAGCTTTGGTTAGACAATAACTCTACAAGACACTTGTGCAGGAGAACAAATGAGAAACCTTGATAAACCTTGTGCTGTTGGCTGTCCTTCCAAAAGTGAACGCCTTCGTTCTTCCTTGAAGTTTGTATCTGGACTTCCTGTAACAAACATCAGATATACTTAAAACAAAATTTGTAACTAGGATTGCTTTTAGTCTGCTCCTTGGGCAGACAAAAGTTGTTACCATCAATAACTCGAGCACCAAGAGATAAAAGCGCTCGTATTGTCTCGTGCCCTATTCCGCCTGATCCTCCTGTCACCACAACTGTTTTGTTTAGCATGGAGCGGTCTGAAATGGTATCAGCTATCAGATTCACAACTCCTCATTGACAAGCTGTGACGCAAGCCACATAAGCACAGAAATGCGCGCTAAACTTACATGAAATTTCCTCTTGCGGCGATAGTCGGCTCTTTATCCGCAGTAGGCACTCCCAGAGAAGATAATAGGCTGACAGGATGTATAAGCAGAGCAGGTCCCTGACGAGGAAAATCACATGGTGGATGAGAGAAATCATGTTCGAGCTAGTAAAGCTGCTCCCAAGCTGTCTCAGACTTGTCGCTTTCTGCGTGCAATTATGCACGCGTGCGAGTCTGGGGGTATTTGGCGGCGCAAAAATTAAAAGTGGCAGCTAGGGGGGAAACGACGCCACTCCAAGGCCCATCTGGTGAATGCAAAATGCAAAACAAAACTGCGCGTTTACAGCTGTTTGCACAGTGTCCGCTACCGCATGCGTCCAAGCTCGTTTTTTAAACTCATTTTGCCGGCGAAGACAGCTCAAGATGTGGCAGCAGTTTATTTTATGCAACTACTGCTGTTCTTTGCTAAAACCCTTCCATAACATTTTCCGCCGAAAATGAGCAACTCAGGCGCTTCAAAATTGTTTATTTTTTCACGTGGACTGGAACTCACGCACGTTTACGTCGTGTTTGGGACACTCTAGTCGCAAGCGATTGCGATAGGTTTGCCCATTCTCCATCCAAATAAAATCAGAACTCTGAAATGGAACCAAACACAAAACGAAACAACAAAAACGTGACGCTGACTATTCTTCAAAAAAGCTACTTAAAAAAAGTTGCTATAAACTTTTTTAAATGTCTAATTATGAACGTAAACCCTGCTTTCAAACGTAAAAAAAAAAGTTAGCGCATAGAGCGGGAGATTTAAGTGCCGTAGTTCTTGTACTACTCTGTGCAAACAGTGTGAGTGAGCAAACTTTATTTAACCAGCGGATTGAGGCGTGGGTGTCTACCAACAAAAACGTTGGTGTGGACAGAGAACATGACTACTACACAAGCAGATCTATTTTTGTTCCTCCGTAATTTTCCATGTTATTTTTCAAAATAAGTTCCGCCAGGGTGAATCTAACGTGCACGATATGCCGCACACGTTACAGGTGAAGGAGGTAGAACAGCCGTCTGCACAAACTACTTGCTTGCTTTATTGAAGCATTTGTCTTGCCTCACGAAAGCCTACAGTGTATGACGCCAGTGATGTAGTCTGTTGGTCGAAACGAAAGCTCGTCGTCTACTACCTTCACATTTTGTACCGCTAGGGTGCTGCGAAAAATTGGGAGACCCTTAAGCTTCGCCTTTAAGAGTTGAACGCGATAGCGAAACCCAGTCCCTAGTGCGCCCTTCAACCACTGAGCGTATACTTATTAATATGTTTTGTCACATAGACACACATGCACACAGTAAATTGTACCAGCGCGCGCGCAAGAATGGTACATGTTTTTGATCTAAAGAAAGAATCGCATGGCCTCCAAGATACACGCCGTGCGCTTGCTATCTCGGAGGCCATAAAGAGTCTCACAATGCCTCACAGATGGCAGCACATTATCTAGCGTTTGCTCTTTTCTTGATCGACGCCTCTGGAAAGGCATGATATGTTTCCACTAGATGGACATGGTTGTCCGTTTTTATAGCTGTTTGAAAGTTCCTGTGTGTTTTTAGCGGCGATGGCTGCACTATTCCGGCTTTTTTCGACGTAGTTTGAGGCCTCCCAAAATGTGCATACAAATTGCCGAATGGGCTCGTTTCCGTCGTGACACCTGTCAAATAAAACGCGTTACTTTTTAAAGTAACCATAGAATGAATTCACTAAAAGAGCTTATTGCCTCACGAATTCAACGCCGCAAAAATTTTAAGAATCCGTCCAGTGCGAGTGGAGTTACAAAGGTTTGTCGCATGCTGGAATTGCATTCTATCTTCTCTCGCCCCGACGAAAGCGCTGGGAACTAAGCAGAGAGGGGTGGCAGGGGCAAAGAAACTACGTCACCCGCGCCTCGTGACCTTGAGCACTTCTTTCTTTTTTTTCTTCGAATGCGAGGTTTTTTCAGTGTGATCGTGTGCGCACGCGTGGACAAGTAGCGGCCTCCCGCGGTGATCTCTGTAACAACCTTTTTCGCTCACGGACGATTTTTCGCTCACAACCAATGGGGTCGACACCGACGGTGGAATTTCCGCGACACGAGCTCTCTAACGCTATCGCGTTAATACGCGTTGTTGAAATAGTTGAGGAAGGGGGATGGCTAAATTTTATCTCCGGGCCTACACCACCTCCCTCGTTGGTAGAGACCAAAAGACAACATGCGTCACAATGGATGAAAAACAAAATGAAAATGAAGGAATGATGTGCTTCTCGCCTTTCGTTCCAAGCTCTCCTGAATTAAAAAAGGGAACTAGACAGTTCTTCACGTTCAACATCAGTGGCCTGCGGGCACGCCGTTACCCTCAGAAAACCTGCGTGGCCATAAGTAAACGTATTGGGCAGATTTTGCACCCCTCCCTAAGCAAAATCCACTCCCGCCCCCCCCCAATACCTGCCCAAATTATTCAAAGGGGTCCTGCAACACTTTTTGAGCATGGTCAGAAAACACTGCCGATCGGTAGTCGAGGCACCTGGAAACATATGTGAACCAAACATTAAAGTGCTGCACGTGACATGTTTTTTTAAAATATTTTTTGCAAAGACAGCTAGAAATTATTCCCTCCTTTAAAAATAATGTCTTACCCTCAAGTGGCCCCGCCGTATACCTTAATTCACGGACGTCGGCCGATTTAAACATCGTCAGCTGCGTAGTTACTAAGGCCGCCGCAAAAGGCCGCCACATGCCTCCGCGCGCGCGGGCGATCACACTTATGTCAGCTTTGAATCGTTTCGGAGCGCTCTCTTGAGAGAGAGAAAGAGACTGATGAAAGGAAAACGACGCAACCTCGCTCTTTCTCAGGAGAGTGCTGCAGAGCGCTCCGAATCGACCAGTCAAAAATAAATGGCATGAAAGTAAGACGGGCGCGTGACGTTACTTCTTTCCCCCGTGCCAACCCTCCCTGCTTAGCTTCCTTCCAGCGCGCTCATGGGGACGAGAGGAAAGAGAAAGCAATTACAGACGGTGCGACAAATCTCTTAACTCTGCTTGTACTTGAGGAATTCTAATTGTTTTTTTTTTTGCGATAGACAATTTGTAAGGCCACAAACTTCTTTAATGAAGTTATTCAATGATTGATTAATAAGTTATTGCAGGGCCGCGTTATTTAGCCGCTGACAAAGTACCAGCTGAAATACTGCTATATTCGCCCCTGCAGTTAAAATATGCCGCGAAGCCGATCACCTCCGCAACTGAAGAAATAGCGCCACTCTTGCACTCGGCTATATTCCCTAAGGTCGAGTGCATTCCCGAAAGGCCATCACCGACAATCCGACTAGATCATGACGTCAGTCCGAAGTGCACGTACATCGGTCCAGGCTTCTGTGAATCCTCCTTTGAGGTGAACCGCCGCGGACTTCAGTAGTTGTATACGACAGTCACTATACTGTATACGATCTTAACCCCAGTTTGCACAACTGTGGTATCTTTTGTTAATTACATGCAGCAGTACGCCACTGGTACCGCTACAGTACTACTACTGGTACGTTGCAGCGTGGCCGCCTCGTTCAGAAGGAGGAAGAAAGTTTAAGCGGAAAGACAGGGAGGTTAGCCAGTTCTTAGACCGGCTGGCTACCCTGTGCTGAAGAAAGGGGTGAGGGAAATAAAAGATGTTAAAAAGAAATGTTGCGAAGAGAGAGAGAGAGAAATTGCAAAAAAAAAAATTGCGACAGAGGAAAGGCAACATCAAAGAGTATAAGACACTAAAGTCCGTCTCTTAGGCCAGTTGTCCGCGAAATGCGCAGCAAAGCTTTCAAAGCCTTCAGTGCTGCGGATGGGCTCGGCCAATGACCCAGAATTCTTTGTTCCGGCAAAGGCCGATCGCCCAGTCTATCCAGAACCCCATTCAAATTTTCAAAGCACTAGGCACATGAATAGAAGATGCAGTATCTGTACCGATTTGTATTCGATACAGCAAATGACTTCTTGAATACTGTGCACGATCAAGAACGAGAAAAAATCTGTTTTTTTTTCATAAAGAATATTATGTTAGGCATGGCCACAAAATTTTTCAGAAATAACTGTCAACAATGTTTTAGAATTCTTGTGTGTGTGTGCGTGTGTTTAAAAGGAGCAGAAAATACCACGATTATCACGCAAACTATGAAACTGCGTCAGTTTTAAATTCAAGGAAAGCCCGATAACAAAAATGAAGCCCACAAGATAACCAGGAAGAAGACAAATACTTCATTGCAGATTATTTATACAAAAACTTTAATCTTTTTTGCACTCGTGCTTGAAAAACATGAGTGCCAAAAATTAAAAAAAAAACAAAAACGAGGAAGTAATTTTTAAGTACGGGCAAAGCACAGTCCACAGGAAACACTGGGTGCAGTATGCTTACAGAAAAGCTGGCAAACGTGCATTTAATTATGCGATCAACGCCGATAACTTAGCAAGGATCCCTAGAAACAATAAATGGAAGCCACAGACATGCCAGATAGCTGAATTTGTTCGGCAACGCCACGTATGCAACCTCTCAGTGAACAAGGTGAAGTTGTATATTAGCTGGTAAGGTCCACGTGATGCTCGTATTCCTATGTTTGTATCAGGTCATGCTGTCAACTGCTAAAACGGACAAGAGCGTCGAGGTTTCAAAAGGTGATGAAGAATAATGTTCCGTCATAATTATTGGCTTATTCACTTGAACTCTCGAACGGCAGTTTCTTTTCTTTTTTTTTTTTGCCTGGTTGGTATCAAAGCACAAAGTTGACTCAGCGAGGAAGTTTGGTGAAGCGGTCAATAACTTCCGACCCGCTCATGTGGACATCTCTGAGGGCGTACTGAAGTGCCAGGCCAACCATGCGTTTCAGACATCGTGAAGCATAAGTTGTTCTTAAGTAACCTCATGCTTGAAAACGTTCTCTGTGCACTGGCAGTGGTCACTGGAAGGGTGACTATAAAATCTGCAGCAGCTTGTACACATTCGGATAGAACCTGCTGTCGCAATGAGAGAGGGAATCGTTTCCTGCAGTGCTGCAGCCGCTGGTTTGCTACTTTGTTCTGCCACTTTGTCCACCATAGACGCAGTTCTCCTAAAGCAGCCCTTGTTTCGACGTCATGCGTAAAAACGGTTGAAGATTTTTCGCTCCTTTCATTCGATGATCTTGCAGGGGGGGTATTGCGAATTGTACAATTACTGAAAATTTCTTTTTGTCCTGTGTTTTTCGAACTATTGGTATAACTGGGTTAATACGTGGTCCGTAAACGGAATGAATAGGGTTCTGCGAAAATATTCTTTTGGGCTCTCGAATTCATTGGTCCCACGATCTTGCTTTCAGACACCAGCTCAACGGCTGGTGATTTCCCCATGCAGTTTTTCTGCTAATGCCTGCACTTGTGCAAATATTTATTAGGAAGAAGCATTAACATTCTCGGGGTCATTTTGAATTGTCTGCTGCACCGCTTCTATGTCGTCAATGGCAGCGCTAATGTCGCATTGGCTTCTCGCCTGCAGCTTTTTTAACAGCGGCAAAGTCAGTGCTGACAAGTGTTTCCCGCAACATGCAGGCTTACAAGTAGGGCTGGTGGTAAGAGTGCCAGCATTAAACTGTTTGCCTGCACTGTACTTTCACCATTTCCGCTAAATTTAATCTCCTTTAGTGCGGTGATCAACGGAATTCAAAAAGGCTCTCTCAACCCAGCGTGTTTCACATATTCACAAAAGGCACTGCCTTGTGTATAGACTCTAGACAGCTCAAACTTATCATTATTCGCAAAACGTGTGAGAGGCTAGAAGATTTACGAAAAAAGACGGACGATGCTTTTAGAGTCCCCAAAGAGTTTCTTATATCTGTGAAGGAGCATGCCGCACACAGGTTTAATGGAGTGGCTGGCGCAGTGAGTGTAGAGTGCAGCTGGATATTTCTCACAAACAGCAGCTTGAGCACCATTCATTTGGCCAGCCATCGAGCTTGCACCATCGTAACGTGGACCACGAAGGTGCTGCATGTTAACACCCATGTCTGGGAGGAGCCTTGTGATGGTGTCAGCAAGGGCCCGGCACTTTGGTCGTGAATTGGCACAAAACTTAAGAACAATTTTTCGATTTCGTTGGCGCCCTTATTACGGTACCTTGCACAGACAGTATATAAGCTGCTCGATACCCGCAACATTCGTCGTTTCACTGGCGAGCACGGAAAAGCAGCCTGCAGCGTTCACTTTGCGACCACGCTTTCCGTGGTGATTGCCGCGGAGATCTCTATGATCTGGTTTAACACATTTGCCCTTATGTACGAGGCATTATTTGAGCGACTTTCTGAATCTTTTTTTTTTCTTACATCTATGTCGCCACAATCCACACGCATGCATGTGAATCAGTGCGCTGAAGATCCCTATTTTTGTAGAGGGGGCTGTGCTTAAATACATGTGACCACTGTGTTTCCCACGGAGAGTCAGACCTTGCCTCCCACAAAAGAGAACTGCCTCAACAATAGGCTGCAACTTTCTTTGGTTTTCTCGGATTTGATTTTGCCTGCCATGGTCCAGTTGATAAATAACACTTGACACAATTCATACGACAGTTGTAGGGTCTCGAATCGCGAGCGAGCGCCACGCCACGCTCTTGGAGTGAACGGACACAGCAGACACGGTCGGTACAGACCAAACAACCACATACATCTATTTACCTAATTTCAGAACAACGATATCGTCCGCCTAATCGATACATCAATCGTTATCAACACGCTACCGTACAAACAACACAATAACACTACAAACACACAATAACATGACAAACACAATAACACACCAAAGGCGGCGTCGCCAACGCTTGACTTACCACGAGGGGCCCCGACGCGCGGCCCGCGGTGCCACGCGCCGAGGACCCACGCTAGAGACAACCGTTTGCGGCAACCGCCACGCGCAGAAGAGACTCGCTCAACTCTCGCCCGCCACGAAGGCTTGCTTCCGCCAGGGGTCACTGCCGGCGCTACCACTCTACCAACCACGATGATGATAGTGGTGCTCAACGCGAACACAGCGCCATCTATCGCCCGGTGGTTGTAACTCGAAATGCGGCTTTTGGGTGATACACGTGCGCCACGCAGCGCAAACAACTTTACAGGAGGTGTCCACACCCCCCACAAGGTTTGAAGAAAATTATTGGCAACCAGCTTGGGGTCACTGCGATATCTAGTGGTTTCGTGTGTATCAAAGACTTCGAAGGTGTGCTTTCATTTTTGTAAATGGCTTGGGGGTTCAAACCCACAGACTGTCAGCAATGCTGGGTGCAGACCGCGCCTCACGATTGTGGTAGATCATTTCGTTAAGACTACGAGCATTACGCGCCCCGCCGCGGTGGTCTAGTGGCTAAGGTACTCGGCTGCTGACCCGCAGAGCGCGGGTTCGAATCCCGGCTGCGGCGGCTGCATTTCCGATGGAGGCGGAAATGTTGTAGGCCCGTGTGCTCAGATTTGGGTGCACGTTAAAGAACCCCAGGTGGTCTAAATTTCCGGAGCCCTCCACTACGGCGTCTCTCATAATCATATGGTGGTTTTGGGACGTTAAACCCCACATATCTATCTATCTATCTATCTATCTATCTATCTATCTATCTATCTATCTATCTATCTATCTATCTATCTATCTATCTATCTATCTATCTATCTATCTATCTATCTATCTATCTATCTATCTATCTATCTATCTATCTATCTATCTATCTATCTATCTATCTATCTATCTATCTATCTATCTATCTATCTATCTATCTATCTATCTATCTATCTATCTATCTATCTATCTATCTACGAGCATTACGCGAACAACCAAGCTTATTCCAGAGCTTGTGCAACAACCAGTGATAAGGCTGGAAAGTTCGAAGCGTGGTGCATAAAAGACAGCCCGACCCCGCGATGATCTGTTTATCGACAGCCGACACTCTGTGCGTTGCTTTCAGTGCACAGTGTGTGCCGTTTGTAGTCCGGCATTTCATTTCACGGGCAAAAAGTTCACCCAAATAAAACATTTCATCTTAAACTCGCCAAGTGCTTCCTTCTTCAATGTTACGACCACGTGACAATACCCGAGCCGTGGCTAAGTATTTTCGCTTCGACTCAGGGTCAACGGGCCCAGACGACAGGAGCCTGACTATTGGCCGCGAGGGCCTATGGAGAGGCCAGCGCTGCGATCGTTGCGACGTCACAGGATGCGTAGTTGTGGAATACGGCAGCTTTGCTTTCGTGACACCACTTGCATCGTCCCCCATGGCTGCACCGGTTCTTAGTCGCGATTTTACGATGCAAATTAGACACGAGAGTGCCACCGGGGGCACCGATTCGTAGTTTGCTTGCCCGTATTATCAGGTGTTACCACATCTTTAAGCACGTGAACTTCAAAACGAAGGGAAGCAGGCACGGTGTTCACAGCAAAAGCGCAAGAAAATAGGTGTTCTAGCAGACAAAGTCAACCCGCGGCATCCTATGAGTGACGTCATCACGTAGATGGTGCCACGGTGTGTCCATGAGGCCAATATTAGCATATTTAGAAAAAAAAAACCATTTTCTACAAAAAGACCTTCTATAAAAGCTCACATGTGAAAATCGAAGATGCTCACGTGTTCTAAAGAATGGGAGTTACAGTGCAACAAATATATATATATATATATATATATATATATATATATATATATATATATATATATATATATATATATATATATATATATATATATATATATATATATATATATATATATATATATATATATATATATATATATATATATATATATATATATATATATATATATATATATATATATATATATATATATATATACTCACCTTCGTTGGCTACGGAGTCATTACGTGGGCGCTTTGTTGCAGGTGAATAAAATGACGACATTCTTTTCAGCAACATGATGGCACAACTGAAGCGCCGAATCACTTCGCGTCGCAAACGGCTAAGATTTGGTGGCCAGCCGATACAAAGCGCACACCCCTATAACTTCTTGAAGTGATACTACACCTTGTGAAAGCAACCGCAGACTGATTAGCAGGGCCACATCCTGTTTATTAATCTCCTTCATGTTCTGTAGTTATCTCCAGGGAGAGAAAGGGAACTACCGACATGGTTCCAGTCATCTGCGTGTCATTATTAAAAGAAAAACCCCACCCTAAAATATTGACGAAGCCCACTTTTAATTATGGGAGGGTTCTCCTGTACAGTTAAACCTGGATATAACGAAACTGAAAAATTCTCGGGAAAATTCGTTATACAGAGGATTTCATTATATGCAAGTTTGGTCCGCAAATTTAAAAAACGAATGCACAAATTAAACGACAGGGGAACTGAAGGCCGAGCTAACCCAAAACACTTATTTGGCGGTAAGAATGCGTTACTATTGCCATGGCGGTTATATGGACACTCTCAGCAGGTTTTTGCCGTCGCCCCCATGTTCCGTAATAATTAAGTCCTAATGAATAACATGCCCCCGCGCATTGTAACTTTTTATAACGATCGCGCCATTTATTAAAGTGCAGCGTGGTACATCTAAAGATACCTTCATATATTTTAAGGGAACCATTGCATATGGAACGCTCAAAAGTGCGACGATGGTCAGCGAACAAAAGCTGTATCCACAGTTTTCTTCTTTTCCCTTTTCCCTTTTTTTTTCAGACAGCGCGAGTTCAAGGAAAGAGAAACGCAGCTGAGTGTTGTAGATGGATGAGTATAAATTATTGGACAACGCGCGAAATTTCTTAAGAGGACTTTTCGACGTGCGTGAGCTGCTTAAAAATCAAGACGGCAGCGTTCGTTGTATCGAAGCGCTCTATACGTGTAGTTCAGAAGCTACGGGCGCATGTATAGAGTGTATACAGTAGAACTGTTAAAGGCTGGGGCACGTAAGTTTCTCAAAGTATATGTACGTAGAGGTGAACAGAGGGTGCCGGGAAGCAACACCAATTCCAACACTACACCGGTTTTACACCTATGTTGATTGTATGAGTTAGGCAGAGGGTGTGGAGAAACACGCTGGTGAATTTCGCACGTCATGCGGACCGTGCCGGCCCGCAGCTAGTCCACAAACACAATAATCGTTGGGATGGCTGTTTGCGAATTTTCTGGAGCAGACAAAGACGGTTATCATATAACTCTCGTTACCATTACAAGAGGCTACTCGTATACGTAGTTAGAGCAGCGACATTTCCAGGGATCCCAGGACAACTACGCCATATGGTAACAATACCATGGGCTTCCTTGATGACATTGTATATCACGCATACGCGGGCGCGGTGCCTTCCGTAACTTTTCAATGAAATCCTATATAATTAAGATTGAAGGACAGCGATAAAATTTCGAGAGGGTGATGAAACGCACAAGATTGCCAATGAGGAATGCCGCAAGCGTGCGGAAGGGTTATGAAAGAAGTATAACTGATAAAAGCCCGTTTGTAGCACGAAGACACAGGGAAATCAACACGGATCGATCAGAAAGTAAAGCTTCTATGCGAAGTTCAAGAAAAATTCGTCCTGGTTAGCAGATTTGGTAGCCTTGAAACGCTTTGGCAGGTTAAATCCCCGGATTGAAAGGAATTCTTTTTTTCAGCTAGAAGCTCCCCGTTCTGAGAAACTTTCATGAATTTCTCTGTGGATTCGTGTTGTATATACAAACGGGCCATTGCCAATCATGCTTTACTCAACGGACGAGATTGCGCCGCCAAATGAGCGACTGACTGCATTCGATGAGTGACTTGCATCTTTGCAGTGGAAGGGGTTCAGTCCATGACACACGCGGTCTCGGGCGTTCATTCAGCCCCAGCTGTTTCGCTGTGGGACGCGAGTGCGGTCTCAGTGCGGTCTGGCCGCCCTCGGCAACACATCGTATGCGACGGCACGGTCGGGGCGCGCAAGCCCCGGACGCCCGCGATGACTTCAGGTGGATGCCTGCCGGTCGCAGACCCGCGATTTTTCTTTGTGCGTCGCTCATCGTCGTCTTCCACTCACTATTCTCTTGTTGATGTTGACGTTGTTGGCGTCGTCGTTGCTCCATCCGTGCTTTTTCTCCCTCGCAGCTGCCCCTATACAGATTTCCGTGGAAAAGAACGGCTCAGCTTCCGAGTTTTTTTCCACTCGGCGCTGGCTGAATATCGAGCGAGGTTCAGCCGGCTCGCCGAGCCGCGCGTCTGAGGCACCATTGCTATTCTTCTATGAGTATACATATTAGGCGCCGCATATCGCAAGCGCGGAGCAGTCATTTATTTACGTTATATATATATGCTGCGAGTGTTGTTCTTTCTTCACTTCATTCTTGCATATATTCGCTTATCATCACAGGTACCATACTTGGATGCCCATGCCATGCACAAGAACGGCGCTTGTCAACGACTACGTAAAGAACCCCAGGTGGTCTAAATTTCCGGAGCCCTCCACTACGGCGTCTCTCATAATCATGTAGTGGTTTTGGGACGTTAAACCCTACTTATCAATCAATTGTCAACGACTACGACCATACAGCGCGCACAGGGTACCTCCCCCCCCTCCCTTCCTCGTAGGTCGTGCACAAAATACTACGTGCTTCCCAACAGGGATGAAACAAAGAAAATAAAGTGATTACATGACTCTCACAGTGGCCTTTGTTTTTATGGGAGTAAAGATGGGAACTAAACAGTTCTTGCGATTTGAAACCAAGGGCAGTCATTATCGTCAAAAAATCCGTGCAGCCGTAAACTTTCTCAAAACAATGGCGGGACAAGGCAGACTGAGTAAAAGTATATATAGGGCGGACTTGGCATCCCCATCAGAGATGATGGCGGAGGGGGACAGCCACCCCTACTCCCTACTTATCCATAACCGCCATAGCGATAAACGCAACTGCCTTCTAGGACTATACAGCAGTTGGGGACAATGTCATAAGCACTGAAATAAGCATAATTACGAATAAAACGTGAACAATTATGTTTACTGTAGGATGAGAAACCGCTAGTTATTCAGGCTAGAATCAGACTGTTTCAGTGCAATAATGGAAATTGCAAAAGGCACTTAGCAGGTGCGTGTCCTCTCTTAAATTACAGTCGCGGCGGTACCACACAACTCCTCTCCTATGTAGCTATCCTTTCTTATGATCGCTCACACAGCGTCTTAAGGACACTCGAGGAACGTGATATCTTCAGCTAGGCCACACCCTTCGCATTTAAATTCATTAATATATCTTACATTTACATGCTGCACGCGTTTGTTCTGGCGGGTATAGCAGCGAGAACGTCAGTTGAGCAGTTCAATGACCTAATACTAAAATTCGGCAAAAGACTTCGTTTAGTTTGCTGCCCTACGCGTGGAGAGAGACGGGGAGAGTGAAAAAGAGAAAGTGAGGACACGAGTTCAGATAATCGACAAATATAGCGCACGGTACGCATAAAAGGTCGGGCATTTGAAGCAGTCGTCTTCAAGTATTCGTGTATGGCCTTCCGGGCTGAAGAGTTGTCAAGATGCAGGCTCCCAACGTATTTTCTTCCGTGAAACGCCAATCACCAATTCTGCTAAATGCACAGTGTATCATTTGGCGCTGTTTGCGAAAACGGGAATCAATATTTCGACATGTTGCGATCAACGTCCATATAGGCGTTAAAGTACATGATAGACGGGTGATGTAGCACGTTGAAATAAACATGGAACTTAGAAAGCACCCTGAACATGGAACTTAGAAAGCACCCTCTATAACCTGTATGAATCATTTGAAATAACATACACGAAAAAAAAAATATAGAAAAACTGCGAGTTCAGTGGTGTGTCCTTGGAGTAGGCGGCCAGTGTATTCATTTTTCTCTTCTCCCACACCCCCTCCCCTTTTTGCGGACTGGGCTGTTATCGAATCATGTACAGACCGCAATTTTCTCCTACGCAAGGGTGCATAAATTCCCGCGGGTTCTTCGACAAGAACGACGAGAAGATTGAGAGGCGCTGATTCCGAAGAAACAATGGCAACAAGAGCGAGCAAGGGGGAAATGAAATTGCAGGGGAAAGCGCAGACGCATATCGGCTCTTCCGGCCGGTGCGCTATACGATGCCCGTTCCACGGAGAACGCTATTTTCACACTCGCGGTAGCCCGACTGACGAGATCTTCTTCAAGGTCTCGAGCGTCGTAGGCACGCCATACTTCGAGGCTTATCGTTGTGTTCGCTTCTGGCTTTTTTGTTTTTGTTTTACGTAGCGCTGAAACACGAATCCGCCGCGCGGATCAATTAATGGAGGAGCAAAACAAATCCGAGCGTAATATCACACTCGGAGCGTGCTTCTTAGACACCATTACGTTCACGCTAGATTGACTGACAGTCATGCAGGTCACGTGATCACGCTCTCTTCCGCGCAAAGGCGCCGAAGCCGGCACCAAAGGGTGTCGACGCATGGCGCAGTGCCGGCCCTGCTTACGTTCGTGCCATATACGAGAGCATGCTGCCGCGTTCTAGACGGCATCTGTTCTTTCTTTTTGCGCGTAGGGTTTGGGGGGGACTGCAACCTTCGAGCAGATTGGCCGAGTAATACCACCGGCGGTGACGTAACGACGACCCCTCCTCTCCACTTCCGGCGTCGCGATCAGCAGGCAATCAGGAGGTGTGCGCAGTGCCCTGGATGTGGCAGAGACGTGCCTACCTGCGTAGTGACAGGTCGGAATCGACACGGGCGCGCACGCACACTGCAGAGCAGAAGTCGCCATGGACTCACTACCTGAGGTGAAACGCTCTTTGATTCCGTTTAAGCCTACAATCGTGAAGGTTACATGTGCTCAATTTGCAAATTTGACCTGAATTACATTACGGTGAAGAAACCGCTTGAATGAACCCATGCGTTTTCAGTGATGCCACGAGAGAAAGCATTTCTTGTAGTTTAGTTTATTAATGAACAATGAATGGCCCGTTAAACACACACAACGGCCGAAATTAACTGCTATGGTTAAAGATGATGTGTGGAAGTCTTACTTGTACACCAACCGGTGATTCCGAAGCTAGTACTGTACTCAATATATGTCTCTCTTCGTACATAATTTGTAATTTGTATGGAAAGATATGCGCCAAGTCTGAATACACTTGCTGCATGAAAACTGCAGGCTACGGCCAGAATTAAGACCGCTGAAAATAATGAGAGGCAATGTCATATAGACAATGACCAGGGCATCAACAACCGATATAGATCTGCTCGTGTGCGCCGTGGCTAACGACGGAGTACGGATCGCGATGTGCGTCAGAGAAAGCCAGCGGTCTTCTGAGGTGTTCGTACTTCACACTGGGGTGCATCGGTACCCGTACTCTTGGAAGACCGTCTGCAATGTCGATTGGTTGTGTTCAACTTCAAGGCCGTCGCACTTCGTCCGTTTAAGTTGGCGGCTCAGAAATGGTGTCTGTACAACTGCGCCCGAAGCCTGGAAGCATCAATGAACGTGAGCGGGCGGGCCTTTATAGCCAAGTCATCATTACCATTAGGAGCAAATAGTCACAATGGTAAGCATGAGTAACGGCGATCGCATCACATGGAAACGGTGGTCCCCAGCTTTCTCTGTATGCCGCGCACTTCGCCGAATTCGTTGTAAAGGAGAAATGTGCTATGGCAT
The DNA here is from genome assembly GCF_043290135.1 of Rhipicephalus microplus. NCBI lineage: Eukaryota > Metazoa > Arthropoda > Arachnida > Ixodida > Ixodidae > Rhipicephalus > Rhipicephalus microplus. Next base: position 245,387,698 of record NC_134701.1, on the reverse strand, counting down.
ACTCGGGTGGTAGTTTCAGATCGACGTGGAAGAACAGGAGAAGCGATTGTGTTAAGATGAAACACCCTAACTGACGATCACTAGGTTAGATCGTAATGCAGATTCAAACCGTTTGCGCATGACTGGTGCAGAGGTAGCATCGCCAGAGCTCTTCCAAACAACCATGAGAGTATGTGTAAATACTTTATTTTACAGTAGTTGGTCCCCGTGCAGCTCTCCCTGACAGTACTCTGCTCTGCTCAATTTTATGTACGGGTTAAGACGGGTATAGATTGCTGGACAGTGATGTGATACGAAAATTGCGTCTCATTCTTCGGTACTCTGAAACTAACATAAACTTTTTTTTGCCCCCTCATCCTTCTTTTATGCCACAGCAAATAGCGGCGATTACAAACCAAAAAACGGAATGGGACGAATGCAACAACAACACCCAAAACGAGAACCATCTCCTGTCTAGATCTGTGGGCTCTTTCGGAGACGAAGCACTCAGCATCGTGACGGTACCGACGAAAGGCGGCAACGCGGAGAAAGTCCACGGTTTCGACGGCAGCAGCGAGAAGGCGCGGTGCCCATCGGCAGGCAGTGTCCGAAGCGCCAAGTCTTCCGGGGTTACGTGGAACGAAAGCGTAGTCGAGCACTCGGTACAGAGCACCACTAGGAACTCCAAAGAGGAGGACGTTGTCAGGCCAAGGTACGGCAGTTATATTCATTTAACGCGAGAGCGTATATGCAACGCAGCGAGCAATAAAAGAAGAAAAATGGTAGGTGTAACCTTAAAAAAACAAGGATAGAGCAAAGTGGGTCAAGGAATTTGCATGAGCAGGACATGTAGGGTGAGGGCGAGATTTACACTGGTCAATAAATGTAACAGACTGGATTCCAACGAAAGGCAAACGTGTGAGCGGGATGCATAAAGTTAGGTGGGCAGATGAGATTAAAAAGTTCGTGGGGATAACGTGATTACAGCAGACACAGGACTACGTTGATTGTTGGAACATGGGAGAGGCATTTGACCTGCGGTAGGTGTTGTCAGGCTGATGATGATAACTATACGCAACGCTGCATGAAACTACGTTGCAGCATACAGTGACTGCCTCTGAAGACACGTCTGTTTCTTTTTGTTTTCTTTTTTTTTACGCAGGAGGTTTTTCAGCATCGTGCTTAGTTGCATCTACGGGGTTTTCGTCTTCACCATGGGCTCTACATTCTGCGTTACGGACCGAGTTTTGGACGAATTTCATGCGCCCGAGGTAGATCGTTGTCCTTTCACCTTTCTTCCTTTATTATACTTACATGGCTGGCCTTGCACGACAGAGAAAACGCGCCAAGTTTTAATGTTGTAGCACAAGGGTCCGAAGTTGCTCACTTCAAATTGCTCTTGTCGTGCTGCATGTTATGACAAATCTAAGTTGGCTACAAATGATAGTTCTTTGGAGCTAGACCGTTTGCATATAAATATGTAGTGAATATACGGTGCTACAAGCGTGTACAGGGTTGCCCATCCGTGGGGGAGAAGGGGTGAAGGTTTATCGCAGTGCCCCCTTCCCTACTAAGTCAATGTTTAGGGCAAATCTTGCGCACTCCCCCCCCCCCCTAGGCGCCTCTCCCCTGCCACGGTGCGCCGAAGCGTCGATTACCGGCAAACTCTTCGAGAACTCGTAGTTGTTTCACAGCCTTTAATTGCAAGTTTTCCACAAGACTAGTAAATTATATTATATAGTAGATTGTAACGATTCCCGCCGTAATGGTTTCGATTGATCAGCGCCCGGTATTCCTCACTATGTGGCCCGCACCTACAAACTAAGATAAAGCTGGCGCAGCTACGACATTACTTCGGCAAATGTGTATATGCGTGTAAAATAATTTCTGCGAGCCTTCCTAGACATACGCTGGCTGCAGTTGATGAGTCGGTACTATAGCATAACTTTCCCTTTTCATTTAATATTAAACCGTAGTGCCACGTGAGGTTCACCTTTTTCGCACGTGTGGAGTGATCACTGTCTTTCACGTGAACGTGCAGATCTTCAGCATCGTGATCGCGTCGGTCGGCATGAGCTGGCTGGCGCTGTTCCACGTGGACATCCTGAGATACAAGTATTCGGCCAGCCGACAGGTGCGCTCCAAAGTGCGGCCCTCGCAGATCGGCCTCTACGTGCACAGCGCCGCTAGCGTGTTCAGCACGTACGCCCGTAAGACGCCCGCACCGGAGCTGTGGTTCCTGAGCGGACGGCACAGCGGCAGCTTTTACCTCAAAGGTGGCATGGTCGGTGAGTCGACTATCTCCCACATACAAGGCGGCTGCCCGTTGCATGCGAATCCGCGCGCTTCCAACTATTTCAATAGGCAGTTACGATCTATATACGACGAAGTAAGCGCACCAAGAGAAAATTCATGGTCGTGAATCGTGCGCCTTTGAATGGCACGCGAATAGGATTAGCTGTGTAAAAGGACGCTGGCCAGTGCACAATTCGTCAAAGCTTTGTCCAGTTCATTATTGAAGCGATCCGTGCTTATCTTATTTATCTGTGTTTGAGCGTTGTAGGTAACGTGTTACAATTATCTCTGCACAACTTTCAATGTGGTTCTCCACTGCGTTCTGTTCATGCGCTGTTTCGAAACCTATGTGTACATACCAACTAACCCGTATAACCAACATTTGGAAGTTCATGATTATGTCGTGGTTGGTGCAAACGGTCCGATACATGCTGCTGCCCACGAAAGGCATCAACTAAGTTGTTGCTCGAATAGTATAACTGACTTCGTATCGCATACGCCCTGCACGCATTTGATTGCTTCCTCCACTGGCTTTGCTGAATAATTGTGCATCAAAGTGTGCTTCACAGTTATACAGCTATCCTAAAGGGGAACATAACGGAAGTCACCATGTGCCTCCGTAACAGTTCACTTGAAGGCGATTGTATCATGAAGAGGCAGCTACGACATGTACTCGCAAAGCACAAGTGATTCAGAGTGACCAGTACTCGTTGCATGTGCATTAATATGCTTTTATTTCGTTTTTTTCTACTTTACTAGTATAGGGCAGATTTAACCGTCAGTTGTGCTATTACGGATGCACATGGCGAATTTAGTTACGTTTTCCATTCGATTTACTGTACTATAACGGACACGCGTGTTTTGCTTCCCAAGGATACACGAAAAGCGGCGGCAAAGCATCAAATATGTGCTGTACATACATTACACCAATATACTTACTCTATTGGACTTACCCCAGTTGACGCCTTGCGTGGGCAGCAGCGTGTATGGGGCCACACGCACGAACCTTGACCCAGTTATTCAGTTATGAACATATATGTACGTTTACAGTACGCGCCTTGAAAGCTGGCTTTACCGCTGCAATAAGCATTAAGAGGAGAAGCCTGCTTTTGCGAGAAATTATTCACTGGCATTGCGTGTTTAATGAAAATTACACCCATATTGAATCGTTAAGTGTAGATACCAATAATTAGGATAAATTTACGTCAATTTACATCAAGCATAGATTCACAGCTATCATTCAGCCCTTTGCGCATCCTGTATTATCAAAATTTGAAGCATCGCGTGTCGGGCGTTCGAGTGGTTGTGAATAACCAGTATAAATGCAGCGTTGTAGAATTGAAGTATTGGTCTTCAATGTAGCACCCTTCATATACATTACAGGCAAAACTAAGGCACGTCTAATAGCACAGAGCATAATAATGAAGATGCCGGTAGTACGAAAACGTCAGCCTCAGGGACAAAGAAACCAATTCGATGGTTGCCTATAGGGGGAGCGAAATGCAGTCGGAGGTGTGAGGGAGGTCGTTCAAAGCACCGCTACGGGGGGCCATTGCAGCCCGGTGTTTCACTTGTCCATCTCAATAGTCCGCACATAATAGAAGCTTTTCTCTCACACTCTTCCAGTGTTCTGCTTTTGCCACTTGGTGAACGAAGGCCTGTTGCTACAGCGTAGCATTCAAGCTCTGCTGTGGCACGGATGCAACACAAAAGACGTCCTCAACATAGTTTTTCACGTGCAAAGACCGACATACTCCTTTTACCAGCTGTTCATGGCGTTCAAGTACTCAAACGTACGTACTCTTTTTCTTGTCACACTCACACGGCTTACGTGTCGGGAGCGCAACAATACCATTTATTTCCCGCTCAATTCTATTTTCAGATTGTGATAAATCATTCGACTGGTTTTGCTAGGTTTGGCCTTATGCACATGATTGGTACTTGCCTGTACTTTTGGTTCAGCAGCATCGTACAAGAATACCGGCATAACACCCATTACGGCGATGACAGCGGATATTTGGGTATGTATATACTATTGCTAGAAGTCACATAGCTTCGCGCATCCATTCACCTTGTAACAATATTATTGCGTGATGAGCTACCAGAAATGTGCAATTTATAGGATCGAAAGTGGATTGTGAAACAAAGACAACAGAAAGTAACGGTCCGGTGACGACTTTAAAAGCAAAACGCGGAATGTATTTTTTTTTCAACAGTTACCGTGTTGTTCGAAGACCATTCTTTTTTTTTTTGCGTACAGTAAAACAATTACCATTGCTTTTGTTAAAGAAGAACCTCCTAATATTCGAATTTCTACATTCTGAATTATGTGGAGGCTGTGGAAGTTTGTTGTTGCCAATTACCACTATGACTTCACATCTACCGATCAGGGGCTTAATTCATCCATTCGGCCTCACAAAGCAGTATTTGAGACAGTGAACCTGATAACGCTATGTAGTACCCCTCTGCACTTCGCTGTCAGCAGTTGCCATGTACCAGACAGAGAATGTCGCCACCATTCGTCTTGCCATATTTTTTTCTTACTTACGCCGCATGATGCCTGCCATTTATCGTCTTCGTCTATGTTCCTCTCTTTCACGTTTTCATCAGTGATGAACGAGACAGCGTACGCGTACCATGACAATGGTTCGAGCATCGACGGAGGTCCCATGCTAAACACGGTCGCCATTACGCCCTACCTGCACCCGTTCACAATCGAGTACAACATCATCCTCGCGGGCGTCTGGTTCATCGTGTGGCAGAACGTGGGCACCGAACCGAGCCACCATTTCGCGCGGCGGGAGTCGGTGTTCGCGGAGTCGAATGGCGACCAGCAGCACGACGCCAGCTACCACAGCAACCTGGTGGTCAGCGCCGACTGCCACGCCGCCAACAAGGGCCTGTTCGCCGGCATCTTCCTCCTGCTCACGGCCATCGTGTCTCTCGTCATCGGCCAGGTGGCGTTCAGCGGGCCCCGTTTTGACGGCATCGAGAGCATAATCTTCCTCGTCCAGGACACTGTCTTGATCGTCGTGTCCCTACTGGCCGTCGTCTGGGGCTACGTCAAGATCTCCAAGCTGGACTGCAACATCCACCCTATCACGCTCCTCGACGACGTGCTGCTGTACGTGCCACTGCCTTTCTACTTCGTATACTACATCATGTCCGTCACCGCGGACGTGTGGTACTGGAACTTCACGAGCGTCGTCAGTCACCTACTGACCGTCGCCCAGGTGGTGGTGCAGACGATATTCCTGAGCGACGGCCTCCGGCGTTGCAGCAACTCGAGGCGACACCGGTTCACCAAGCCGGGCCGAGAGATGGTCACCTTCCTCGTCATCTGCAACGTCACCATCTGGGTGACCAATACGTTCAACATGGAGAAGCACCATTTGAACCAGAACGTCCGCCTCTGCTTCGGCGACGACGCCTGGGTCATGGTCAAGCACTCCACGTTCCCGCTGATGCTATTCTACCGTTTCCACGCTTCTGTGTGCCTTGCCGACATCTGGAAGTCTGCCTACGAGAGTGGAGATTGAACGTTCGTGATGAACTCATTCAAGGGCTTTGATACGAGCACCAAGACCAGAAAATCCCGGCTAGAACTAATTAATTGTTGTTTTTTTGCGGTACATTGTTGTAGCTGTAGTGTTTTCTGTTGTCGTCCCATGTTTGTTGTCGTGCACTACGACAGTAATTTAAAGACAGCGGTACCAGCACTATTGTATATTCAGGGTACATTCCAGGCGATGATGCCATTAGATACTTCGATAACCTTTTCTAGGCGCAGTTTTTGTTGGTCTCAAGGCACTCAAAGCACGCAGAGCGCGTATGCGCCTGTCGGATTGCTTGCGCTTTTAATTTATCACGTGATGTTTCACAATAACCTTCCATGAAGGTTACTACTGCATTGTATTATTTTTGTTATTACTACGCTGTGCTATCTGTATCGTGTTTTCCTATGTCATTTTTCTCGACGTACTGCTCTGTCGTGCCACAAAAGTAGTTTCGGAGCAGTGCAGAGAAAACAATTTTTGTAGTAAAGGAATGAGAGGGATCCTAAGGCCCTCCGACAATTCTTTTAACATTTGAAGCAAACGCACGCATCGAGTTGATAATGAGGTCACGATCAACAGTGCCAAACGCGGCAACGGGAGCTGCGGGTGCGCCACAATTTCCAAGAAACAATTCCTTTTCCCTTCTACTCTCCGGACCTTCTGGCAATCCCCAGACGTGATGTCACCGTTCGCGCCTGGTCAGGTCATCCAAATGAGGACCAGTCTGCCCGCAGTTACAGTCACTCACCACTCTTCCTCCTCGCGCGGTTAAAAGGAGCACTCGGCCAGGTGGGTGAGAAAGAGAAAAAAAATTTCTTTTGAAACACAAGCCCGGGTTCGAGCACTAGGGGGAGGCTTTCATTACTAGCCTCCCCTAAGATGGCATGTATATAATTAAGGAGAATTGTCCACGATGAGGTTGTTTCGCCCAGATTCGCCACCCAGGCCCCCCATGTAAGGTGAGACGAGCAGACAAACGGAGCACAGCGAAGGAAAGAGCGAAACGAGCGCGGGCCTCTTTCGGACAATGAAACGCGTGTAACTGCGCTAATACGGCACTGTTTCGAAAAATTCTCGCGGCTACGTGTTTGTTGAAGGCTCGTACACAACTGCAACACCACAACTATATTTCGACCTCTCAGTGGTCTGGGGCCCTTAAAGACATATCTCATTACATTACTGCGATAGCCTAGTAACAAAAATAAAAGCCAACATTTGTTTACACTGACCTGCAATGAAAACGCATCTGAGGTTTTTGTCGGAGCAAACTGCGGGAGCGTGCAAAGCACTGCTTGATAAGGATGCGCTCTTCATGATCATTTAACCTGATTCGACAGCGAGATGTGAAGTTACGTCACTCATCAATATCTCGTAAAGTAGTAATGGTCGTGAAGAAGTTTAGGCTCTGCGGGAAACAGAGAGTGGAACTTCATTAAACGGAAAGGGAGACTTGGGAGCTCTCATGGCTGAGGCCTTACGTCCATGGCTCCACTGGCTTTAGCCGTCCGCCATTCTTGATCAAGGAGCGTGAGCTACCCTCCCAGGTCCGAGATGGTGAGTTGTGTCTTAAAGGTTTGCTGAGGAAATCGGCTAAGTAGCTTGCTTTACAATCGCACTCCCACGAAATGTGGTAGAGAGCCGGCCTACCACCACACCCTGGACACACGGTCTCATAAAGTGTAGGGCGAATCGAGTGTAATTTCAGTAGATATGTGAAGATACGTCCGTCTGAATTTTTCGAAGGTCGGCGGCCCCTCCTCATTGAAGCATCTGTGAGGCACCACATACATTTGTCGCATGAAGCGCTAGTGAGCAGGAATGTCCCAAGGCAGCATTGGTACGGTCAACGAAATAGAGGGATTATCTGCTCGGTCCCGAAATGCGCGAGCTATGGCATCCGACCTTTCGTTGCCCTCAAGCCCTGCGTAAGTATTTTTCACCAGGAGGCGCTACTTTCTGTCTCCCATGTGGAGACAGGGCTCAGCGCCTTTGGGATGGTGGAAGTTGGACAGATGAAAAGAAGAAGGAAGATAATCAGCAGCAGGTCGCTATCGTCGCTGCGGATGAGGGCTCCTGATAAGCCGATATGGAGGTGACTGAGTTGGGTCGTGGTATCCTCGGCGATATATGGCGGGAAGGCGGCCGACAGGCCTCCTGGGAGTGGGTAGAATAATTGACGGCTCTCATCGGCGTTGCTGAAACCTGACGGCTATGGCTATGACCTTTGTCTCTGTCTTTGTGGCCGAGGCCATGCGCGCGGAGCACTCGTCAGCAGTGTCATGTCGTCGACGACCGTAATTGCATGCCTCTGCCAATCGTAACTGGCCACACGACAGCACAAAAAAGTAACACGAAGAGCCGAGCCTTCGACTACGGCTGCTCATTACAAAATAAACCAAAGGAAAATCGGAGGAAAGAAAAAAAGCCACAATTTTTTCTGAACGGTGAAGCATTGGCAGCGACAGCATGGTATGAGGATATTATTCCATGCAAGGTTCGCACTTGTGTAAATGGTGTATATGCATTAAACAATCACTATTAAACATGAGCATCGGCAGGGGGTTTCCAAAAAGTGCTCTTGCCCCTCACCAGAACTTGCCCTCACCCATGCTACATCAGTGCTTTCTTCCTCCCCCCACCCCCGCGATGCAACACTGCTTTGCACCCCACAAGAGAAAATCCTGCTGACGACCCTGCCATTCAACCAAAAACATGTGCACTATCACATAACCAAAGACACGTGCGCCTGTTTCTCTCGATAGCCGCGAAATCTCGCAGTCACAAAGTTATGACGAACTCGTTTTTGATCCAAAAGGAAATTGATTTGTGCCACTTTGTCTATCCTTTTGCGAGGTCATCTATGTGAAGAAGGCACCAGCCTCCACGCAATAGAACACGCGATCTCCAACACTCGGTGCTCACGTCGCGCATGACGAGTCATCGCATTAGTGACAACACAGCGACGGCGTCTATGCACATATATGTTGCTTTCTCGAAAGAAGAAATTCATAGACATTGGAGCAAAGATGGATTTTGAAAAACGAAGGCAACCAAGCTACGTTCACGTATTTCTTTTCAGATATTTCGTTCACAAAACTCAAGGCTCACATCAATAAACTAATTTTGTTACAACAAAAACCAAATCATCATGCGAATGTTATTACGTATCGGAAGGTTCAGTCACAATGCCGAGCAGTTTCGATCACGATTAAGTCCCTCCTGGATCTGAATTTTCGAACGTGATTAACGTCATTTCTGTATCTTGCGCGCAACAACCAATCACAATTGAAAAGTCCAATCATGATAACGCACCTGAATCGCAATCAAAACGGGCGTTCTCTGGCACAACTTTCACAGCGGCTTAGAAAAGAGGAAGAATTGTTTATTGTAATCATCTACGGCATGCGTTGGAGAAACTAGCTTCGTTAATTTTGGGATGCCACATCTGCCCTCTAAAAGGAGTTTGTGCCCGTTCGGCAGTATATTCTCTCTACAAACGGCATATATGATATAGCTTCTGTTTCATTTTTGAAAAATTGGCACTCACTATAGTGTCAACAACGTGATGTCACGCTTATAATGCACATGCTTCTTTCGTGATCTAGCTGTGCTATCGAGGAAGGAGCTTTCCTTCCTCCATGAGCTGTGCCCTGGGAGAGGAAAAGCGCACAAGATGGTTATTATTGCTTGATCATAACTTATAACATGAGGTTTTGTTTAGTCACTAGTGTTTGGAATCGCAAGAGGTAGTTCGGCAAAGGCAAATTTAGCGTAAAAAACTAAGCAGGTGCAACTATTAGTTCACGTACTTGATTATGATGACGCTTTCTCGGACGTGTAGACTTTGATTAGGTGAAAGCCTGTATGCTAGCCCACAGCTATATTCGGAGTGCGCGCCAACCACGCGTTGGCGCTCCGAGCGCTAGTTTTTTATGGCAAGCGGAACGCAGCGACAAAAGTACAAATGTGAGAGATGTAGCGAAGCGGCAAGCCTGCGTGTGGTTTTTAGGGGGGACGTAAACAAAACTCTTATCCCTCCTCTGTATGTGGGGGAGGCAGTTCCTCATGTGTTTATAGTTTATTTTCCTCTTGATTGGACCGCAATGGAAGCGATTCGGACCCCTAAAGTAAGTATCTTCTACTGTCCGTATGCTTGCTTAAAGCACCACCCCCCATTTCGTGCAATCTGGTACCAAGCCGGTAAATGCTCACAGCTGATACGGTGCCCCCGCGATCATCTGCCATCACAAAAGTGAGCGGCTTGTTGGACAAGCGGGTTCTCATGTGTGATATGTTACGGTAGAAGGAAACACGACGCAGGCAGCCTGGCACAAGTCTCAGTGCCTAGTGAACTTAGCTCATTGGCAGACATCTCACAGATATTGGGAAAGCGACCAAGCGCGAAATCACGAACGTAAACAAACGATGTATAACCAGTTTTTTCGAAGCGTTGCCGTTCATTTGTTGTAATCAGCTGTTTCGTTTTTTTTCCCTCTCGGCAGGTTGAAAATGTCCGCATGCTGGATCGATTCAACAACCGTAAATCTTCAACCGGGTCCCTTTATCTGACTACCACTCATCTAATTTTTTTCGACCCAGATCGCAAAAAAGAAACATGGGTAACGTTTCACTGCCCTTTGAATATCGCAGCCTGTTTACACTTTAAGAGCTCTTATTTGTGACCTCTTTGATTCGCAGATCCTTCACATGCACATTGCGTCGATAGCAAAGCTTCCCATTTCGGCAAACGGCACGCCGCTTCAAATTAGGTGCAAGAACTTCCTCTGTGTAACCTTTTTAATTCCTAAGGAGAGGGACTGCCATGACATCTTTATCTCTCTGCAGCAACTGTCCCAGCCCCGTGAGTACGAATTTACTGATGTGGACTAGACATTTTGTCATTGCCCACTTGTGCAAGTTTGCTCAGCACCCCTTTTAAATGTCACTAATGTGCAATGTTTTAAATCACGCACCCATTTTCTTTCAGTACACATCAACGACCTGTACTGCTTCCATTATACCGCATCAAATGAAGACCTCACAAAGGCAATGGGCTGGAGCAAGTTCGACTTCCAAGTGGAGTATGTTCGAATGGGTGTGCCAAACACCTATTGGTCGGCTACAAATATCAATCAAGAGTATGAGGTACACTTATTTTATCGTGCTTTATTCCATGAGGCATCATCACAAGTATACGAACCAATGCATATTATCTAATAGAGGCCACAATTTACACCTGCACTGCAGCTAAGGCACCAGCATCTACTGAGCATGTTCACGTATATGTGATATAAATAATTTTAGTTTTGGTTTGTCAGTTTTACCAGCTTTGGTTGATATTTTAAAGATATTTATCTATTTATTTATTTCACCCCTAAGGGCAAAGACATTATAAAGGGTGGTGGGAAAAAATTACATACATATACATCAGTAAAACAAACACAGTAAGTAATAATAACGGTAAAGTAAAACGGGCTCATATATTTAATTAACATTGGTTAGTGCTACTCGTAAATGTTTGTCGGTGATTGATGTGATTTCAGATTAAAGATGGTTCCACACGATCGCGGTGCGTAGTGAAAGTGATTGGGAGAATGTTTTCATTTTTGAAAAATCGAACACCTAATTTATGGCAATTATCTATGCGGGGGGACATATACTGGAGGGGCAGAAGAAGTGCGCCGTGAAGAGTTGGGTGATAATATATATTATGGAACAAGTTCAGGCGAGCAACTTTTCGATGCGTGCTTAAAGATGGAAGACAAAGGATGGCTTTCATAGCTGATTTGCTAGCAATGCGATTGTAGTTTATAGAGAATGAAACGAGCGAAGGTATTCCTAAGGCAGTGGTTAATTTTGTTTGCATTGGGTCCCACACAGAGGCAGCATATTCTAAATTTGGCCGATAAAGTATTAGTTTAACAGAAGAGGGAACAGTGGAAAAGTTGGGGCGTAGATAGCCTAGCATACGGTTAGCGTGCTATCTCAAAATTGTGTGGTTGCGTCGCTGCCATTGACAACTGTTTTCATGTCTTCAAATTGACAGTAGGACACGTGATGTGGTTATTATTAAGTGAATTTGTTTTCAGCTATGATGGCATCCACTTCAACACATATTTTATGGTGATTCCTGGTATGGAAAAAAATATTACGTCCCTTTGCTGTAGCCATTTGAAGTGTGCCACAAATACCAAACAATTCTTGCTTCGCATAAATTCTTAGTTTAGTCTGTGGCTCCCTTGTTCTTATACGTGGTGGGAAAAAGTTGCTTACTCTCTTTCCATGGCTGAATTCATAAAGTAGGAGACTGTATCTATAGAAATTCCTGCTGTGGCCTTGCTGGGTGTAGCCACAGTGTCATATGGAGAAAGGCACATCAAAATATGTGTTCTAAAGCATTAAGTAAAGCAGTGTTGTATGCTAATATATCTGTAGAGTATGTGTTCACATATCCTGATGTAAGGGTTCATTAGGTATTTTAGTTCTTTGTGATCTTCACATTCTCCAGTGTGTTTCAACATTGCAGCATGGCAGCATCTGTATATCACCATGAGTTCTATGCAGTGTATGCAGTGCAGACACAGGGCAGAACAAGTTTACAGTGGAGCCACTGACCATGTGCATTATTGTAGAATTCGCACTGGACTGTAGCAAATTGGGCTCTGAAGTTGGACACACATAGCATGAATCCTTCTTGCTTTGACATTCTGGGGATCGCATAACTAATTTCTTGTGGGTCTATATTCCAGATTTGTGATACATACCCTAGGCACCTATATGTCCCCTCCGTGGCCAGTACTGCAATACTCGTGGGCAGTAGTCAGTTCCGCAGTAAAGGGAGGTTGCCCGTTCTCTCCTACTTGAATAAAAACATGGTGAGTGCAAGTGCTGAATGTTTATTGGATGTAATCCGACGAGGCTCCGAAAGTCTTATGCACACATCATAAATTGAACGATGCTGTTCGTAGCGAAGTAATAGGCTAGCGTCTAATTTTATTGTACTGTAGTTTGTTGGCTCGCGTGTGTTTTTTCATGAACTACGACTAAACTGGATTAATCCTCTTTCCAGGCAGCAATATGCCGATGCAGTCAGCCACTCTCAGGATTCTCAGCACGATGTGTTGAAGACGAGCAACTTTTGAATTGTATCCTGAAATCAAATCCTACCTCCAAATTTATGTATGTGGTGGACACACGGCCTCGGGTGAGTCTCGCACTCACTGTTAATCTACTTGTCTTCTGTGCGTATGCTGATGAAGTTGTCATAAGATATAGTCGTGGTGCCCTCGCTTCTTGCACTTCCTATCTTAACTTGCTTCTGTGGTATGTATGACTGGGTAATAAACAAGCCGTAACACACTTGCCAAAAGATAAAGGTACTTTTATCTTTAAAGATATTTTTATCTATAAAAAATACTTGCCAGAAGATAAAGATAATTTGGTACACACTAGCTTTATGGCCCTTGTTTTATGAAATGCCATATGAACCATAATCCACCAGTTCACTTAAAGTGATGTGCTTCAGAAAAAAAGCACTGTTTGGGTTGAAACCATTCCCTGCCTTCTGTGAGGCAACTATTCTATAAAAAGACCAACAACCTACTTTCTTTTGCACAACAGAAAGCTCACCACTAAGAGTGTCTTGTTACAAAATGATAATGTGAAGCACTGTGGAACATTTGTTATCAGAATTTTTATATCTCCAGTGAATATGAGGTCATATACACACGTTACAATGCGATTTGCAAACAGTGAGCCTGGCAGTGGTTCGTGTTCGAGCGTGTTGGTTTATTGCGCATGTGTACACTCTGCACATGCGCCACGGCTCGCCACAGTCCACTGGCGGCCATTAAAGCAGTGCCGCTAATTACCTTGTAAGCAGCACAAAATCGAGCAGGAATGAGCAATAATATAAACACTGTAATTCTGAGGACAAATTATGGCACACATGACAGCATCAGACTCAGTGGCTACGTACGGCAAAATAATCTACTTGTAGTGGAGCTTCAAAGCTCTTCCGCTAGGCTGCGCGACGTACCGGTTTCTGTTACCTTTAAATATAATTTAAAAATATACATTCTACTTAGCTCGCAAAAAGGATGCTTGAATCTGCCGCTATAATTTACAGTCTTTTTTATTTCCACCAGAATTTATTTACACGTTCTTGCCAGTGGTCTGTCCTTTTAAGTTTGCGCGAAGTCAAGGAAATGTTCTTGTGACAGCCAAAGTAGATGTCTAAGCGTACTAGACTTATTGTATGGTCCCACAGAGATTCTTTATTTAGCACTGCATTAGGTGCTCGGCTTGGTAAAAAAAAATGTAACAAGTCTGTACCAACCATCATTTATTGTACTGTTCTAGTCTCTAGAGAGATGGTTGTCTGTTCTTGTGCTTATAATATGCGTATTCTCCCTTTGTGCAGATCAATGCAATGGCTAACAAGGCTGCTGGAAAAGGCTACGAGAATGAGAACTTCTATGAGAACATCAAGTTTCAGTTCTTTGGCATAGAAAACATTCATGTAATGCGCAATAGCCTGCAGAAGCTCATCGACAGTGAGTGACATGCATATTTCTCAGTGCACATGGAATGCGTACGCTTGATGTGCCCCCTCACTGTGCATGCTCTCAACCAAAGCTAAACAAACCTCACCCAAAATATTTTGTCGATTAAGCCATAGTATATCAGGCTGGGTTGGCCGGTTTGCCAGGTAAATTATGGCCACTTAGCATAAACTGACGTACTATAAAAAAGGGAGCGAAGAGAGGGTAGGACAGTGAGCACTAAAATTTCAACTGGTCAAGCTTCGTTCATATGCACGCTACTGCCAGCATCGTTATGACTGCTGCCCACAACTCCAGTTGCCACTTGGCAATCAGTAAATGCCAATAAGTATGCATACTATGATACCGGGATGCTTAAACATGGGTGAAAGCGGATAGTATCTGACAAAGGATGTTGCGGCTGGACTTTGCCATCTTACAGCGTGCGAAGCAAGTGAACCCTCAATGGGGGCCTTTCTGGGAGGACTGGAGGCAAGCGGGTGGCTGCGACACGTCCGAGCCATTCTGGAGACCGCGCACTTTGTGGCCCGAGCAGTGGAAGACGGCGTGAGCGTGTTGGTGCATTGCTCGGATGGCTGGGACCGCACAGCGCAGACATGCTCCCTGGCAAGCCTCCTGCTGGATCCTTACTATCGCACCATCATGGGTTTTCAGGTTAGCACAATCTTGTGGTTCACACCATCGTTTGAAACCAAGTAAGGCCGCCTCATCGAGGCTATAAACCTTTTTCTTACCAAGATTTTTGGCCAAAAATAGTAAATTGAAAATGCAAGCACACATTTCTATACCGAAATGCTTACTTTGAGCGTGCTTTCAATTTTTTTACTGCACCATCTATTCAAGAGAAGGAGAACTCGGCAACATGAATCAGATTAGCTTCATTTGCATGGACGAGCTCAGCTCGTCTTCCTTGGGGAGATGGTTAAAGAGGTATTGAGGAACTGTCATGCATATCATAGGTTTATGATATAGTAGTGTCATCCTCTGTCGGGATGCGGTAGTTGTTCGCTTAAGAAACTTGCACTTGACAAAAAAATCTTCGTGGGGAAGTCTGTGGAGCTGTGCGAATAGAAAATTTCTGGTTGCAAAGCGAATTCAAATATGAAGTTTTATTGTGAATGGAATCAAATATTTTTTTTTGAAATATTTTTCGAATACCTTGAAGCAAAATTGCAGAAAAAAGGTTGCTGAGGATCCTTAAGCACATTCTTAAGAGGTAAGAACACGGAAGTGTTTTTTCTTTAAGGCTAGGATGGTGAAGTGCTGGAGGGATGGTGCTCCCTGGTTGTTTTACAAAGGACAAGGCATTGCATAGGCCGAATTATATTTAGTATTTACACGACTTCGTGCAACCATTGTGGTGTCACAACTTCTTACACGTGAAAGAGAAAGACTCTATTTCCTCCACCTCTCCCTTTTTTTTTCTGCTGATTGGCAGACAAGGGCATCGAATTTCAAGTTGCTAATCTACCCTGTAGATGTGAATGTATGAAAACATCTGAAATTTCGTATGCCGAAAATCTCTAATTTTTTTTAATTTCTGGTCCATAATGGCATTACCTAAAGCACCCACCTCTGCCATGTAGATTTAAATCAGCACTTCTGTGAGTCGATTCATTCAAGGCTGGGCAGAGATATTCAGAAAAGTATTCTGGAATGCAGATATAGAAATACAAGCACTGGAAGCTCATATTCAGATACTGAGATACATTTGTCTGACGTAATGGGATATTTCTGAAATACTTTTGCAAAGAAGAATGTATTTCGGAATACAGATACAGGAATACAAATACAAGAATACAAATACTGTAATACCTGTTTAAATTTGGGAATAACGCTTCATTAGGCACATACATTAGGGGCAGGACAATACGTGTATTGTTTGTTTCACTGCATTGAAACTTGCATGTCAAGCATATCACTTTAATTACAGTCTACTCTCATTAATTGAAACTCGGAGAGACCTCTGAATTTTGTTTCAATTATCAAGAAGTTTGAATTATAAGAAGTTTTCATATATATGACTCTGGATGAGGTGACATCACACACTATGAGTAGGCATTGATTTTATCACATTTAAAGTTCTTTAAAGTGTTTTTGAGCCCTAACTGCACGCTGTGAACAGAAAGCAGAGGTGCAAAGTTCACAAGCTTATTGGCCATTCACTGCTTATCAGACCTTTTAAAGAAATCGTGGATTTCCAACTGCTTCATTGCTATAGGTACATTCCTTCAGCAGAAAGCTCTCTATACCAGTTGAGAAGCATTGCGGTTCATCACGCTTGTGTTTGTTTCAAACATTTGCTTACTTGCAAAGCCTTTTTCCTTGAAGGCCTCAGGTGCTTATCTTTCATTTTTAGACTGTTAGGATTATATAAGCATGCAAGTTTTTAAATAGTAGTAGAAACGCAGCAGATATTTTCTGGTATGGACCTGCAAAAGGTATGAATTAACCGAATGATTATGTATAATCGATATGTATTCTCATTCGGTATGTTGACCAAATGAGAATAGAGTGACAACCAAAATGTTGAATTTTGTTTGAATAACTGCAAGTATAAATTATTGGTGTTTGAATTATCGCAAGTCTACTGTACTTACGAACACAAGTATACATTTATTCTAGAGATAAGATCTCTATTGCTGAGATAGTTGTTGCATTAGCTGCTCTTAAGAAATAGCAGGATCCCTAATACTACATTATCATTTGGACAACGCTGGTTCAGCCTCAACAAAAAACTCGCAAAAGACACAAGGCTCGTGAAAAAGATAATGGTGCGGCAGCTGCCTTGAAAGACTGTGACTATTGTCGGAAGAGCATGACTGCCTTCATATTCCGCCGCCGCATCATTGGGCACATTACTACGTGGGTCATTTTGTGCGTGTGAGGAAAGCTTCGGTACCTCTCACTGTGTTGGAGGCCAGCGGTGCGTCTTCGCTTGTCAAAGCACAAAAGTCCTTTTTTCCTCTTAGAAAGCGGGCACTAATTTTTGACGAAAGAAAAAAAAAAGTAGCACAATACCTATCTCTTCTGCAGTATCACAATATAATTGATACATCTTAAAGGTATTTCATCTTAAAGGCATAACGTGGCAACAGAAAGCACAAGAGCGAGTTGATTGGCGGATCATGAGAGAGGCCTTTGCCCTGCAGTCGGGCTGATGATGATCATGAAAGGTATTTCACTGCTGAGATACCAATAAATTTAGAAATGCATCACAATGCTGCTTACCCCTAGATTCGTTAGTTGTAGCAGAGTTCTAAAGGTAGGTTTCTTGCAATACTAGAATGTAATGCGGTGAAGCATAAGAAAAGAAAAATGATGAAGGGGTCATTGTAACGGCGCAGTGCATCTCTGTGTTGGAACCAGCATTTTCTTGAGGCAGGATGTAAGTGTTGGCGTTACCAGGGTCTTTCCTCTGTACGTTTTGCAGGCTTTGATTGAGAAAGACTGGCTGGCCTTTGGGCACAAGTTCATGGACCGATGTGGCCTGGTTCAGGGCGACCAACGCGAAGTGGCACCCGTGTTCACCCAGTTTGTGGACGCCGTCTGGCAGCTGATGCACCAGTTTCCCTCCTCGTTCCAGTTCAACGAACGCTTCCTGCTCACCATCCATGACCACGTCTACTCGTGCCAGTTTGGCACTTTCGTCGGGAACTGCGAGAAGGATCGCCTTGACTTGAGGTTGGTACTGCTGGGATTGAGCGGCACTGGGGATCTGTGTACCTACTTCAAACTTCTTTGAACTATGCGCGAGCATCTTGTAAAAGTTGGCCATCATCATACTGTTTGCAAGAATTCTACTATATGTACAGTACTCATGGATTGAAACGCGACATTGTGTTTTTTTTTTAATGTAAAAGCAATTGCTTGGGACAACTATGTCATGTTGCTGCACACTGGCCATTTATGGTAATCTTAGATTTGGTGTAAGGGTTCAATTCAAAATTATGTCGACATGACACAAGCAGACAATTGGGTTCGTAGTTAGGAACGGTGCAAGAACACGAGACACAAAAATGATGAAAACACAAGGATGGGTACCGGACTCTTAACTAATCTTTATTCATGACAGGGAGAGCATGACGGGGCCTTTCGTGTTGCATTGCCTGATTTTTTTGTGACCATGTGCCTGTATGTATGTGTGAGTCAACATGAATTATATTTTCGCGCTGTTTTTAACTATGGCAGAAACTGTAGATGATGGAAACAAAGGTACGTGCTTTACTTAACCCTAAATTTTTGCATTTCAATATGCAAGTACAGTACCTTGCAAGGTGAGATAGCTGCCAGTACTATAGCAATGTCATATTGACCTGACAAGTAATCATGAGCATCGTCTTTAGCTCTGTGGTTTAGTGTTCATGGGCTTGTCTGATTATGCATTGAAGCCTTTTTTTAGCAAAGTGCTTGGAACAGTCAAATTATGTACTAGGAATAGATATACTAGGAATAGTCGGTTATACTGGTAACTTTATTGTAAACGTGTTCATTGTAGGAATGTTTGACTGCAGTAAAGACTGCTTACAAGCGAATCTAGAGAAACGAGAACTGGAAAGCATTCGTCTTCATCGGCAGGTTTATTCCTCAATTAGTGTGCATACTTGGGTGTAGAATTAATTATTCTGCGTTTGTGAGCTCGTAAGACCTTCTGTGCCACCTGTCAAAATGTTTTCTGAAGAAAGTGCTACTGTTTACGAGCAATCGTTAAGTAACAATGCTTAAGGAACAATGCTTCTGCCATAGGCTGAGCTCCAGGACCTACTCACTGTGGGCCTATCTGGGCAACCACATCTCGGAGTACATCAACCCCCTGTACAGGACAGACAGGAGAGGAGCTGACACCCTGCACCCATCACTGGCTCCACAGGCCATCAGGTCTGCAACAAGTTTGATTTTTAAACTTCGGTAACACTCAAAATAGTGCTGAAAGACATTAACATATTGGGTCACCTGTGTTGCATGAAGCTGTCTCTAGAGCAATAGGTCTATGTTTGTGCATGTCGAGTTTGTGTGTCGGCTTGAACTGCAGGTGTGAAATTATCCCGTGTTTTCCGTTGTGGTATCTCACATAGCTGGAGTTGCGTTGGAGCGTCAAATTCCATAAACCAACTTAACACACCTTTCTCTACTTGGTAAGAATTAAACCATAGCTAAAAGCCTTTCCACAAACTTTTTTGTTGTTTGTCCTTAGGCCATGCCTCAATGGCATGGAACGCAAAAATGCTTGCGCACTTCGAACCTTATTTCCAAACAAATACTTGATTCAGCTGCCACATGCAAGCTAAAGTTAATGTTGCACACATACTTACTTTGTTTTGCCAGCCTTCCAGGGTAAGGGACCTGTGTTGAGGCACCTCACAGAACTACAAAAAATCTGCACTTTCGTCGCAATGCCATATATACTGCCAGTGGCCACCGAAGGTGCCGAGTGCAAAATTGGTATGGCCAAGCGTGTGCATAAAAGTGGTTCAGTAGAGAAACATGGCTGTTAACACTGGTGAGCGTACTTTAAGAAAGACTTGTCATGCTGGTAAAATATACATTTTTTTCTGATAAAAACAGAGGTAGTGCATGTTACTGACGTTCTCTCGGACAAATACGTAGCACATACAAGTCCAAGTTCAATGCGGGTGTTCCAAAACAACAGTTTTAGAGCTGTCAGCATTATGCGTGTCTTGTCCGCAGGTTCTGGAGGGGTATGTACAACCGATTTGAGAATGGAGTCCATCCACGTGAACCCCTGAGTGATATCCTGGCCGCTACAAAAGATCACATCCTCAGCCTGGAAGACCACATCCAACACCTCGTCAAGGTGTGTGTGCATCGTCCCTTTACATTGGGTAATGCTCAGAACAGCAGAATTGATCCTTTAACCATTCAAACTACCAAATTCCTAACCGAGAACTTAAGATTATGCATGCTGCATCATTAGTAGCAAAGCATATGCATTCCAGTGAATTGGCAAAAACTGACGAATTCAACTGCCGGAAGATTGTACCTCGACAAGATCACTGGTGGCTTCCAGCAGACTTCAAGCAACCTGTATCTACAGTGGTGTTCTGGTGGTTATGGCGTTCGACTGCTGGCACGGAAGTCGTGGAATTGAATCTCGGCTGCAGCAGCCGCATTTCTATGGAGGCAACATGCTAAAGGCATGTGTGCCGAGATTTAGGTACTTTATAATCATAGGAGGTTGAAATTTTTGGGAAAATCCTCAAATATTTTTATTATTTCAGCAACATATTTTACCAAGAATGTCAATTCAACTTCGACGTGGGTGTCTGTTTTTTGCTATGCATACTTCGTCAATAATGCTATGGGTCGTCAGCAGTACCTTTTAGACGTGCGTGTTACTGTTGAAAAATCTGAGCTTTGTACTTTATAACCCGATCGATGCTTTTTTGGTTGTTGGAATTATCCTGGCTGCTGCATTGGCACGGTCTTGGCACAGAGCCCACTGATTTTGTATGCGTCGTGTTCCAACTTCACATGTTCATCACATTGCCACTTTTACATTTGACATTGGGCATGACAGATATAGTGGTGTGCAGATTATATGTTTTACTGCACAAACACTGCATCCAACGAAGAACTGGCTTCACATGCACACACTGTGCAGAGCTTTGGCATATCGTGGCTGCTTCTGCTTTCTCACAATCCACAATGTATGCCATATTGTAGTTGATGGCTAGCCTATGTTTTTTTAGATTTCAGCGCAATGGGAAATTAGTCTGCAGAATTTTTCTTGATGGTACCTTGTTTTGTGGATGTTACCTGCTTGAAATGTGCAGATGTGCGAGCCCATTAACAGAATGCAAAGGGTTAATGCATCTCAAGCAGGTAACTGCGCTGTGTTGTTTGTTAAAAGGATACTGAAATACTTAAAAAAGAACAAGAATATGGTGTCATGATACGTAATTTCATGCAGCGAATGAGAAAATCCAGTCGAAAATTTGCATAAACCAACGCAAATAACTTCATTTTGCCGAAAACAAGCAGCACGCACAACGGCCGCCATCGCGAGTCTTGCCGCCGCTGTGATTGGTTGAAGCTCCATGACGGCACTATCAGGAAGGTGGGGACAGCTGACTGAGCTCGCCGGCAGTCAATGCTGTGTTTATCTGTTGAGGCGCTGCACCGTGCTCCCTACCAGGCTGCAGAAATTGGGCGCCTTTTTCTTTTCTTACCACTACCACCACCACTACCTGTTGAAATCGGGCAGTTGCTGTAAGTATGGCAAACTGTGAAAGCCGGACCGAGTTCGCTGTACATCCACACATGTTCGAGCCGGTCACCACTTTACGGGCGACGACTAAAGCGGCACAGGAAAGCGAGTCCCAACCAGCCACCTTCACCCGCGTCGGAAACATAGACTGGCGCATATAAGATGCATGCCAGTGCTTAATTTTACTGTAGTAGACTGTTACAAATGATACGCTTATCGGTGGATATGAAATTCGATAGGAAAGAGCAGCATCAGCACTCCCTTTTAGCTTATTGGCACAATCCACGCTACGCGCAGGTCAGCATGTAGAAACATCAGGCTATTTGTAGATTTCACAGCTCAGAGTGCGGCGTTGTTAATGCAGTCAGTATCGTACTTTGCAGCGGGCAAGGCACACGCGATGAATCAGTGTGCTACCCCAAGAGGGGGGGGGGGGGGGGGGCAGACGAGTGTCGCTCTTGCTGCAGTGGTGATATGTGCTCTGAACTGCGCTGAAAATTGCGAACGAAAAGTGTGGCTCATAAATTGAAATTCTGTTTTCTTTTTTTTATATAATACCGTTGCTTTTTTAAAATTCTGCCCAGTACTACATTGATGATGTTTTAAAATGCAAACGGTGTATTAGCTGCGCTAGAAGCATATGACCGTTGTGTAAAATAGCTGACTTCGAATATGCGTACTGATACCTTTGTACATATGTTGTCGCTATAGGTGCTCATGCACGTACTGCATGCAAATGGTGAAAGAGGAGTGCTGCTGCTGCTTCAAAATTGGGCAGACTCGCGACCGCCACAGCGCGCTTCATCTTGTAGGTTTGAAGTATTTTCTTATAACTGCAGCGGCCCATTTTGCAGCCATCTTCTGATCCCGAGGAAACTTTTGAAAAGCAACTTCATCGCGACCGTAAGTGCTGCAACATATGTCGCGCAGTAACTTGGCATCGCGGGTCCCCTCAACCTTGCAAAAACTCAACTAGTGAATGTTGAATGGCGAAACTCTCTGATCAGAAGAAGAGAACAGTGCAATGGCGAGAAATCCGTACGAACTGGTGGCAGAACTGATGCTTCGCCAGGCAGCAAATCGCAGCAGAAACAAGGCACAACCGCGAAGTAAAAAAGCTAAGCTAACTGAGCGACGCAGGCGGTCCAGCACACAGTTGCCCACTGGGCCGCGGCTCGACCCTGATGGTAGCGTCGCCTCTCCACGTGTCTATCTCTCTCGTGTTCCGCCCCTACACGCCAGGGGGCATTCTTTTGGTCGAAGTTTGCTCGCTCATAGAGCCGTTGTTTAATAGAACCTCGCGAAAAAAACCTTCGTAGACATGTTGTAAGAGGTTGCGGATACCGAATTCGCAAAAAATTCGCGAATTCAAAACCTGTTCAGTGTCCCTTTAAGCGCAATAGGTGCGGCAGTGGCACAGTGATTGCAATTCAAGGTTCCCGGTTCCGAGAGACAGGGATTGTTTTCAGCTTCCAGATATACAAACTAATGCACCAGCGCAAGTTAGGCTTTACGAATTGCTAGTAGATTGCGCAAGTGGCTTTTCCAGCCCTATTGTCGTGAGTACTCTGAGATTTTATTGTGACGTGGCTGTAATCACGTCATCAAATCATGAACCACATGAATGGTATGGAAGAAAACTGCCCCTGAAAGGGGGCCCGTGTAGCAGACTCGTCAAGTAGCAGCAAAAATAAAAGTTATGATGAGAATCCGCAAATAAAGTATGTGTGATCACTTGGCACCGTTCACAGTGCTAAATACAACAGTCGTAGCGGCAGTACCAGGCTTTTGAAGAAAGAGATGGGCCTGACCCACGTAAGAGCTGCAGCACGTCAGAATTGCAGGAAGTAAGTTTGGCTCTTACACGAGTGTATACAGTGAACATGCGTGGCAGTATTGTGGTTTTGGCACGTAAGTAGTGTGGTTTGGCAGTTATGTTAAGTGAAATGTAGTAGCTGGCAAATAATAGGAGTACATATCTGTGTGCAGCGCATAGCGCAGCTGCGAGAGCTGCTGCACCACGCGGACACCCCGAGCAAGGACCTGGATTCTGTGCTGGGGGAGTCGCTGACCGGGGACGAGCTGGACTCCCAGCCGGCCTCTTCAGAAGGGGCCGTCAGCGTGCGTGACTCGGGGTTTGGAGATGCGGACTACAACGAATGCAAGGAGCTTCGACAGAAGCTGCATCAACACAGTGAGTGCGCTGCTTCTGCCGCCGTCTTGATCTTTCCATGTGGTTCGCAACTTGCTTTCTAAAGAATTTCTTTGTTGCAGAGCTGGGGGACAGTTTTGGTTCCACAGTGCTTCAGAAGTTAATGGAAGAGTTTGACTCAGTTGCTGTGGACTGGAAGTCGTTTAGGAACATCAAGGAATGTCCCTGCTCCACACCGTTTGACCACTTCAGGAGAAAGGTAATCCAATTGCTTATTCAGTAGACTGTCATTAAACGGACCCTGAAGCAACCAGGAAGATATCTTCTATTCAACAAGAGTCCATATTACTGTGAAATGAACATGGGTGCAGAATTCAAGTACAAAACTAATTATATTGAAGGTAGATGTTCCAATTGGGCAGCATTTTTGTCTAATTGTCTAATAGATTTTCGTTTGCCGAGTCTGCTGTATATGTACTAGTGTGGTGAAGAAGTTGGTAGATTTAATGAAGGTAGATGTTCCAATTGGGCAGCATTTTTGTCTAATTGTCTAATAGATTTTCGTTTGCCGAGTCTGCTGTATATGTACTAGTGTGGTGAAGAAGTTGGTAGATTTAATGAAGGTAGATGTTCCAATTGGGCAGCATTTTTGTCTAATTGTCTAATAGATTTTCGTTTGCCGAGTCTGCTGTATATGTACTAGTGTGGTGAAGAAGTTGGTAGATTTAATGAATTTCTCATATTTCTAGCCATTTTTTGTGTACTAATGTAATGTAGTACATTGTTAGCATAAATGAACAGAATGCAGTTATATTGGATGCAAAGTTTATTGAAATCGCATCACATTCATTATTAGAAGAGAAATTTAAGCATAGTTTATTTGTGAATTTCGTACTGTTAAGTGTAAAAGTGATGTTGCAGCTTTCAAAGTCTTTTTGGGCAAATAAAATCTCTGGCTCACTTAAAACATAACACCATTAATTTTCTTACTGATGAATTTATGGGGCCACAGTGGATGCCATGAAAAAAGTCACAAGCAAGTTAGTGCAGAAAAGTCAAGGCGGTGTTACCGCCCTTTTATTTTTTTGACTTGCCATGCATATTCTCGTGGCAAGAGTCGTGGTTTTGCTATTCCAGAAGGGTAATTTACTAATGTTAGTAGTATAACTGATCTTCTTTAACATGCCTTCAATAACAAAGACACAGGCTGCATTCCTGGGCACAATGGGGTGCAGGAATGCAAAGTGGCATTAGCACAGCTCTTACATAGCCTATCTGTGTAGCCATTGTGTATTGTTTGTACGTAACGAAGGACCTGAATGTAGAAAAGCTCTGCCCTGCTTGTATGCACAAGCACAGCTGCTTCACAGATTTGGAGATATTACGGTACCCCAACATAACTGCACGCCTCGTTTGTTTCAGTTCCACTGCTGGAGCTGCGGAGACGTGTTCTGCATTCGTTGCATAGACAAGAGGTTGTGTCTACCCGGGCACATGACCAAGCGACCTGTACCGGTTTGCCGACACTGTTACAAAGAACTGACGCACACCAATTCGATAGATTCTTAAATCAGCTGGGACAGGTGCCTCCTCCTCCCATTCACCCATCCTTCACTTTCTACCCCTTCGTACTGCAAGGATCCATCGAGTCGAACGTGTCGCGTCCTCGCGAAAACGTCATCACAACATTCTTTTTGTATGTTCGGGAAATGTGGTAGAGACAGAAAAAAAGCACTTATGTTGCTACCGTTGCACACGATGTGAGGTCCGCAGCTGCGCTGTCCAGATCGGGAACAGTTAGTAGTACCATTGCGTTGATATCTTTCATTAGCCTAGGAATCGTTAGGTCCAAGCCCAAGACGAGGACGTGACAGGCTTCACTCGTCTCATGACTACTATCAGGTCGTAGGCCATAGCTATGCAAGAAAAAAATATGCTTAAGGAAGGGATTTTCGTCGTAGACATGGCTGCTGCTGTTTCGAGACCTCCAAGACCAGTTTTTGCTGCTTGCTTTTAATGCCTGTTGCGACGGCTGTGATACCAGCCTTCCCAGACAGATCTGCATTTTCTTTTTTTCTTTTTTCATTGTTCTCGCATCAAGTGAGGAAGCTACTGAGTTGCATAATGTTTTGTATAATGCAATGTGACGGGGCTGTTCCCTACAGGAATGAGCACTCTTTTTAAAATGGCGCTTGCGTCACCGTTGGCCAGTAGCTGCCTTAGAGCATGTTCTCACTTGGCTACAACTTCTTCTCTTTCGATTTTGGTAACCATGCACATAGTGAGTGTAAATTTTAAACTCTCCATTTTTTTTTTAGTTCTAGTCATTTGTTATGGTATGGTATACGTTCATGAAAACTGCTGTTTTTGTTAGTTTTTTTTTCTGCTTGCTAATCTGTATGCTCTCGAAATCTGCCACATCGACAAACTCTTTGATGAGTTCACAATGATGTTACACAATCCAACAGATTGGCTCGAATTGCCAGCCTGGCAGAACTGGCCCAGACCAGCACTCCCGCGCTAGTTGTCAGGCCGTAGGTGTGACCGTAATAGAGTACATTTAGTTTAGTCTGATTTTCTGGCACTCCTATCTTCCAATGGGTACACGGCAGGCATTATTTTAACTCGTTAGAGCAGGGTCTTCTCGTCGTACTTCCTTTCGATGTCATCGCACTCTAACATTCCAGTTGTTGACCCTTGCAGAGAGTAGAGGCGTCTTGTGCTTTGCTTCGCCGTTAAACAGAAAAAAAAGAAAACTTGAGCCCTTTTATCGCGTAGCCCTTTTATAACCTTCCCTCACATCCCTGTGAGAGGTGTTTTTTGCACATCATGTCAACACTCTCGTGTGGTTGTGCGCAAGTTTACCGTATACTCTATACATATATACTATTACGAACGTTGTGTGCGTGTTGACACGTGTTGTCTTGCGGAGAAACCCATTCTTCTGTGCCTAGCACTTGCACCAACACAATCATGGCATTGTGGAAGTCGTGTTATCGTCTTGGATCGGAGCTTGTTGTGCTTTTAACGACTCCCTTACGTTTCTACGGCCTTTTCTTTTTTTCTGTGCTTAGTCTTTGACACACTATCGACGCTTTTTATAGAGTGTGTAACTATTCTTTAATAACCGTCTTTACCACCTTTCCGAGAGGCTTTCTTTTTTTCTTCTTTGTACCAGATAGCAGCTTTACTTGTCAACAAAATCAAGGCCCACTATCTATGCTTACATTGCTTTGTTTAGCTGTACAGATTTTATAACCTGTTATAATTTTATCTTTTTTTCTTCCTTGCTCTGTTTTTTGCTTTATTCTTTGATGTAATACAATTCACTGGTATTTGCCATTTTCAGTGCCACTTTAACAAAATGCTGCTAAGTTTTTGCAATGACTCTTGTTGTAATGTTTTAATCTCGAAAAGTTGTAATCAAAGCTAAATGGCACATGAATAAATTTGGTTTGCAGATGTGTTTCGTTGTACTACATGGTAAAAGAAAAAAAATATATTTGACTTACTGCATACGTCATGTGGAACTTCCTGTGCGCACTCGTTTTCGTGGTATTGATGTGCGGAACTGTAGCACGCAAACTGCAATGGAATTTTTAGATAGCATAAAAAGCCTGGTTTCAAATAATGCGGCTATACGGCAGCCTTAATAGCAAAATTAAACTTTTGAAATACAAGCAAACGCATATCTTAGCATTTTTTTTGCATTGTACAAACCGAGACCTGTCGGGTGAACCAGTCTTGTGCCATCCCAAGATGCAGTTAGTATTGTACAGATAGCAACTTGTATAAGTGCTCATCTTCATTGAAAGGTGCATGTGGAAATACAGAATTTATCTAGGAAGTAGTAGGACTAATCTTTGCAGCCCGAAGTAGGTAAAGGAGCGGGGACTTCGCTACCAGCGCACGAGTAGCCTCCAAGCCTTCGTGGAATGCAGATGGAGTTTAAAGTGAACCTCTGTCAAGGTGTCTTGTCATCCATGAAATGAATTTAGTAAAAGCTTAAAGCAGTGTTATGTGGTGAAGTTTTACTTCAAACTTAGTAAAACGGCATGTGGGACTCGTGAAATGATCAAGTGTGTTTATGGGTGCTATTAAGTGTTCTTGAGTGGCACAAATTGCTTTGGGAAAAATGAAAGCAAGTTCAAGGTGATCCAGCAGTCGAGACACCTGTCAACGGCAAAAAGTCGTGACAGTCCGCCAAGCCAAATTCCTCCCATGAACTTCATGACAAAGCATTTCATCACGAAACCTCCCCAGCCTCCCAAGAGCCCCATCTCAATTTTTCAGACTCCTTGCTCTTTTCTAGATGGGAAAGGGTCATGAAATGATGGCACCACGAATTAGCCCAGGCCATTCAAAAGGCCATATTCCAGTTTCTGCATTGCAGTGAGCCTTTAAAGTTCCTGGAATTGCTGCGTTAATGCAGAATGGCCACATACTTGTGAATAAAAAAAAAAGTTCAATCCTGCTTTTTTACGGACACACCACATAGTTTTTAAAATCTGAGATGACAGCGTGCCGACAGGTTTTTCCTAGAAAACCACACAAAGTCCTAATCGGGATTCCTCTCTCCCCAAGTGTGTCATCTGGATTCACAAGCTTAGATTAGATCTGTCCTGTTGTTGCAATTGAAGCTAAGTGTTACATATGAAGCTAAGTGATTCACAGATGAATGCAAATGTCATAGAGGAGCACTTTCGAGTAGCAGTTTCTGTTGACAAGTAGCACTGTCGAGGCTCCTTCGTGAATCATGTCTGTGCACACAGAGGTAAGCTTTAAAGCATTGACTGCTGGGCGAGTTGGTAATTCATCTTAACTAAGTTGCGTACAAAAATTGAAGTACAAAAGGAAGACAGCTGGACACAGCGCACACTAACAACTGAAAGTTTATCGCAAAAAACAGACATGTATAAGCGGTTACGAGAACACATACAGTGGAAGAAATGATTAGATTTTAGAATGATTTGTACTTCAATTTTTGCACACAACTCAGTTAAGCTTTAAAGGATGTTGAAATAGAGACAAATAGGCAACACTCCCTTAAACACATCACTCACAGCAGTAGTAAAAACAGAGATTTGAAATATTTATTGATGACTGGTCGAGAGCAGTTTAAGAACAACCAAAGTAAAGTAAATTGCGGGGGCTCAACTTGCCAAAACCACAATATAATTGTGAGACACGCCATAGTAGGAAGTCCAGATTAATTTTGACGTCTGTAAGTGTTCTTTCACTTTGCACCCCCACTAAAAAGTGGCTGCCATGGCCAGCAATGATACCCGCATCTTCTAGCTTAACTACAACAGTGGTTAACAACCAAGCTGTATTTTTGCAAAGATACATACAAAATGAGTTTATTCTCCCCCGTCTTCAACGTCCACCATGTGTCGTCTAAACCTTGAGACATTTTACTCGACGTCGTCGCCATCAGAAGGCTGTTCGGACTTCTCTATGAGTTTCCACTCCTCAGCCTTCTTCAGCGTTTCTTGAGCCAGTTTCTTCACCTTCTCGCTGCTGGCTGTCCCTTCGATCTGGCTGACTGCAAGGAGGACTTCCAGTACCTTAGTGTCGACCAGCTTCTCTGCCACTTCTCGTGTGGAGTGCACCAGGTTGTGCAGGATGCAGATGCCACGGTGCTGGAGGCCCTCGTCCTGGTGAGCCGCCAGGCCGCCAAATATGTCCTCCCAGTCCTTGACCTGCGCATGCATTTTTTCACGAACTCGCTCCTGCAGTGGCCAATACAAAGGAGAGCATCGGTAAAAAAAAAAGAGAGAAAAAAGTGGAGCTCACTTCGGCTCGCTCAAAATATATATTATGCTTTTATGGCTTACCAAAACTATTTTAATCCATACCAACTCGGACTCGCTGAAACTTATCTTGGTCAGACTCAATCATACTCAAACTCGCCAAAATATTACTCTGCATTCCCCTCGGACTCGTGGCTCGATTCGGGTCTGCCGACCTATAGAGCTGAGTGCCTATTCGCAGCAAGACTAAAGAATGTCTGCTAATGATTAAAGATGCATAGTTGAATACCCTAAGCAGAAGGGAAAATTTTTAAATGCGAATGCATTTCTTAGTCGGGCTATATCAGGTGTCCGTCGGGATCCGTCCACCACCCTCTCCCATAGCAGCAGCTGTGGACGTGGACGCCCCTAGCAACTGGAGCCCCAACCATGTCACGCTTCGGCGTCGGCAGCTGCCAGCAACAGCTCGAGGTGCCTCTGTGAAATGCCAAGCCGAGAACGCTGTTTGTTTTGTTCACTTCATAGTATTTTTTAACCGTGCACGCTAGCTACTGCTGCTGGAAATGCATCCCGAGTTTTTCGCTACAAAGAAATGTCACGTGTGGCGAACAGGGCTATTGGCTGCACGGAGTGAGAAAAAAAACATTATTCTTCTAACGCTGGGTTCTCACGTACAAAATACCATTATGGATGCTACGCAATGAATTCGCATTTCCTCAAGATTCCCTTCTGGGAAGTGGGGACATTTTTTAAAAGAATTTCCTTGTTCACGCTTAAGATGACAAACCGATTATCGAAACTCCAGTATATATTAAACCTTCAGCAACTATATGCAACCAGCACCACGAATTTCACACTATGGCTCCATACTAGTATTTCGCACATACTGATATGTTGAGACATCCACCTTTTCTTCTGAACTATTAAAGAAAAACTGCAAGTGGCAAGTTGTCAACTTCTGCTCTACAGGTGCCATTGGACAACAATCATCCCATAGTCTTCCCTGACAATAGACTTACCTCCACCACTTTACGACAGGCGTCAGTGCTGACTGATGTAAGCATGGCCAATGCTCCAGCAGCGGCTAACGCGGTGTCATAGTCCTCGTCCTCGAGGCACAGCGTGAGGTATTTCACTCGATCACCCTTCTCGTATATTGTGACCACCTGCAAAATGTATTGCCCATGAAGTGTGATAGTAACAAAAAGAGAATCACAGTATATTAGAAATGCTATTCGGCACTCATTTTTCTAATCTAAAATAAAGCATGTCGTTACTTCAATATGTGGAAAGGGGGAGTTAGCAGCAAACATAAGTGTAACAAGCTTTGATCACACTTGCAGTTGTCGTTTCCATTTGGTACACATGCAGAACACATGTATCTACGAATGAAATTCCCTTAACAAAATTGCAATTTTTAGGGGCGACCCTTATGCCGTGGGTCGTATGTCCCGTGTCGTCGCTGTCGTATAGCCAGTTGCATTGCATTGCACGTCAATAAAAACGGTGTCACACCATATCCACGGAATGGATAATGATGAGTGGGCGGAAGCCTCTACCCGTGTGTCCGTCCGTCTGTCCGCTTTACTCCACTCGTCATCATTCACCTCGTGGATATGCTGTAATTTTTTTCTTTCTGGCCTGCACCTCTAAATAAAACAATTGGTATCATAAATTTGGTGATAGCAGTCTATAGCTGTGCAACAGTTCATTCTCCTGACAGCAAGGGGTGCATGGTATGACATTTTTTTAACGCCACACAAACAAGGAAAGCAAAGATGCTTATTACTTTAGTGAAGGAGGTCTATGAATGAAGAAGTGTGGTCTTTAGCAAAGCTCGGGTGAAAAAGGAGGCAGCAGTAAATATATAAAAATTTGTCTTTTTAAGTTGTCATACCAAAACATCCAGCAATTCAAGCTGCAAGAAAGGGTTGACGAAACTGAGGAGGTCGATATTTAGTCAAGCAACTGTACATGGCAACTGCTGCACTGCTGCAAAAAAGTGCAAGGGAAACAAAGGTGTTTGTTTCTATTAAAATGAAAAGTCTTGCAATTATAGAGGTGGATTATATGTCTTTGTGCCTATCAAAGAAGAAAAGAGAGAGAAAAGAAAGGTGCCCAAGCTCTCTACCTGCTGTATGACCACACGTGCAGTTTCAGGTTCCTTATAAATTTTCAGGTTTGGTATCTTTTGCCAACAACAAATTGTAATTATAAATACTTTTTTTTTTCTTTCAGGGCATTTTTACTACACCGATTGCTGGCTGACCATGCACAGTGGCAGCAATGCTATTTCTCCGGGTATCCTGGTTTAAAACTCTAGCACTCAAATATTCAATTATAAATAGGCACAACACACACATGTGCGCACTTAAGGCACACAAAAAATGTCTTAACGCTGCACTAGCAAGTAGCTTGAATAGTAAGACAAATGGCTTGCCTCTTCACTTTGCATCAAGTTCAGGACGCACTGGGTGGCAGCTCGTTTGAGCATGACATGATCTTCGTAGCAATAGTTCTCTATTGTGGTGATTCCTCCATCTTTGATCATGCGGGCCCTTTGGAGGAACAACATCGACAGCTTATGTTAGAAGATGCCTAAGTAACTGCACATAATACATTCATTCCGACAATGTGTGACATCAACGCAGTGTCGCCTTCCCCTCTTGCCTCACCGAGGTTTCAATAAGAGGCAGCTCCGAAACACAAAGCACTTTCCTTATTACAAGGCATAGGATTACAATTGTGAGACACTGACAGCTCTTTGTGATCTTGAAACAGCTCTCTCTCGTTCTAAAAAAAATGACAAGTCGAATAGACATGGCTTGATATGAAGTGAATTGCCATCAAGCAGCACTGAATGACCAGAAATAGCCTACCGTGCTTTCGTATAATTCAACTCTGCATATAAACCATGCCCTTTCACTGTCAGGTGTTTCTGGCCGTGACGCTCCCCCAGGGGTTGGCTTGGTTTTGGGAATGTCGGGGAAACTTGAAAAGCAGAGAAATGGTGCACCGTGACGTCAAGATGACAGATGGGGATAAGAAAGGGGTACACATAACCTAGTTTGCTGCTGATAGCAGCGAGTGAGGCCAGCACAAGCAAGCAAAAGAAATGAACGAGTAATGTATCGATATACTAGAGGGCAAACAGAGGGCTCCCCTGAACTTGACGTGCCACAGCAGTATGAAAAAAAAAAAAGAAACTGCGGCAGATGGCAGAACAACCCTTGTACCCATAAAGTCCCTAAAAATAAATATGTACCCATAAACAGTCATCTTGTACCCTTGAATACACGTACCAACACAGCGAGAAGCGCAAATATGTGCTTCTAGATTGATTTGAGGGAAAGTGCAACCGGCAAAATATGCCAGTTTTGCGCTTGTGTGTGAATTTTCGAAGCCCCAATGAAGAACATACTAGTAAATTAGAGACACTGCAGAGTGGAAACACAAGAACATGCTGGCACATTCGTGAAACCAAAAGGGTCAATTACGAAGCACAAATAAAGAATGAACAAAAATAAAAGCTCCACATATTGCCATGAAACCACCCTGCTTGCATTACCATGAAGCAGTGCCATGAAGTCAACATGCACAACAAAATGGGGGCATGAATTACCTGCACCTCTACTTGAGCTTTATACATGAGCGCACAGAGGGAAGTAGGGGGGGGGGGGGGGGGGACAAATTGGGGCAGCTGCCACCCACCCAAGAATTGCGCATATATTTCTATGAAGAACCAATGATCTACACAGCTTGATTAGCATACTGAGCTAGTTCCAATGATCTACACAGCTTGATTAGCATACTGAGCTAGTTCCTGCATATCCACGTGAAACGGCCTTTAGCATTGCCAGCCAACTTTGCACATTACACACTATTGCCCCTTCATCCAACTGCTTAGGGGGAGATGCAGGTAGAAAAATGCGAGTTTTCGCAAAAATTACCTATCTTGTTTTGGCCTGTTTCGATAAGATTAGTACCTCTATTATCCTGAAAAAAAAAAAAATCCATGTCGAGACTAAACTGGAAATGCTTTAAAATTGTGTCTAAAGAGCACGAGGTGGCTGTTAAAAGGTCGAAAGTTTGCACTCTTCAAGCACCTTGCCGCTGATAATGTGCCACTGCTCGCCACTGTCGATCACATGAGGCGAAGAGCCAAGCCTCACTCTTCAAATAACGACGGTTTGTCGCGCTGCTGCAGCACGACAAATAATAAAAAAGAAGCACGCGCATTTTTCAAGCACCGCAACTGGATTTTAAATCATGTGGTACAGATTGGGAACCCTCATTGGCCGTTGTGCACCTGTATGTGCTGTGAAGCCCACTTGCAAGGTCTGTGTCTCGTCGAGCAGCGCACCTGAGGAACGCTTTTCTCGTGTCTTTATCTCCATTATCGATGAAGAAAGTCGTAGCTCACGCGATGGCTACACTGTTAACGTGAAAGCTGTTGTGGCAGCACACTCTGTAGAAATGGGCTGCAAGCAGCTGGTTCGATTTGTGGCAATTCTCGGCTTGCAAAAGCCAATGCATCGTAAGTCATTCACAGCCATCAGCCGGAAAGTCGACAATGGATGACAATGGAGGTTAAGAGACCTCACAATGAGGGAAGCTATTAGGGGCGGCATTGCCGTTATGTACGACGATACGTGGCACAAACACGTCCACAAGAGCCACAACGGCACTGGCATTGTTGTGTCCTTAGACACTGGGCTTTGTTTAGATTTCGAAGTCGTGTCAAACTTTTCCCTGGCTTGCGATTGGCACAAGGCTCGGCCAGATGGAGTGGAATAAGTTTGGCAAGCATTTTTCATGGCCCTGACTGTGAGCGAAATGTCTTTGAGGAGTCAGCTCAAAAAAGCCGTGAGGGACAAACTTATGTACTGACGCATTTTAGTGGCAGTGGCCACTGCAAGAAGAATAGTTCTTTTTTGTGTGCAAATTTCATCATATTTAATTATCTCTTTCATAAATAAACATTCAATTTTAACTTTAAAACTCGTTTTCCTCTGAACACAGATTTTTTGCCATTTTTTTCATTGTGCCCCTGCTTTTCAGCTACTTCTGGTGCACGAATCTGCATAAAATTTTGTCCAAATTTTTTCAAAGTTATTATCTTGTTTAAATGTCAATATTCTTATTATATAATGAAAATCTTATGTAAACCTTTTACGGTAGGAGAAATACGGACTTTTTCACGTCTATTACATATTTTGTGTGCACTTCCTGATTAGTTTTTTTGCATTCTACACTTTATTAGAACCATTATTGAACTACCAATGGTAAACAATTATGAAAGTGTAGTGATGGAGAGGGTAGGGGGAAGGGGGGACAAAAGGCTTAGGGTTTTCATTTTCTCATATTGCAGAACTAAATGTATACAACTTGCAAGAAAACTAATTATATATTAAAAATCAGCACAAGAAGTTTTATAAGCAGCTGAAGTTGCATTGCTTCAGAGTGAATATAAAATGAAGTGTCTTCAAAAAAGGTTTGCTATGTGCCCGCTGCAAGTTCATGCGAGACAGGGCAAAGACCATCAGATACTCTCTCTCTTCTCCTATTTCTCTTTTATTATTTTTTAAACGAGTAATTCACAAAATTAAGCAGGAATTGTGCAGACAAAAGCTAAAGGTGGTAGCACCGGTCTTATTTGTAGGACCTACCTGACACTCTCACTGACTGTTGCAAGATTCGTGAGTGCCATCAGTGCTTCAAATCCCTGCAGCGCAGAGCAATCTGGGTGAAGCAGAGACAAAAGGGGCCGGACCACCTCCACAGCCTGTGCAAAGAAAAAAAATGTATAAAGTCAGAACAAACTTCCACTTACTCTTCGAAACAACCTGTGTGCCTAGTGCATCATCTATAGTTCTGTCACAAATTGCTGAGACACATGCCGGTTGCAGTGTCCTTATACATGCACCGTGTCCATCGTTATCACAGTGGATGTACTGAGTTAATTAATATTTTAAAGCATGCTGGTAAGCCTATCTATCATTTAAATTTCCTTGAGGCATAATAAAAAGAAAGAGAAAGAATTGTGCTACAGCTGTATCACTTCAAAAGCCTTCTCACGGTCCTGTGCAGTGAGGGCTGTCAGCTACATTTTCTGCTCGTTTCAATTACACAGATTAATACTTGATTAAACTTTTCATTAGTCAACTAGTTTGTATTCTCCAAAGAAGAGTCCATCATGCATTTTTATGATGCAGTGCAAGGAGGGTTTTGCAAAATGCTACTTTATTGCAGTGCATTAATGGCAATACAGTATTGCCTTTGGCGCACGCACTCCATATCCCCACAATAGAAAGTAAGTCCAGGGTTTCCACCAATGCACTGTTCTTTTTTGTTTCATAACACGTTTAAAGTACACCCATAAAAAAAGCAAAGGATCACAGCTGCTGCAACACACACAGATACACAAACATGCATTATCGTCAAACTAACCTCCAAAGAGCCCAATGATGCAATACAGTGGCAGCCTACATGCTTGCTGTTGCTAATATTCTGGCTCACGCAGCTTCCTTAAGGTAAGGGTGCGGAGATCTTTATACTACACACAATCAAAATTTCTGCTAACCAGTGGCTACAGAGAAAAAGGAGCTGCTAACCAGTGGCTACAGAGAAAAAGGAGCTGCAACATGTGGGAGAACACAAGAAAAATATTAGTGCCACTTGAATAATAATAATAATAATAGGGATGTGTAGGGAACTATGCGAATGACGACGAAGCAGCAAAAAACGGCAAGCCACAGCGTTGGTGCACACGCGCGACCCGAGCTTGCGCTTGTTTTGTATTTTCGGCCTGTTGACGTTCCTCGCTCTTCTGGCGTTCCTCGGCCTTCCAGTAGGTCTATACGTAAATAAACTGCGTGACATCTGGTGGAGGTGTGTGGACTCCCGTAGAAAACTGGAACTTCGCTCCCGTAAGCTTGCCCCTCTACGTGACACAAACATGGCCACCGAGACGCCTCTCCAGGTGGGACCTTCGACCGTCCATGTCACTTGCGGCGCCGTGTATCCTCAACAGGACCTTCCTATCTTCACGGGCTCCACTGAGTCGGACGTCGAAGATTGGTTGGCGAGGTACGACAAAGTCGGCGCAAGTAACAAATGGGACGACCTAAGCAAGCTGGGCTACGTCACGTTCTACCTTGCGAACACCGCGCAACTGTGGTTTAATAACCACACAGCTGACATTCCTACGTGGTCTGCATTTAAGACTGCTATTACGGACGTCTTTGGACGACCTGCGGCACGCAAGCTTCAGTGGTGTACCTTGATGGCGTCTAGGACGCCATCAAGGTACACCACTGACGGTCATCGACCCTACGCAAACTATTGGTCACCATTGCCCCGACGACGCTCCCTGTCCCCTATGCGTCGCCGACCTGATACGGAAGAGGGAAACTGATCGCTGCAGCTCCGGAGGCAACAGCTGCATACAATTCGAACTGCTTAAGGCCTCCATCTTTCTCGCCGCAAAACGTTATCAACGTCAATGTTGAGGGGACCGCCGCACAAGCGCTTATCGACACAGGGGCCGCCGTTTCCATAATCTGCGAGACCTTATGCCGCAAGTTGAAAAAGGTGACGACGCCTCTTTCGGGCCTGATGCTCCGCACGGCCAACTCGCAGTGCATGAAACCTACAGCTGTGTGCACTGCACGTGTCATTATCCAAGGTGAACTTTATGCCATTGAATTTTTTGTGCTGGCATCATGCTCCCACGAAGTCATTCTTGGATGGGACTTTCTTTCGCGTCATCGGGCCATCATAGATTGCTCACGTGCAGAAGTTGCCCTTACACCGCTGCCAACCTCCTGTTTGGTATATTCTCTTTCTGAAGCTTACAAACTTGTCGTTGTTGCAGACACGGAAATAGCATCGAGAACATCCACCCTTGCAGCCCTGACCTGTACGGCCGCTCCTGCCGGAACTGTTTTGTTCACTCCGTCTGACGTATTTACCCGCCGCCGTAGCCTACACTTGCCCTTTGCCATACTCACCGTGGAATCCGGTGCTACCGCCATGCTCGTTGCGAAATCGCTATCGTCGCCAGTTACCTTACTTCGCGGAGAATATTTGGGTAACATACAAGACGTTGACCTTTTGCGCCCTCTGGAGTTTGCCGAACACCCACCTCACCTCCAGCTCAATGCTATGACACCACCTGTGGCCACACTGCCCGCGCTAGACTCATTCCAGCCCTCTGTTGCCGCTGAGCTATCGCCGACACAAAGACGCGAACTCTTGTCCCTTCTTCGAGAGTTCCGTTCTGCCTTTGATTGCCCTCAACCGTCTTTGGGTCGCACAGCGAACATCACGCACCACATTGACAACGGTACTCATGCTCCCTTACGCCAACGGCCATATCGAGTTTCAGCGGAAGAGCGCCGTATTATCAACGAACAAGTCGACGATATGCTCAAGTGTGGCGTCATCCAGCCATCACAGAGCCCTTGGTCATCCCCTGTTGTACTTGTGCGCAAAAAGAATGGGTCTATCCGATTCTGTGTTGACTACCACCGGCTCAATAAGATAACTCTGAAAGATGTGTACTTGTTGCCACGCATCGACGATGCTCTCGATTGCTTGCAAGGAGCAGAATATTTCTCCTCTTTAGATTTACGCTCAGGATATTGGCAAGTTCCAATGGCTGATCCTGACCGATCGAAGACTGCATTTGTAACACCTGATGGGCTGTATGAGTTTAACGTCATGCTGTTTGGACTCTACAACACCCCAGCTACCTTCGAACAGATGGACACCATTATTCGCGGCTACAAGTGAAACATGTGCCTCTGCTACCTAGACGACATCATCGTTTTTTTTCGCGGCTTTTCGACTCACCTTGTTCGTCTTCGTGCTATTCTCACGTGTCTCACCTCTGCTGGCCTTCAACTTAACATCAAAAAGTGCCATTTCGCCGCACGTCAGCTCACTATACTATGTCACGTCGTCTGCAAAGAGGGTGTTCTCCCGGATCCGGCGAAACTCCGCGCTGTGGCGGACTATCCGAAGCCCAATTCCATCAAGACGCTTCGAAGTTTTATGGGCCTGTGCTCATACTTTCGTCGATTTGTGCACAACTTCTCTTCCATCATCGCGCCTCTTACCAACCTGTTGACAACTTCCAAAAGCATTTCTGCTTGGTCAAAAAAGTGCGACGAATCCTTCACCGCGCTTCGGCGTTTATTATTATCACCTCCAATACTAGGTCATTTTGACCACGATGCGCCTACGGAGGTTCACACCGACACCAGTGCTGTCGGTCTTGGTGCTGTATTGGCTCAACGAAAACCAGGATACCAATAATACGTGGTCGATTACGCGAGTCGAACCCTCGAGAAAGCCGAGTGTAATTATTCCGTCACGGAGAAAGAGTGCCTCACAATTGTCTGGGCTTTGACGAAGTTCCGCCCATACCTTTATGGCCGCCCTTTCGAAGTTGTCACGGACCACTACGCTCTATGCTGGCTATCATCGCTCAGAGACCCGTCGGGGCGTCTTGGTCGTTGGGCGCTTCGCCTACAGGAACACGCCATTTGTGTTGTACACCGATCCGGCCGCAAGCACTCTGACGCTGATGCACTATCCCGCTCGCCGCTACCGGCTGGCCCAACCTCCTCATCACCTTCTTCAGCTGTCATAACACCAATCGACTTCACAGACATGGCATCAGAACAACGCAAAGATGTGTGGATTTCCCAACTCCTCGCCTTTCTGACTGATCCGTTAGCTAATTTGGTCTCAAGAACTATCCGCTGTCAAGCCACACATTTCGCTACTTGAGACGACCTCCTCTACCGGCGGAATTACAAGTCTGAAGGTCGGAGGTGGCTGTTAGTGAAACCCAACCACATGCACTCGGAAACTTGTACAGCTTTCCACAACGACCCGCAAAGCGCTCACGCCGGCGCTCTCAAAACGTGCAACCGTCTACGTCAGCGGTACTACTGGCACGGCAAGTACACATTTGTTCGCAAATACATACGTGCTTTTACTGCATGCCAGCGACGTAAAGCCCCACCTCAACGCCCT
This sequence comes from Rhipicephalus microplus, assembly GCF_043290135.1. NCBI lineage: Eukaryota > Metazoa > Arthropoda > Arachnida > Ixodida > Ixodidae > Rhipicephalus > Rhipicephalus microplus. The sequence goes on along the minus strand of NC_134701.1, from coordinate 245,348,123 downwards.
GCCAGTACACTTCAGCCTCTGCCTGGTCCAGCGCATCCATTTGACCGCGTCGATATCGACCTATATGAACCAATTCCCACGTCGTCTTCTGGAAATAGGTGAATAATTGTCGGCGTGGACCACCTCACGCGTTATGTGGAGACGGCAGCACTACCCGCAGCAACAGCGAGGGAAGTTGTGTTTTTCATCTTGCGCAACTTCGTTTTTCGCCATGGTGCTCCCCGCGATCTTTTGAGCGACCGAGGGCGTGTTTTCTTGTCTGACGCCATTCAAGCCTTGCTCGCTCAGTGCAACATGGTTCATCGCATGACGACAGCATATCACCCGCAGACGAATGGCCTCACAGAACGATTTAATCGCACTCTCGGTGATATGTTGACGATGTACACAGCTTCAGACCAGACCAATTGGGACAATGTCCTTCCATTCGTCATGTATGCGTATAACACCGCTACGCACGCGACAACAGGGTTTTCCCCTTTCTTTCTGTTGTACGGACGCGAACCATCGTGCACGCTGGACACTATCCTCCCACACACGCCCGACTCCTCTGAGTACACTGCAATTTCCGATATGGCCAGGTACGGAGAAGATTGCAGACGATTGGCCCGTTCACTGACAACCGAGGACCAAGGCCACCAGAAGCTACGGCATGACACCGACCGACATCTCTCTACTATCACGACTGGTGCTCTCGTTTGGCTCTGGATTCCACCGAGCACTCCTGGCCTTTCATCGAAATTACTGGCCCGATACCACGTGCCCTACCGCATTCTCGCCCGTACGTCACCAGTCAATTATGAGATTGAGCCTTTGACACAGTCTCATGACTTACGCCGTCGTGGCCGAGAAATTGTGCATGTGAGTCGCCTGAAGCCGTATTACGACCCCGCTGTAGTGACTACGCCTTAAGTCGCCAGGTTGGCTACGCTATTCACCGGGGGCCAATGTAGGGAACTATGCGAACGACGACAAAGCAGTAAGAAACGGCAAGCCACAGCGTTGGTGCACATGCGCGACCCGAGCTTGCGCTTGTTTTGTATTTTCGGCCTGTTGACGTTCCTCGCTCTTCTGGCGTTCCTTGGCCTTCCAGTAGGTCTATACGTAAATAAACTACGTGACAGATGGAAATTTCAGCGTGAGAGGATGTCTCTCTCTTTGCTCTTACCGGCCTTTCTACTGTTTTCACCGCCGTCTCGCGTCTCCGTGCGTGCAGCCCTTTTCGGGGCTCACCATGGCGACTGAACTCACACTAGGGGATATCCTCAAGGACGGTGACTCACACTCTGTGGCAACCTGCCACACCCGTTCCCAGCTACGCAGGTTCTTCGCTTGGGGCTCTGGACAGCAGAGAGGTAAGGCTCTCGCCCTGCACAGGCAGAAGCTTGAAGTTGCTCCTGCTATAAGAAGGCAGAGACGGAGAGAGAGAGGCAGCAGACAACACCCACAGCGGGGGAAAGTCCACTTCAGGCCCACTCGGAGCCTCCTGAATCGGCGGCTCCGGTAACTACAGACTACCTCATCTTGGATTCCACTAACCTGACCCCATCTCGCGCGCAAGAAGAGCGCTCTACTCAGGGCACCCCTCTTCAAGCGGACTCTACCGAGACCGACACCTCGTCCGTCTCTAGCTCTTCATGGGAGCATACCACGCCTCCCTCGTCGCCTGCAACAACAGACACGACAGGTGCGCCGAGTGTGGTCTCTACTCCGTGCTTCTCCGCCCCTCCTCCGACCTCCTCCCTTATCCCGGCTGCCGAAGTCAACACGATGGAGGCGCCCGAGAGTGTCGCCCCTCCCTCTTCCACATATGTGGGAAATCGTGGTGGCACCGTCATTTACATACCAGTGGGGAAGCGAGCCAACTTCCTCGCTATGACTCGTGACTCGATTGCAGCGTTCCTTTCCGATTTCACTGCCACCCGGTGCGTCCGCGGCAGCAGATCCAACGAAGCTCCTCGATGTTCGGCGGATCTGCTCCCTAAACGTCAAGTCCAAGTTCCTCATGGACAACACGTGTGTTGGACTCATCTTTGGCATTGACCAGGACCTGGATCTTGCTAACATCACGGCCAACATCGACTCGGCCGTTCTGGTCCTCTCGTGTACACGTCGAGGCAGGTGCGTCATTGTCACGTTTGAGGGGACCACCATACCACCGGAGGTGTTCCTTTTCAAGCTCCGCCGGCCAGTTCGTCCGCGCCTCCCGCGGCCCCTCCAGTGTGCCCGCTGTGGTCGCTTCGGCCACGCCACCGCGACCTGCTCGCGGGATCAACGCTGTCTCTGCTGCGGCGGCAGCCACTCGAAAGCACCGTGCCCTGCGGAGTGCCCTCGCTGCATTAACTGCAGCGGCATTCACCCAGCTAAAGCCACGCTGTCCTTCCTGGCAGATTCAGCGCAAGGCCGCCGTCATCATCGCTTCCTCGGACGGCCCCGTGACGCGCCGCCAAGCACTGGAGAAGGCCAGGACCGCTGTCAACAACATCGACAAGCGAGACAGCGCGACACTCGTCCAGGGCCGCTCCTTTCCGGACGCTGTCGCCTCCGGTCGTCGATCGGCGTTGGCATCTCCTCCTCGCCCTCCTGCCAGTGAGCCTACAGCAAGCACAAGTGCCCAGTCGCCCCCTCCTCTGGATTGCCCCGACATCGGGGCGGACCCGAAGGACGCGGTGATCGATGCGCTTGTTGCTGCTGTCCGCGCTGTGATGGTGTTCCTGCCGCCTGATTCGCCGGTTTGTGGTCTGTGTGTTGCAGCTATCCCTGCGCATGGAGTGATTGTTCCGGCGAAGTAGGGCGACTGGATTACCGCACTGAGTTCATCAGGACTCTCATATGTGTGTTCAGCTAAACATTACTTTCCTGTTTTTATTCTTTCTTTTTTTTTTCTCCTTTTCTTTGGCTGAACTGAACTTTTTTTTTGCTTTTTTTTCCCTTCTTGCTTGTGTTTGGGCTATGCGCCCTTGCCAGTGTTCTGTGCACCCGCTGGATTAATTCACCGAGGCCAATAGGACACTAATCTGTGAGTTCAACTGGATTTGTTTTTCCCTTCTCATTGAACTGGAACATTTTTGTTTTTTTTTTTTCCTCTCAGGCTTGCGCTACGTTCCGAAGAGAGTCTTTTCCATCAGTGAGTTCAACTGAATTTTTCTTCCCTTCTCATTAAACTGAAACTTTTTTTTTCATTTTTTTTTCCTCTCGTGCTTGCGCTATGCGCTCACGCAAGTGTTTTCCAACATGACACCAATCTGCAAGTTCAACAGATTTTTTTTTTGCTCGTTGAACTGGAACCATTTGTTGTTTTTTTTTCCTCTTTCCTCTCGTGCTTGCGCTCTGTGCTCACGCGAGTGTTTTCCCCATCATTTGATGCGCCTCTTCGGCTCATCCTCTTTTTTTTTTCGGTGATTTAGTTCCCCGGCCTTCCCGGCGGCTTTTCCTGAGGGTTGCGGATCGTCGCAGCAGTTTCAAATGCACGCTATGTGATGCGGTGCGAATGCTTTTTCTTACCCTTCTCTTACTTTTTCTCTTCTGTCTCTTTAATTCCCATTCCCCCTTTCCCTGCACATAACTGTGGAGGAGCCCTTGATTGAGAGAGGCAGTAACGAGACTGCACTTTTTTTCTTCCTTTTTGCTCTTTCAAAGCCACTTCAATAATAATAATAATAATATTAATAATAATAATTGTCGGGGTTTAACATCCTAAAACGATCATATGATTATGACAGACGCTGTAGAGGAGGGCTCTGAAAATTTCAACCTCCTGGGGTTCTTTCAATGTGCACCTTAAGCTAAGCCCACGGGCCACAAGAATTTTCGCCTCCGCTGAAAATGCAGCTGCCGCAGCCGCGACCTGTAGGTCAGCAGCCGAGTGCCTTAGACACTAGACGACAATGGCTGGTCAGTATGCCACTTGCATATGCAGGCTGAGCTAAAGGGGGTGACCAATGGTGCAATACAGTGGCAGTCTACATTTTTACTGCAACTAAACTTTACTGAAACTACAGTTTTACTGAAAGCAACTCTCCCCTCCTGATGACACAGTAACAAGACAGTTGAAATTCTAACGTGAACATTACTGTACGTCAGTAAAATACTCCCTAGACAGCACCTTTCTTTGAGTAAGCAAAATTTGCACTGTGGCCAGGTGAGAGGGGTGTGCGGCAGCATATGTTATGAAAAAAAGTTTTAGAAAAGGAAGAGAGAGCCAGGGAGGAGAGCCAGGGCTTACCCTCTGACCAGGGAAAGCAACTTCAGGATTGATAGTTATTCCGAGACGAGCCAGGGCCTGCGCTGCTATCATCTTTCCATTGGGTGTGTTCTCCAGAGCAAGCTTGAGCAGCACCTGCAACCACACAACATGCTAAAATAGGCAAGCCTACCTACAGTTCAGCTGCTTTGCTAAACAGTCAATGCAATCATATGATGGTACAAATTATTGTATTGTGAATGTAGATAACGTATGAACTGTGCCATGTGAATTTTGCATAATGATACAGATGTGTAAAACAAATTGAACAAAATTACCTTTGTTAAGGCTTTCAGGTTCTTTAAAAAACCTCATCTTATGCAATGCTAAATCACAGGTTGTAAATGGGACACGTGTTTTAGGTGTACTGCAAATGCGAAGAAATGGCATGAAAATGCAAGAACTCAAGAGTTGAGAACATTTATCTGCCCGATATTCTCCCTAGAGAAGAAAACAAAGAAGAAATAAAAACACACCAAGCATTTATGTATGCAACAAAACATACCAGAGTTCCAAGGACACTTAGAACACAGAGAATATTGAACGTAACGTTACGTGCGCAGTCAATGAGCCAGAACATATAAGCAGAGCACTACAGTGGCAGCACAGCATCATGAAGGAACAGTGTCCAATCGTATAATATTGAATGAACTTCTTGCTGTGCAGTTTGAAGCGTCACTGCAAGTTAAAATTTTATAAATAAAAAAGAAAGTACACGCCCTTTACCTTTGCTCCACCTTGCTGAACAACGTGGCCACGGAGCTCCTGATGCTCACATATTGCATTGAAAATTCTGAAGAAAAGAAATGAGAAAACACAAACACTTAGGTCAACCAGCATACTGCCACATACCTTTCTTGAAGTTTTGTTATTGCCATGTTACACTATGTTCAGCGCAAACCACGCCTACGTTGTTAGAGAAGCTTCGAGGCTGATCGTTTTGTTACGATTTTGCCCACTTCGTGAATCTTTCAGATTATTCTTGAAACAACATTGTCACTAGTGATAACACTAGAATGTTCGATGGCAAGTGTATAAATGCCGACCCGCTTCGCCATTTGTGAGTTGATAGACGGCCGACGCTCAGTTCGCCGCTATCAGTCTAAGACTGCTACTGTAGTCCGACTTTCTGTTTACTGGGCACAGGTTCGCCCAAATAAACAATTTATTATTCAACTCGCAGTGTTCTCCATTCGCCCACGTCACGACCCCGTGGCCATACATTCTTACTGCAATCTCAAGACATATGGTGCACATGTTAAAAATACGACAGCATATGATTTCCCAATTTTGGGGCAACATAGCTATGCAAGTTGAAAGACAATAAAGAGATCAGAACTGTTCTAAGAAACCCCTAATACCGAAATTGAAACCTCAAGATGTTTGTGTCGTTGGATTCTCTTGTGAATGTGGGCACTTCTGATAAAATATAGTGACAGATGTTGCCTTTAAGATATCTCAATTTGATTTTAAAGTAAGCAACAGTGCTCATCCGAGTTGGCAACACCACATGACATCACCACTCGTATCTCGTAGAGTGGGGACCTTGTGTGACATTCAGTTTGAAAAGTGAGTATTGTCAATGTCACATACAAGCGTGCGAGGCACATCCAAAACAACTGGCACCTAACAGTGGTCAATGTTCCTCAGGATCGGTGTTAAAAGTAGGGCGGTCCACGTTTAAACAATCAGTATATGTTTTCGGGTTCACCATCGCCAGTCAAGCATATTGAGGCATGCGAGGTTTGTAGCGCCGGGCTGTTTGGTGCATCAGCAGCTGTGTTGTTGAGACAGACCAGTTGAAGTTGTGCTTTTCTGCAAGATTCCAATTTTGACCACAGCTGGAGCCACACTACCTTTGACCAGCGTCTCGGGTGCTGTCTTATTGTTTAATTCCTTACAGCAGTCAACTTGAACTAGAAGTAATCTTGTTTAGTAGGTAACTGCAGCTTTTCGTGCAACTGAATGTGAGGACGGTGTTCGGAAATCACATGAGGCTTGCATGCTCGTGTTAATGTATCAAACAATCTCTCGGGGATAAGACAAATGTCTCCCATGTCCATAAATAAATATTGTTATAGACACCTTCCTTCCATACAGTTATGCTGGCGCAGCCTACTTACAGAATATTGTGCTTGGGGCTGCTCTGGCCACAGTTCTGATCGTGAAGCAGCAAAAGTAGTTTTGACACTACAAAAAATGGTGAGAGAAAAAACCGCACCACAAAGCAGCACACTAGACCTAACTCTAAATGCAGTTTATCAAAACGTTCCAACATAACTAGAGCGGGAGTCGGGACTTGTACGCTCTTAACGCTGCACATATACCCTGCTCCAGTTCCTAGGCTTGTGCAAATAGTGAGTTTTAGGTTCAAAGCAAATTTAACACGAAGAGCCACATTGGTCGAATAATTCTGAATCGAATTTGTACAGCATATATATGACGTATTCTAACGAAACAGGAATATTTTTTATGACCCAAATAAGCTGCAAATTATTTTTTAAAAATTGTAACAAAGCCTATGCAAATGCTATTTTTTAGCCTCAAATAAAGTGGAAACAACTCCTGTGCCTTTCTTGGAGCTGTGCCTTTCAGCAGACAACAAAAGTCTGCTGTGCCTTTCTTGGGCTTGCAGCTTGCAAGGTGGGGGTCAATTAATAGTTTTCCACATTTGCAATCAGCATTGCACGATTGGCAGTAGGAATATAGGGGCCCTTTTTTACTAGCTGATGGCCTTCCTAGGTACCTTCGATCGGCTTCCCATATATCAGTTGCTACAGTAAAGCCTCGGCGATACAATCACGGCTCGTACGTATTTTGGGATGATACGAATCTTTCTGTAGTCCTGGCCAGGGCCCATTAGCCTGAACTGTAGTGTAGTACAGTTATGGCGAACCGATTTACACCCGGTGATGTTTGACGAGAATGCACACTATTGTGCAGGTGCACACGGGTATTGCCCGCGCTCAGTGCTGTAAATAAATAAATTAATTAACAGCGTTTAGCCTGAACACTGTGTGAACGAATGTCGGCGGCCTTATTGCGCCTTCGTGTGCCTTCGCACTTAAATAACAAATGGCCTTGGCATTGCATTCTTCTTTTTGTTTCCATAGCGTCAACACATGTTGCTGTGATTGAGGTAGCATCGTACTGTGCTTACACACACCCGCCACATCAATGCAAGCCATATCCTCTCAATCAGACATCGAACGTGCACAAATGTTGGGGATGCGCACAACTGCAAACTTTGATTTATACGAGAGACTCTGGAATCTTTAGAAAAGCTCCCTATTATGCGGACATGGCCGTTAATCTGCCAAAGAACATCCCCAGCCCTAGCATGATAAGAAAATGATGAAAACAAAGCAGAGCGGTCATAACATTTTCTGGCCTTCAATTATCGCGTGCAAAGTGCTCAAGTCATTTTCGCTGCAGTACTGTGGTGTTGTGCGGAAAAGCGTACCAAGATTTCAAAAAGGACGATAGCCGTTGCGGAACACATTTAGCAGGTTAATTACATGCAACGCATATTTACGAGTACTAGTATAATCTTTGAAAAACTTTACCGGCTGTCATTCAGAGCTGCTCATGACATTTCTGTGGTCCTGAGACACAATAGAAAATGCATGCTAGCCATCTTTTCTTTGCACATTAATTTTTCCATGTATCTGGTGATAGGAATATATTGTTACGGGGATTACAAATACACGGAAGATAGAAAGGAGTGTATTTGCAATATTTACAGGTAGGTGTGACACCTCAGGGTTGCTAGGATCTCGAGCGCCGAATCCGCTTCTTCATCGATGCGTCTACGACGGGGCGGAGCCATGCCCACTGCCTTGTAATATCACCCCCGGCGGACGAAGCGCCGTCACGGTGCCGCTAAGTCAATCAGGACTGGCAGTGTAGTAGCGTTTTAGTCGCAACACATGGACAACATCAGTAGGTGTTGTGGCAGAAGATGAAGGTGGTTAAACGGGAGTAATGAGGCAGTCGACGTCAGTGACCTTGCGGAGAACTTTGTAGGGCCCGGTGTATCGTAGAAGAAGCTTCTCGCACAAGCCTTCACGTCGATGCGGCGTCCAAAGTAGGACGAGAGAGTCAGCAGGGTTGTAAACGTCGCGGTGCCAGTCATCGTAGCGGACTTTTTGTGAGGCCTGAGAAGCAGTGAGCCTAGTTTGCGCAATTTGGCGAGCGACGCGGGCTTGAGAAGCAACGTTCTGAGCATACATCGTTGGTTCGGTAGTATCAGAAGGAACGAGTGTGTCGAATGGCAAGGCAGGGTTGCGGCCGTACAGAAGAAAGAACGGAGAATAGCCGGCGGTGTCATGCCTTGATGAATTGTATGCAAACGTAACGTAGGGGAGCATTGCGTCCCAGTCACGGTGATCAGCAGAGACGTACATGGACAACATGTCTGTAAGAGTTCAGTTGAGGCGCTCTGTGAGATTGTCCGTCTGGGGATGGTAGGCAGTGGTAAGGTGATGTTCGGTAGAGCAGCTACGAAGGATTTCGTCGATAACTTTTGCGAGGAAGCAGCGGCCACGATCCGTCAGAAGCTGGCGCAGATCCCCATGCCGCAGAATGACGTCATTCAGTAGAAAGTCTGCAATGTCTGTAGCGCAGCTACTTGGCAAGGCACGAGTTATAGCATATCTGGTAGCATAGTCTGTTGCGACAGCGATCCATTTGTTGCCTGACACGGACAGTAAAACTCAGCCTTCTCCCCACTCCCTCTGTTCCCTGAAGCAGAGCTCTCCCAGCTGCGTAGCGGCTGTTGCTACGGAAGGGAGTGGAAGGTTGGTTGCTTCTCGGTGTCCGTCTTGTGTTCTCGTAGCTGCTGCTGCTTGTTCAGAGATGGAAGCCAGCACATCTCAAACGTGACAACAACTCGAATTTATATACACAAACTTATGTACATATTTACAAGACTTGACCGCCGGAACCGTCGCATGTTGCCTCGGCAGAGCCGATAGTGCAGAGCACTCCTTGTTGCGACCAGAACCAGCCGCGAGGACCCGGAAGCCAGGTTTTAATACCTCGGTTGCCCCTCCCGATTCTCCTCCCGGCCAACCAAAGCAATTTAGTCTGTTTATTGGACAGAAAACACACTTGTTGCCGTCCCCTCCTCTCCCTCTCCCCTTCCCGCACTCGACTGCTCGGTCGGAAAGAGAGAGACGAACGGACCGGCCTGTACACCACGTTCCGCGAACTGTGCGAACGCACACAATGGTGGCGCCGTTCGGCTGCGGGCCCCCTCCATTACCGCGGGATGACTACGCTGTCCAGCGCGACAGCCGTCCCGCGGACTCTAAACCTGACGGATGGGTGGCTATGCACTGTTCTCACGTCACCCGCCGGCATTCCGAGGTTCGGGGACCATTTAGTGGGTTTCTAGAAGCCACGACTGACCGCGTTATCCTTGCCAGAGGGGGCGCGCTTACGCCGAGATTATCGTTTCCCGAGAATCGGCTTTTTGGGAAGCGCGCCCGTTTGAGATCGAGAAGACTCGCTTCCATGGCCTGCACCGCCAGACCTTACACGGACATTGGGAAAGGGCCGAGCAAAGGTCCGAGCAAGTCGAGGCCGACGCGGAAAAATGGTTCCGGGGGAATGTCGATAGGTTGGAGCAGGCCAGCCATACGGAGAGTAGGACGTTTGCGACGCTGGCAGCGCTCACAAGCAGCAACATAGCGGTGCACAAATTTATACAGGCCAGGCCAAAAGAACCGTTGCCACACGCGGTGATAGGTGGGTGAAAAACCTAGGTGTCCTGCCGTTGGAGCGTCATGCAGAATGGTGGCAGGCAGGTGTCAGGGGATAATCAACAAAAGGTCCGGGCCATCAGGCTTCATGTTGCGGTGGTACAGAATTTCGTTGCGGAGGACATATTGACGGAGCGAAGGGTCGGAATGTCCTGAAGATACTCGCTCAATGACCGTCTTGAGGGTTGCGTCCCGGTGCTGCTCTGTGCAGATGTCGCGCAAATCAGATAGGGTGGGCACACAAGAATCGCTCTCATGGACAGCGAGGCTAGCAGGGTCATCGGATAGCGCGAGAGACATTCGGAATCTTGGTGCAACCTGCCAGACTTATGAATTACGTTGAAGTTATACTCCTGAAGACGTAGAGCCCAGCGACCTAGAAAACCAGTAGGGTCCTTGAGCGACGACAACCAACACAGAGCATGGTGGTCCGTAATAACTGAAAACTCCTGGCTATACAAGTAGGGGCGAAATTTTGCTACAGCCCAGACCACCGCAAGACACTCAAGCTCTGTTATCGAATATTTTCGCTCAGATGTGGAGAGAAGGCGGCTGACATACGCAATGAAACGCGTTTGGACCCCTAGTGCGGAGCAAGGACGGCGCCGATGCCGTGAGCACTGGCGTCTGTGCGAACTTCAGTCGTCGCGGACGGGTCGAAGTGAGCCAATATTGGTGGTGAAGTGAGCAGGTCGATCAGCGGAGAAAACGCGGCTGCTTGGTCTTGGCCCCATGAGAAGGGCGCGTTCTTTTTGAGAAGATCAGTGAGTGATCGTGCAATTGTAGCGAAATAGCGTATAAAACGTCGGAAGTACGAGCGTAAGTCCACAAAACAACCAACATCTTTGTTATTAGAAAGAAGGGGAAAGTTTTTGACAGCGCTAATCTTGTCAGGGTCCGGTTGGACGCCAGCAGCACTTACACGATGACCAAGGACCATGATTTCTCGTCGGCCGAAATTGCACTTTTTCGAGTTCAGCTGGAGTCCCGCTCGACAAAAAACGGCTAGAATGGTCGACAGGCGAGTTAGGTGGCTTTTAAAAGCTGGAGAAAAAGCAATCACATCGTCGAGGTAGCAAAGGCAGATGGACCATATATAACCACGGAGGAGAGAGTCCATCATGCGTTCGAACGTTGCCGGGGCGTTGCACAGCCCAAAAGGGATAACCTTGAACTGATAAAGGCCGTCCGGTGTGACAAAGGCAGTTTTTTTTTTCGCGGTCTAAGTCGTCGACAGAAATTTGCCAATAGCCCGAATGCAGATCTATAGATGAGAAGTATCGCGCGCCATGAAGGCAGTCAAGGGCGTCGTTGATTCGGGGCAGAGGATATACGTCTTTGCGGGTTATCTTGTTCAAGGCACGGTAGTCAACGCAAAATCTCCCACTGCCATCTTTCTTTTTGACTAAAACAACAGGTGACGCCCATGGACTTGAAGAGGCCTCTATGACTCCTTAAGAGAGCATCTTCTTGACTTTTTGTTGTATGACCTGGCGTTCGGACTGGGAAACACGATATGGTCGCCGTCTAACAGGACTAGCATCGTCGGTATGTATTTAATTACGCACGACGGACGTTTGACCTAAAAGGCGGTCATCGATGTCGAAAATATCTCAGTAGGTGGTCAGTACATGGTGGAGTTGCGCAGCCTGACAGGGCAGAAGATCAGGAGCAATCATCATCGTGATTTCATCGGTAGGTGCGTTTGCTCGGCTGGCTGCAATAGGGGACGAGCGGTCTTCAGGGTCTAATGCCACGATGTTACATGCATCAAGTGGGGAAACATGGCCTAACGAAATGCCTTGCGGGAGAACTTGGGTCGAACTACTAAAGTTGAGAAGCGGAAGCTGAACGTAGTTGTCCACGATAGTCACGATGGTATGCGGCACAGCAACACTTCGCGCCAAGAGCACATCCACTAAGGGAGACACTATGTAGTCACCGTCAGGAAGAGCTAGTGATATCGTTAAGGCCGCTTAGGTGATGGCTTGCGGTGACAGCCGAACATAATCAACAGCGCACAATCCGTGTGACAATGAGGACGGCACAGCCCCAAGTCGAGACAGTTCAAGTTGGAGAACGCCGGTTGCAGAGTCGATGAGAGCGGCATGAGTGGACAAGAAATCCAATCCAAGAATCAGGTCATTGGGGCACTGCTCAATAACTGCAAAGAGAACAGATGTGGGGTGATCGGCGATTGTGATGCGTGCTGTGCACATTCCTATGATGGCAAGACTTCTTCCGTTGGCGACACGAATAATGCCAGAAGCAGCCGGTGTGAGAACTTTCTTCAGGCGGCGACGAAGTCGAGCACTCATCACAGAAATATGCGCCCCGGTGTCAATACGTGCAAAAACAGTGAGGCCGTCAACGTCTACCTCGATAAAATTTCGTCGTGGCGGCAGTACAAGGAGAGCATTTAAGGTCGGTATCGAGGATGCAGCTTCACCTCTAAGAGCTGCACCGCTTAGTTCCCTGATGAGAATTGAGCGGGGAGGTCGGGCGTCGTCGTAGAGGTGAAAGGGACGACAGGCGACGTGCAGGCGGCGAACGAGACTGATGACGTCAAGGCGATGGTGAGGGGCTGTGCTGCGTATTAGGGGCATCGAAGGGTGGAAGGCGGCGGTAGCTGTCGGGGATCGGCGCAGGAGGCTGGAAAAGACGGTAGCTGTCGGCGCGGCGAGCAGTGTTATACTGTGTTGGGGAAGAAGACCAATGGTTGCGGCAATACCGTGCAACGTGCGCTATGCCACGGCAGTTAAAGCAGATCGGCCGATCATCCGCCGTTCGCCATTCGGCCGGATTGTGAGAGCGTGGAAAAGACCGTTCCTGGGGCGGTGACTTGGGGCGAGGCGGCAACCTTGAACGGAAGCCAAATGATCGAGACTGAGCAACGGCGCAGACATCGAAGCCCAAATTGCTGAGGTCTTCCCGCACAATCGACTGTACCAAGCAAACCTGAGGTACTTGCGAATCGACGTGGCCATTGCTGGGAAGAGCAGGTGTAATTTCTTCGATTTCCCGCAGGACGATTCGCGTAATTTCAGACGCTGGTGAAAACTGCCGATGAGAGGTCAGTCCATCTTCGCAGGAGGACGTCGCAGCGGTGTTCAGCAGTCGAGTGAAAGATCTTGAAATACGCCTGCTTTTGGCCTGTTCAAAACGCCGGCATTCCTGAATAATTTCCTCGACGGTCGCGCAGTTCCGGCACATTAGCAGCTTGAACGCATCGTCCGCTATCCCCTTGAGGACATTGCCAACCTTATCCGACTCCGACATGTCGTTGTCGACTTTACGACATAGAGCCAGCACGTTCTGTATATACGAGATACACGGCTCTGTGGACGTCTGAGCACGTATAGACAACTCCTTTTTTGCAACCGCCTTTCGACCAATGGGCTTCCCAAATAAATCGCGAAGCTTCTCCTTGAACGTGTCCCAACTGCCGATCTCCTCCTCATGGTTCTCGTACCAGACTTTGGTTGTGCCTTTCAGATAAAACAGCACGTTGGCCAGTATGAGAGTCGGGCCATACCGGTTGAGCGCACTGGTACGTTCGTAGTCGGCTATCCAGTGGTCAACATCAACTTCGTCCGTACCGCAGAACGTTCCTGGATGTTTTGGATGCGTCAGCACGTACGTGGGTGGGGGTGGGGCCGGTGGAGGCGTTGCCGTAGATGGTGCAGGCGTTGCCGAGGCCGATGGAAAGGTGGCCGTGGGATCAGTCCCGTGTTCCATCACGGAAACTCCGATTTGACGACCGCTGCGGAGCTCCGTTGTAGTGCGCTTCGTTACCCAGCACATCCACCAATTTGTTACGGGGATTACAAATACACAGAAGATAGAAAGGAGTGTATTTGAAATAATTACAGGTAGGTGTGACACCTCAGGATTGCTAGGATCTCGCGCGCCGAATCCGCTTCTTCTTCATCGATGCGTCTACGACGGGGCGGAGCCATGCCCACTGCTTCGTAATAATATTATGATGACCCCGGGAGATTCGTACCACCAAGATATCACTGTAGTGGGCAGAGCCATGCCCACTGCTTCGTAATAATATTATGATGACCCCGGGAGATTCGTACCACCAAGATATCACTGTAGTATGTTCGCTCATATAAAAATGGCACTACTGAAAGCACACACTTTTCTCGTCTCTTTCTGCCACGTTATTTCAATGAAACCGTACCATTTCGCCCTATTCTTGGACCTTTTCTTCTCTTTTTATTGGTATCCTAGTCTTGAAGTTATTTGACATGAAGTCACTTTGCACGGCAAAGGCATGCAACGAGCGTGAAGTTACAAGTGTTAAGCTACAAGGCAAGACTGCTCTCTGTTTCACAAAGCAGCAATCCCTCGGTGTGGTTATGATGACCTGTATACGCACATTAAGGGGCAGACTGGTCTTAGACATTTCTCGTTTATTTCTTCAGTGATCTTGATCAAACTGCACAGGATTATGCAGTTTTTCTTCTGATTTCAAATATTTAATTAGTTTTCCTGTAACATATCTTGTTGTTGAGATAACTTAAGTTCACTCTTTGTCGTTTAAGGCCACCATAGAAAAAAAAAAGTGTCTAACTAGAAGTGATATTCAGGATACGCCAACATAGACTAATGACTATAGATTGAAAGTATAGAAGAGTTTTTTGTTTTTGGGTTTGGTTTTTTTACAGCAAAATGAACTATCCATTTTCAAAAGCAGTTGTAATTGTGTTACAACTCTGATGAGTAATTAATTAAAAAGGCTTGTGCTATAAATTCTGCTCCCATACTTGCATTGTACACATATACAAGTTTCCATTGCAAAAAGAATGATTGTTGTACCTGCCCTAGCTGCAGAGATATTGAGGCCTCAAAATTGAACAGTCGTAAATTTACTTTTTTGAGAAAAATGGAGAAAACTGAAAACACACAGCTCCTTCAAAAAGCAACATTCATGGTGCACATGTTTTGCAATGCTCATAAAGGCACTCATAAATTCATAGCAGAGCTTCTAACAAAAGTCCCGGCTAATTATAAAGAAGCCTTGAAGTCTGTTCCCTATTTTTTTTGCAGGTTCTGCATGTTAACAGCACCAAGAATCTGAACACATAGAATGACATTACAAAAAATTACCACTTCCTGGTGTGTGAAAATTTGCAGAGATATAGAAAAATACTTGCAGAAACCAAATACGTCAATTTTAAAAAATTAATTTTTTTTGTCACTTTTTAGTCCCAAAGATTAGTCTGCCCCCTTAAACACGACCACAATGTTTCGTTTCCTCCCAGCATTCAGGTTATGATAAAGTCACATTATACCGCCTTTGCTCGACCCAGCAGAGCACCAAACATCTGTTACATGAAAATCAGCACATAAAAATAGTCATTTTCTGTAGCCTTTCTTTAGCCCGCTACGTCACTATAGCCTTTTTTTTATTATTGAACTGCGTCACTAGAGCTGATTGGTCGAACAGTCTAACCGTATACATTTGCATTGCCACGCCGCTGCCACCATTTAGCACAGTGGTCACCAGGTAACCACCTTTTTTTCATTTTTTTTTTCCTCTTGGAACAGGTAAGCCTCACATGCCAGATTTTACATGGCGCATATTTTAAAGCTTTCAGTAATCTGACAGAGATGGCGCTGCTTCGTTTGGGCTTCAATGTGGGATGTTATGTTTGCCTTCTTCCAGCTGCTGTCGCCCTCAAGGCGTGCTGGACGGTGGACCCAAAATATTTTTATAGATATAAAAGTATGTGCTGTCCTTATAATGTTGATAGTGCAGGAGAGCTTGTTCCATTAGTAGATAAAGCTAAGGAATATAGAAATGAAGACATGTACCGTATTTACTCGAATGTAACGCGACCACGATTGTAACGCGAGGAGTGACTTTTCAGTGCCGAAAAAAAAAAAAAAGAACACAAATGTAACGCGAGTATAGCGGGGGAAAAAAGTACCTTTATTTGCTGCACATGGTAGTGGCAAAGACATCCCAGTTTCTAAATATAAAGTGAGTTTTGTTCATTCGTCGCTTTCATCGCCGGTGGTCGAGCACTCTTTGTCACTTTCTTCCTCCCAGATGAGGTCATCCTCCGTGCCATCCATATAGTTCGATATACAGCACTTTTTAAACGCGCAAACTATCATGTCGTGCGGCAGCCCATACCAAGCGGCGGACACCCACTCGGCAATCTTCGCGGCGCTAGGTCGCTTTATCCTACCCGTAGGTGTCAAAGCCCGATCTTCTCGCATCCATTCTCCGTACAGCTGCCGCATTCTATCCTTAAATGGTTTGTTCAGGCAGACGTCTAATGGCTGCAGCACGGACGTCATACCTCCGGGAATAACAGCGAGCTGCATCTGAGTTTCCCGCATCAGCTTCTTCACTTCGGGCGTCAGGTGACCGCGAAATGAGTCGAGAACTAGGATGGAGGCGGGGTGGAGGAGCGCACCTGGCCGTAGGCACCACACAGTCTTGACCCAGTCAAGCATAAGCGGAGTGTCCATCCAACCTTTTTCTTGGCAGCGAACAATCACATCCCTGGGGAACAGCTCCTTAGGGATGGTTTTGCGCCGGAAAGTGATGTATGGCGGCAACTTGCGCCCATCCGCCAAGCAGGCTAGCATCACGGTTAGCCGCGTCTTCTTGTTGCTTGTTGTCCTTATGCGAACTTGGGGGGCACCTGTTTCGCTGACAGTCCTTGACATAGGCATGTCCAAGAAAACGGGAGTCTGGTCCGCGTTGCCAATGTGCCCCAACGGCATTTGCGACGAGCGGCCCAGGTCGAGCACATAGCGCTGAAACTCCACTAGCTTGGCTTCGCAATCTGCTGGTAGCTTCTGCCTTATCGATGTTGTTCGCCGGAGGGAAAATGTATTTCTTCACATGAACTTTTGTGGCCATCCACGTGAAGCCTTAAAGTTCTCCCGCGGGATCCCCATCTCTCGAGCTACGTCTCGGGCTTTCCGCTGAATCAGCTCAACGTTGACCCCCAATAGGCGATTTCGCTGCTCAATCACGGACTCCGCCACTTTTTTTTCGAGTTCTGTGTGACGGCCACAACGAGGTCCACGGAAGCCTTTTCGGCCGGGCTCACTCTTGAAGAGAACTTCATGCTAGAGCCTCCATCCACGGATAGTAGATTCCGCCACATCTAGGCGTCGAGCCGCGGCTGAGTTCCCGATCTCCTCAGCCATCAGTATTGCACTTCTCTTAAAGCGGGCATCGTACTGAACTCGTCGCGCTGCCATTTCCTCGAGCCGAAGTCGCGGAAGCACAAACGAAATGAACCGGCCGCAAAACACGTCGCAAACAATAGCATTGGATTGGATTCGATGTTGCCGGTGTGCATATGTTGCCAGCACAAGGTTGAAAGATCGCTAGGTTTGTCGTAGCCATTTTAAGGAACCAGTGGGGCGGCACCGCCAAGACACGATTTGAGGTGCTTCAATTATAACGCGGACCCCCAAATCACTTCAGAGAGATTTTGAAAAAAACTCGCGTTACATTCGAGTAAATACGGTACTTTCACCGAAAGTGACCAGTAGACCTTTCCGGCATGGTTGTCACCTCAGGTGACCACCTCATATCTTTTGAATGAAAATTGCCAATTTCTTTTTTCTAGCCAAAAAATCACTTTTTGCAAATGATTTTGCCACTTTTTCAATAAAACTCTGTTTCTCGCGGAAAATGAAGTTCTGTGTAGGAAACAGTTTAAAAAATGTTACGTCGCCCTTCGAGCAACAATGTTATAATATTAAAATAATACTTCAAAAAGGCAAAAAAAAAACTAGAAATAAGTCGGACATTTCTAATGTTCCTACCACCATTCTCGTAGTCCCATGCACAACACATCAGCCCACCGCATCAGCCGATCAGGTCGGCGAGTCCACCAAGCTTCATTTGAATTGCCACACAGGATGCAACTTCAAGACTCGTCATTCTTACGCTAGACGTAAATGCAATGGCTGCCATCATTGCATCTAGACGTAACACTAGACACGCTGTTCGTTTCTTTGCAACATAAACATGAAATAGGCGAAACAAAATGTGGCTTTACCTAGCAATCATTTCCCGACTGTTCTTGCTTTCGGTTGACGACAAGGCCACGAGTGCCACGGTGACACCAGACTCGGCAAGAATTTTCGTTCGTTTGTCGACGTACTCTTTGGAGTCCTAGGAGCAACGAAAAACCACGTGAAGACACAAAAATTGGATGTTTGTGTACACTCCAACAAAATTCTCATGCTGAGTTCTTGTCTCGTACCATTCGTTAACACAAATTACGTAGACATTTGCATCACCTTAAGGCTACAGACGCGTATAGCCTACAGAAAAGTATAAAGGCCAGTCAGTAGTCAATGACACACAGGCTATACATGTCGTAACTAATTATAGTTAATACTCGTGCTGCAAGCTGCATATAAACCTTCCCATTGCAATTTTTTTTTACTATAATACATCCACAACAATATGCAGCACTATGAGTAAACAAAGATCGTGCAGCAGCAGACAAGTTTTACTAGTAATTCTACCAGCGAAATTCAGCTTATGAACACATTATCGTGACTGCATATACTGTCTTTCAAACATAATGACCAATCATACATTGAATGAGAAGCGTGTAAGAAAGGAGATGCACTGACACTATTTGCACATCATTGTCGGAACTAGTACACATCACAATTTGTTGACATTATTACAGACAGCTGTGTACTTGGAGGGGCCCTGCGCACTAAGTTACGCATGCCGTTCTTATGGGCTCTTTGCTTGCTACGCATCTTCATGAGTACTGTGGCACGAGTGAAAATAACGAGAAAACAATTTGATGTCATAAATTGTGTTTAAAATGGGTCTCCGCACAGTCTGCAGCGTCGTACATTAAAGATTTCTCGGCCGTAAGTGAGGCACTGCTCAGCCAACGATGTTCCCTTTAATTGGTTGAAAATGAAGAACATACTATGCACGCTCGCGATGTACTCATTGTGAGCATTTTATGAATTGTGAGGTGTTTTATATTTCATAGAGATGCCAATTTGTGCATCAGTTTCAATTTTCGTGCAGCTGTAACACCTGTAGCACTGTAAAAATGATCTACAGTGTTCCCAAATCAACTGCACTCCACCTGCATTCTTGCATGGATCCTCCTTGTCACCGTCATCAGCCTCGACGGCATTCATGGAGGTTTTAGCGGCTTCTTTTATATGTAGCAGCTATGCTTGTGCAAATAGCAAACTTCAGATTAGAAGCGAGTTTGAAATAAATAGTGATTTCATCAAACAATTTCTAATCAAATTCGAATAGTATAAATCACATATTATTAAAAAAAAACTGGGCACACTTGTCATGACGCAAGTAATCTGCACAATTTATATGTATGTATGTGTGTGTGTGTGTGTATATATATATATATATATATATATATATTTTTTTTTCATTGAAACATGGCATGTGCCCATCATTCTTTCTGGTTCAAAGGAAGTGGAAGCAACTTTGAATGGTAGCAGAATTTCACTTTTGGTAGAATGCAAGTGATAATGATTAAAATATTTTACATTTTGAAATTTGCTATATCTAAAGCATATAAGCTGGTATAGCAAGCTTTTAAACTTACATAATTCATCTATTTCACCTAAACGCACCTATTCATTCCTTTCAAATATTTTGAAATTTCCAGTAGCTTTAACTTGAATCGAAGCGAATTCGAATACTGTAATATTTGTTCGAATATTTGTACAGGCCTAGTAACAACACATGGCTCATTACTTGCTCATAGGGACTCGCATTCAAAGTTTGTCTTGTCACAGCAGCTTATTGCTACCGCCGTGTTTTGATCTCTCATTTGTTAACGCAGCATTGTCTGCTTAATTGTGCGGCACCTAATATGTCCGAAAGTGGGCAGCTCGCATGCAGCAGGAAGGAGATCACGTGCTGCAGCGTTTCGGTGCAGTAAAACATAAGCTGCGCTTTGAATGGAGGCAGCCAAAACCAGGCTGAGTAAGTGCAATACAAAAGAGTATGCCAGCTTTTTGTTGCGGACTTTTATTTTGGATTTTGAAGCTCAAAGCCTTCTGCTCACATGCATCGATCCTCCAAATTCTTTTTTGCATTAACTTCATGATGATAGAAGGAACACACTGCAATGCATAACTACGTGGGTAAAATGTGGGGGTGCAACCCCTCTAATGTACAATTATGCAATTTTGTGAATTAGGAGAATTGTTTGCACATCTTGTTCATGGTGAAAGGAAGCAGGAATCCCAAAGAGTTGTTAGGAAACACTTGTCGATTGGTTGCGATTACACATAAATGAATTTTTTTCATATTCAACTGTGTTGAAGGTGCAGTGGCCAACGTCAATTGCTTTGATTACAGCTCTCCTAACAGCTTTGCTTTATTGATAGGAACCACCACACAGACCACGTAAGATGCAAACGGCAGCTAATTCTGCTTTTTTTTTTTTTTCTGGCCCACGCTAGCAAAAGGAACCACTTACGTATACGTGCTCTTCAGGTACATGCTGCTTGGCAAACTTTGCTAGTTCCTTGAGTTCTGGTATGATTTCTTGCTTCTCATAGCTGTTTGTGAGGTTGACCAATGTGGTGAGCACACCATAGAGGACAGATTTTTGTTCGGTCTGCAACAAAGTACGACAGCATAGGGTCACTGATATCAGGCAGCACACGCTGCCCCCCTTTTTAAAAGCTATTTGTTTTTTTTAAGATGGGGCTCTTTAACATACTAAAACAATTCAACTATTCTGTGAGGCACTTCTACGTAGCCAACACTGCTTGCATCATACAAGCACAAGGCAGACATTAAACTGCATTAAATATTAAGTGCAATAAATATTAAGTGCAATTGTTAAAACAATCTTGCATTCTTCAATTTGCATTTTTTTATCTCAGAACACGCGTGTTCATCACTCAAGAAGTTTCGATTTTACGCCTTTGGAAAAACATATGTTATGTGAACACACAAGCTGTCTCATTAAACATGCCATCATAAGTGTTGTCACACACATTTATGCATGGGCTGAGACGACCAAACAGTGTACCTTTGCCAGGTCGATGAGTGCATGAATGGAAGCCTTGTCACTAATGAGGTCTTCTTTTACTTCAGCATCAAGTGTAAGGTAGGCCAGACCCTCAGCTGCCCACTTCCTCAAATCTTTGTCTTTCTTTGGATTGATAAGGAAGCTGGAAGACAAGCAGTTAAAAAATTATAACTTGCTAAAACTGCAAACTGCACCAAGACTTGCTCAAGACCACATGTAATTCGTAAACTTGCATTTTGTATCATTTTCACACTCCGTTGGGATGCAGCCACCATGCCCAGAAATCAAACCCACAACCTTCCACTCAGTGGCTGAATTTCATAGCCAGTATTTCATTGTGGCGGGTAAAGGCAAGTCATTAGGTCATCATTGAAAATGAAGAGAAATGTGCCGGTCGAAGGGCGAGCTATTTCATTATACCTCATGATGAAAAGAGCAACTAACTTTAGACACTGTCATATGTATAATTCGAGCTTGCCTTTGGAGTCTATCTGTAGTAAAGGCAAACACTGCCTAATCTACATTACACCAGCAAGGGCAGGTCAGCTGTCAAGTCTGTCTTATCAGACAATTACCTAAATTAGCCTCGACTGTCCATTGTCTTCAGTAAATCTATCTGTATGAAAAGCTAACACGCCAATTAGGCATGTATGCAGGGTTGCCAAAAGTCAACATTTTTCTTCACATTTTGCCGAAAAGTCTCCACTCGAGGTGTGTGCTGCATGCCCAATAATGAAAATTGCAAATTATGTATAGCCCCATGGAATACAGTACCGTCTATAACCTCTAAATTATGTTGACATTTTTCAATACCAGTCGCATCGCCAGGTTCACCACTGGAGTACATGGTGTACCTGGTTTTCCCACTTGCCAAGAGGTGGGCTTGGTGGCGCAAGTGTTACCACCCACTACGAGTGGAACGCTCCTCATATCCTTCCATAAGAGTCCGCTCGTTTCAAAGGTGAGAGTGTGGTAAGTGCCACTCTCCATTTCTTATAGTCACTTATATGAACACGCATCAATCCAACGTGTCTGAGGCACAATGTAAAATGCAAAAATGCAATACAGCAATGGTTTTTATTGCACATGCTCACCGAGAGCAGTGGAAAATACCTCAATAAATACTTTTCACCGAGCACACGCCATGTGAACGCCACTCGGTCATAAATACACGCGAGATCCCCAACAAACTTCCCGAGTTTCATAGAAGGGACACTATTGCTAAATGCTGGAAGCCTCAGGACAGTACGGCGTCATTTAATGGAGCACTTCCTCCACAATGACGTAGTTTTTCAGCATCTCTTGCTGCAGACAAAGGCCACATTTGATTCTTAAGATGGACTCCAAAAGGTCCAGCTTCATTTTGTTGTGAAGCTTCCTGTTAGTCAAGGTAACATGAGAAAAGACTCCATCCACGCTGTGGCATTTGAGATTGGAAGTATAAGGGTCCTGATGGTTCCAGTGGCAATATGTGCTGAAAAAACAGCGACTCTGCATGCTGGTGCCTCATACCGTAAAATTATGACAGAAGTAGTTTCATTTGTAGTGAATGCTGAGCGAGGTAGTCGCTACAAGAGAGGGACGGCGTGTGCAGCTTTACGGCAGATAATTTCGTTGCAGTAGAATAATGTGTCCAATAATTAAACAACCTAATTAAATAACACTGGGAATACTTCAAAAGTGGTGTGCAACCTTCGCAATGCTTGCACCATGCATTCTGTGCAGTAAACTTTATGTTACCCATTTGATAAGCGCAATTCTTGAAGGCTGCCCTGAGAAACTGACTTCTCGATCTGCCAGAAGAGTATGCTAATAACAAAATTAAACTCTACATACCAAATTAGGGGTTCTTTAGCAGTAAAGGAATCGACAAGCTGTTCAGAACAGTTGAAGCAACGATCGGCACATGCAGCCTGTGATCTCACCACTTCACAAGCAAACATTTAGAGATGCTTAATGCACCCAAAGAAATTCGTTTAACACCACCACCTCATGACTAGCGAAGTAGTCCGCTGGCTTACATTCTGCTAGGAGGTTGCAGGGGAATGCGACAGCACTTCCAAAACCCAATTAAAGAGATACAAGATAGAATCAGGGCGCAGATGCT
The DNA here is from genome assembly GCF_043290135.1 of Rhipicephalus microplus. Classification (NCBI taxonomy): domain Eukaryota; kingdom Metazoa; phylum Arthropoda; class Arachnida; order Ixodida; family Ixodidae; genus Rhipicephalus; species Rhipicephalus microplus. Next base: position 245,324,966 of record NC_134701.1, on the reverse strand, counting down.
GCATTGCATAAAGTGTTAGCCTTTTTTGGTTGGTTTAAAGCTAAGAAAAATACTATAAATGTTACAATTCGCTGAGAAGACACTGAGCATATTATGCGCAACTCAGCCGAAATATAAGTGGAAAATCACTTAAAATTTGCCATGTTGCTATTCATAACTTCAGGTCTCAACGGGCCTCTCAAATTCACCAATATGGCGGAAAAGTAGCCACCAGTGGGAACCCTGCCATGTATATATGCTTGTATCTGCCAAAAAATTCACAAATACTTAGGATACTGCTTAATGCAAATTCTGAGCACAGCTTCACATTGGGGCAAAGCCAACTTGTGTTTGAAGTTCTGGCTTTCCACAAGGCATCGACTACGCCTTAAAGCATAGTTTTTGTGAAGTAGGCAGCATTCATTACGCTATTCTGCAGATAAGCGAAGCAACCTCTAGACATTTGTAAGGTATTATGGCCACTTTGTTGACGTTGCATGTGGCTGATGACGAAGAAATATGGCTGAAAGCTTTGCAGCGGGTGCAAAGTATTAAACCAGACACTCGTTGTGCAATTAGCATTTTAGGGTGACTGGTTGTTATTTTACTCTTCTGCTATGCTATAGTAAAGCCTCGTAAATTTAAAGTGACTGGGACTGTAAAAAAAAAATCTCCGAATTATGTGGGCTTTTGAATTAATGAAACATACAAAAAGTGGGGAACAAGAAATTTTGAATTATTGAAAGTAATTAGAGGAGGTCACATGCTGTGTCAACTGTTCTTAAGCTCCAAGGGTTCCTGTCACAAACACCGAGAAATGACAAGCCTTGCTGCTGCAAAAAAAAAAAAAAAAAAACACGGTGTCGAAGTCAGTTAAAATACATGCCTGTGGAAATATGTGTGCTCCGCTGCATGACAGTGGTGACACACGACACACAAGTAGTGTGTCACCTGCTACTCGCACCATCATATGCAGCTCATTCTTTTTGGTAAAATAAATAATTTAATTATGGCTAGTTTAATGAAATTCCAATGTGCTTTGGCTGGAAAACATCGTCATTGAACTTTTCGAACTAGGTTTTCAAGGCAGGTGCCACTGGCATGAACACTGGCAGCAGTGCAAGTATGCAAATTGCTATAGCAAGCAGCAATCGAAGGTTTGCGTATATCACAAACTCCATCAGACTGTCCTTAGCTTTTTTTTATTCTCTTAAACAATGGGTAAATCATGATGTCCGGACATCGCAAAAAGCATGCAACATGAAGCCTGCGTGTCATGGCTGTTTTGCAGTGAAACATGTCTACTTTTCCGCAGGACACGTTTCAACTGAATATGAGACATCTTTTTTTTTTTTTTCATCTTTTTTTTTTCTTTGTCTGAGCTCACTGAAGTGAAACTGAGGTGCATCACCTGTCGCTCTTTAGTATCGCAACACTTCATTGCCTTCTGGTACCCAAGGGCCGTCGTTACTGCAGACTAGTGGCAATATCGGTATCGGGGATCGGCACATGACAACCAAGGTTTTCGAATTGACCAGGCTGGTGCTGACTACCACTCCCAATTATCCAAACTTACATTGCAAAATATGAGACAGCATAAATACTTCAATTTAGGCAGTTAAGCGGGATTTTTAAATAACAGAGTTCGAGTTAATGAGGTTTTACTGTTTATTACATAGGCTAATGTAATTCCACGCCTAACATGACACCCGCAGAAAGTCTTTTTGCAAATGGGTTTCAAGCACCAGCATGGCTCTGTGATAAAATACTCGACTGCCATGCAGAGATCCAGGTTCAAATCCTATTCAATCCTGTTTTTTTTTTTCTAATTTTTTTTCCATGTCTATGAGTTTTTCATGTCTATCGGTTACACCACTGACGGCGAGGGCAACGCTATTCAACGAAGGAACAGGCACTTAGGAGCTGCGCTCTAAAAAGCATTAGCGCAGTCGCAAGTCTGCCTTAGCACTAAGTACGTACCAGTTCTACAATACACAATTCTTTAGACAGAAGTTTGAATGGTTCCTGCTTATGATGCCCTTTGCAAACACTACTGACCCTCAAAGTACTGCAAGAAATCTCTAAGCTGATAACACATATCGAGAAAGCAATAAAATGCTCACTTTCTACACGTGCCCACAAGCTTCAGGGTAGTTCCGTCTGAAAAAGGACGCAGACTGCTGTCCGTGCCACCAAAGGAGCCCAGCTTGCAAAGCCCCTATTTGAAAAATCACAGGGAAACAAATATTTACAACACTACATCTGCTGGTGCTTCATCACTGTCCATGGTTATGGACATACCTGGAACAATGAAAGTGCAAATCTAGAAGTGAATTTATTCTCATTTTACATTTCTGTGTTAACGAGGTGGTGCAGCCAGGGAAAATGACTGGCTAAGAACATATCACAAAGTTTGGCAGACACTCGACACTTACGACAAGCGCGCGAACTTTGATGTTGTCGTTCTCAGACTTGTACAGCTTCTTGAGAATGCCCAGTCCAGTGGATATGATGCTCGTGCACTTGTCCTTTTTGGACGCTGCGGCAATGATGGCTTCGGCAGCCACTCTCTGCAAGGGGCAATGATATAGGAAAACGAGAAATGTCCTGAAGTGTTTGATCTAATCAAAATGAGCTGCTCGGCAGCATCTGCATCATCAAGTATCTGCAACTTAAAAGCTTATGGTGATCTGCCAGCTCAGACAGCTAGCACATCACATCTAACTTCACATACCTGCTATTCCTCCGCTATATGTATATTTTTGCACTGACTTCACATTGTCACTCGTATGTGTGCGCCAGCGACAATATAGTTGTGACGAAGCGTACCTGTGGAGGTTCTAGGTATGCACTGTACACTGAAACCTGAAGTAACCAGAAATGTATCTAGTTTAACAGGAGTTCCATTCACGGCGAGATCAACAGGGGTGCGAAATTCAAGTGAAAAACCAATTATATCAGAGGCAATTACATGTAAAGCCTGCACTCCGACAAAGCAGAAGAAAGTCAAACACAACCACGTGAATATGATAAGTGCACTGAAATATATCTGAGTTTATTTATTTTTACATGCCTTTGCATTGTACAGAAGCTTCCCTACAAAGAATTATTTTTTAGATACACTGATTTATGTTTCGTAAACTTGACGGGATGTTCGTAAAATGATTTGACAGGTCCAAATTCATAAACTTCAGAAAAAATTTGAGTGTAGGCGGATGTGTGCGTGACTGATGCCACTGGGCCAGAGTTTTGCGCTTGCAACTATACCTGCTGCAGTTCTTCTTCAGAGCCAGCCATAGCAAGCATCATCTCGACAACCCCTGGTGAAGCAAGGCAATTGTTGCCTACGTCCAGCGGACCCTAGAAGAAGTGCAGAGAGCAGGTACGTGAACGAAAGCAAGAGCAAAATATGCTTATTTGAAAAAACATATGCAAAATATTTCTAATATTGAAATATGTAAAAAAGGACAGAAATTCTCAACAAATATGCAATAAGTTTAGATAAAAATGCCAGTTGTAACTTTTTAGAGCCGTTAGAATACAAATAGAATATTGCCAGAATATAGTTGAGCACAAAAAACTCTGGAGGTAGCTTTCCAATAATTGTTCTTTCTTCTTAAAAGATAAATTTAGTTGTGAGTTCAGTACTGCGTTCTTTTCTTCTTTCTGTCTCTATTCCAACCTTGCTGTGCTATTAGTTATTCCCCGATAATTATTATAATCTATTTTCACGGTTAAGGCAAAAGGATGCTCACATTTTAGTGTGCAGCAGTCAAATGTGTGTCAATAGAATGCACACAAGAACAAATCAGGTAGTCTGCTCATTGACAAGACTTTAGAGATTTGTGAATGATTGCTGTATGTTAGTAGAATATGGCTTTCTGAACATCATAGCCTGCTCAACCACACGGATTATGTTTCATGGCTATGCTACGGCTCTGATAATGAAATTTAATTGGCTTCCGGGCTAAGTCCCTCTACCCACAATCAGTTCACATATTGAGATTTTCAAAGAATATTCACATTTACATATAGTACTAACCCAATTGAAAGACAAGTTCAAACAGAAAAAAAAAATTCTAATTTGTTACACAAATGTTTTGAATATTCATGCAACCACAGTCATGAATATGTAAATATACCATTGTTACAACACTGAAAAGCTGTCGAAAAAGATATTCTCAGCAAGCAGATTCAATGACTAAAATCTTAGTGGCTATCATATAGACATCACAGAACTAAAAAAAAAGGTGGCACATTTGTTGAAAACAAGAAAAACTTACCAGGAGCAGAGTAGTGATTGCAGCTGTAACACGAACCTTGCTTTCAATCTCAGCATCTCCCAGTTTCGAACTGAAAGCCATAAAAACAAATGTAAAAGCTTGCCAAGGTCAATATCCAACACACTATCTATGGATGAAACGTTCGACTAGAGTTTGACCTTTTCTCTGTGGGGCTATGCTTGCATGCCTTTCTTTGAATTTGAAAGCACGGGGAATCGAGCATTTCTTTGCAGGGCCTCCTGAAAAGCTCTATGATCTTTTACAACAGTCTTTAGAGGGAAATTAACGTGAAACAATGAATTAGTTTAGGTTAAACAATTGTGCTTTGAGAACTCTAATGTCACTAATTTTACCATCACTAGCCTAATAATATAATATCAAGGTCCAAGTTAAATTTCTAAATTTTGTACCAAAACCTCTGCGGTCGATGTCAAGCATGTTAAAATGTATTTTACGCAGATTGGCAACATTGCCTCAACAAAATTTTCTGGAAATTGGTATGTCAAGTCCATGACCACTGAGGGGATAATGAACTTCATTTTCAGAGATTTCAAACTACGTGGGACCACGAAGATGTCATCACAACCTATGACGTCACACCAGTTGGTGTGGGAATTTTGAAGTGGTGCCGCCAGTTTTGTTTCAATTTTACGCATTTTCTCGCTTACCAAGAGTCTTCTTGAGGCAAGCACTGTGATGACAGAATTTTGAATGATGCAGTAGAAGTCTAGAATACATGAGAGCATCTCACGAGAGCACCAATAACAGTCACAGAATATATGAACCATATATAAACAGTGAATGTATTGCAGCAGTGAGGTTCAGCTTAACAGCTCTGCTAGCCACTGCAACATTAACTGAAGTGTTGTTTTACATTATGGATACAAGTTCACAGACTAAAAGTGTTCTACTGATGCACCCTTTCATGCTAGTGATCCTGACTGCTGCCCCGTTATGGTGGTCTAGTGGCTAAGGTACTCGGGTGCTGACCCGCAGGTCGAGGGTTCGAATCCCGGCTGCGGCGGCTGCATTTCCGATGGAGGCAGAAATGTTGTAGGCCCGTGTGCTCAGATTTGGGTGCACGTTAAAGAACCCCAGGTGGTCAAAATTTCCGGAGCCCTCCACTACGGCGTCTCTCATAATCATATGGTGGTTTTGGGACGTTAAACCCCACATATCAATAAAATTCTGACTGCTGCTAGGACATCTGGGCTATCGTTAAATTGCAAAAATACTAAACTCCACTGTGGTGCTGCAATACAAGAATGCTTCTGCATAGCACAGAAGGGTACTTACATATTAGACTGATTCCGATACTTACTTGACATAATCCATCACTTTTTCCCTGTACTTTTCCTTTGCTTTATCATAGTCCATACAAAAGTATATCCTTTCAAATGCAACTGAGCAGTTAGGTCTTGTATTTGGACTTATATCCATGCTGCTTTCATACTTGATGTCCTCGAGCTCACTTGCAACTTCCAGCAATTCCCTAAGGCCTGGAAATATTCACCAGATATGAAGCCTTGAGAGTGCAATGCAGTGAGCACAATGAGACAATGTATGTATTGTGTTTGATACATTACCATCAGAATCGACCAACTTCATGCCCCAGTTGAGGCATTCATAGTCAGCATTTTTTGTGATAAGTTCCAAGATGGCATCACGACCTTGAGCTGTCATGACACGACTGGAGGAACTTTTGACGAGTGCAAGCATGATTGCATCAATGTGTGCTTCGTTATCTGCAGGAAAAAAAATGCAAAAGTAGTGTATTCATTGACTGCCATCATATCTTGCGGCCTAGCTTATGCTTCTAAATAGAGAGTAAGCTAAGCGTACATAAAACACAGCTAAAAAAAGCAACTGTATTTTTTTCTAAACGTAATTCCTATCCTTGAAATGTTAAATGACTTGTTATCTCCCGATATCCAAGTAACATACCTTTCATCATTTGTTCATCTGGCTTTTTTGATTCCTTAGAGTCCATCCCACTGAGAGCATTAATGATAGTCTGGAAAAGGTACTGCACTGCTGTGATGTGCTGCTCGTCCTTGCTGACAAACTGGTCGATCATTGCAGGAAGTCCGAACTCTGTCAACACCCTCAAAGCCTGTGGACGTATGCTTGTGTTATGCGTACAAACGCCAACAAATTCACATGAAGCTCACATACCCAATCCAGCTTCTTCTTACTAAGCTCGCTGAAGATTCGTATGCAAGAAAGCGTAAACTCTGCATTCTTCAACGAACGCACTGCACTCAGACATTTCACGATTCCGTTGGCATTGATAACAGCCTCTGCACCAGCCTTTTCTCTGGATATAACAACTAGGTTGTTCGCGGCCTGCAGGAAAAAAAAAAGGGGGGGGGGGGAGCACCAGCAATAAAACATCAGGAGTGTTCATGAGAATCTTGGGTCTCTGTTGTTACCTGGTTCTTGAGTTCAAGCGAGGAGCTGTTGTTCTCAATAACGCCAATCATTTGTGTCACCCTGTTGGTGGTGCTTGCGTTTTCTCTGGCCTGTAAAGAAAGTGAAATTTATACATTCCTCCAGGTATGATAATAACACCTGAGGTCTTAGATGAGAGACCCCGTAGTGGAGCGCTCTGCAAGTTTTGACAATCTGGTGTTCTTTGACGTGCACAGACATCTCAGGATAAGCAGGTCTGTACGCCTCCACCGAAATGTGGATGCGGCAATGGTGGTTATAATTAAGACTGCGACATTCGGGTCAGCAGCTGAGCACCATAACCAGCGATCCACCGCGGTGAACTATATCCCTCTAGGTGCAGTTTATGGTGCGCTACTGATGAATGCATCAAATTTCCAACGGCCAATTAAAAGAGGCCGCACGCATCATCACAAAAAAGTCAAGTGGTGAAACTAGTAGCGCACAAAAAACAGGAACCGAGCATGTTAAACTAGGATGATGCACTTACTTTTAACAGAATGTTTACAGAACAAAAGTGACACAGACAAGTTCCCTGTGCAAGAAGGTGCTAAGAGACCCAGCTGGGTTGACGAAGCAAATCAAATGAAATGATAACTGGGGGTCTGGAGCACCTATCACCCTCCAGGTGCAAGGCATTATTTGTGCACTATAAGTTTTACCGTGTATCACTACCAAAAAAGCCCATGTTATGGCTGCTTTGCACATGTTTTAGCAAGCCATAATTATAAGAAAATAAAAATATATCAATTATGCAGTCAATGAAACGTGTTTTTCGCATAAAAGCACTTTTACCAGAGGCTCGAAGTACATCAATGAGAACATATTGGCTGCATAGCGATTTTCGATAGTGCAGTTGACCACATTTTGTTTTTCACGTAGGAACAATTTTATCGCTGACTCAAAACATAAATGAGTCAAGTATAGATGGCTTGCATGCGACATCACGGACGCAGTTTCTGAAAAAAAACTGGTGCTCCACGACAGCTGCTTCGATGACAAACAAGTTGCTTCAATGTAAAAACGACGCGGCAGGAACGTCACTGTGCATGAATAACAAAGAAACCTGCATGTGATGTTTTGATAATATTAATGTGGCATCCGAAACGTCGCATCCTCACACGCTGGTGCTCTAACATGCCGCTTTCAGTGACATCAGTGCAAGCCGCAACTGCTGCGTTATATAAAAAAACATTTCATTTATCCTTCGCTGTTGATGTCTTGAGTGGCATGTCATGTGTCTCTCTTAAATCTGGCAGTGCCTCAGTAGAGGTGACCGTCTTTAATATGAAGTGCACTGCCAGCTAAATGAGTACAAATAATTGGCGGAGGGGTTTGAATTCACCTATATTGAGCAGACATTTAGCTAAGCTCAATGTCTGTTGTTTTTTGTTGCTGTCGTTGCTCACAACACTAAAAACAAACAAAGTATACACAAGTACAGTACATGACGCCCGGATAGTGCTCTTCTTACAGCTGATACATTGACTTGGACTGCACGTAAATTATTATGAACATTAAGAAATAGCAGCAGATAACTCAAGGTAATCACACAGGAAGAACATCATCTTCAAGAAACATATACTTGCAATTTTTTCGATGGCTTGACTAAGACGGCGGAGGCACTGCTGGACGGCGCTGTTTTTCGGATCTATTTGCAGAATCTTACGGGCATCTTTGAACGCTTCGTCCATTTTCCCAAGCGCTTCGTAAGCTTGACTCCGCCGAAAAAGTGCCTTCACATCCGATGGGTTAAGTTCCAGAACTGTAAGTATAGAAGACGCAATGTTTACCAACTGAGCAAACGAATTTTCAGCGCAGTTAGTACAAGCCGAGTTACCTTCAGAAGCATCCTTTAAAGTTTCTTCGTATCTGTGCAGCTTCAAGTTAGCCGCGGCTCTGTTGTTCAGCAAGACTGCCCTCTCCGGGCTGTCCACGATCGACAATGCCTTCGTGTACTTCTCCAGGGCGCCTGCGAAATCTCCAGCCTTGAACAAATCATTGCCCTCTTGCTTGACGGCCTGTGCGGGGCTCGATGAACTACCCTGCTCCGACACGTCCGTGGTCATCGTTTCTCCTGGGATATCAGGAACGCGTGCAACTACTCTGCCGGGAGCTCGCTCTACAAGTTCGCTCCCCGCATGAGAAGCCAAAAATAACTTGCCGGCTCCTGCGACAACTTTCTAGATACTTCTAGAGTGCGGTCCGCATCGTCTAATGTGCATTTCAACAAGTTTAGCTACAACACGTCAACTCGACGGCACAAGCGGCGTGCTGTCATAGAACTCTCGAAAAAGGAAACTGCCAGAACTTTTATTCACACTCCCAAAAACAGCGAAACTTCGTAGCTAGTAATGCCTTAAAAGGCATTAATAATGCCTGCTGTCGAGCTGCTTTGAAATCAGCTATTCGCACTGGTAAGCGGTGTCACGTTTCTCCAAGTACAACTTTTTGATTACAATTTGCGTTAAATATTAAACAACACGCGAATTGCATGCGATGATAGCGTCATCTATGAGTGTAATGGGGAACGAGTAACATAGGAGGCATTGGCAGCGTTGGTATCATCATCACTGGGGCTGGCATCCGCGGCTCGACTGCTCTGAGGTGCGTGCTCAGTTTGCGCGTGCGGTAAAAATAAACGTCTCCGTGACGTGTTTCTGTCTGAATGAAGTCAGCCTCGCAAGCTTGGTGATCGCCAGTACACAGCGTCTCGTGTGTGAACCACAGCGCTGCTGAGTTTCGGGCCGTCATCCGTCGCTTTCTTGATGTAGCTGTTGCTGCGTATCCGCTGTCGACCAATACGATGGACAAAAACAATTACCAGTATCGTGGTAAAAAGTTATTTCCTAGACGACAAAGCGTGCACAGCAGCTCGTTCGTTCGTACCAGGTGGTACACGCGGCGTGATAGAACCGCGGGGCCCGCGATTTGCACAGTCGCACGCTGTAATCGTATCGCTGGTGAAACACGGGGAATGGAATTGTGCGTGGAGTGGCACGATAAGTGATATCGTTCAGGGCGTGCGCTACTAGATACTACACTTAAGTTCCCAGCCGCCGCAGCTGGCGCAAGTAGTTGAGAGTAGTTGAACCGCTGTCGGTAGCGTGGTCGCACTAGTGTGTTCGTTTCAGTAAGATCGCTGGTACTGTTTTGAACACGCAGTTTTACCGCCTGAGTTCTCTGTTTCAGACATGAGGCTAGTTATCCTCGAAGATGACAGCGAAGTGGCCGACTGGGCGGCCAGATATATCAGGAAACGCATTCAGGATTTCAACCCAGGCCCAAACAAATATTTTGTTTTGGGACTGCCGACAGGTAACGCCCAGTTACGCGTAACTTTATTCACTGCTTGGATAACTGAAAAAAAACTTTTCTTTACAGGGAGCACGCCGATGAGTTGTTACAAGAAGCTGATTGAATTTTATAATCAAAAGACGGTGTCGTTTCGATATGTGAAGACATTCAACATGGACGAGTATGTTGGCAAGTATAAAATTCATGATGCTCGCCATTGCAGTGCGTTATGAAGAAGTCAACTACTGACATTGTATCAAAGGAAAGTTCACTGGAGGCCACGTTTTGTATTGTTCGGAAAATGCCGCATATGTACATGTAAGCATGTACATATGCTTACAAACTTTACATTACAAATATTATTCCTTGATTGCTTTTACTTCTAAATAATATGTATCAATTGTTTTCATTGTGGTTTGCAGATTGTTTGTATGCAATGTATCTTTTCGGCTACACACCATTGTTAGTGTCACTGTGTTAAACGCGTCGGAGTGCACAATACGGCATACTGCTTTAGGGTGTAGGTACAGTAATTTCTAGAGCTGAAATTAACACCCATATTCAGAAACACTCCTTGACTTGGAACTCTCCTTCCCACCACCTCAATGCAGTGTTTTTGAAGCGTACTTGTGCTGCATTAAAAGCGGTGGCCAGTCGAGGAGAACTTTAAATATCGGGATGAGTGTATTGTTTATCAAGTTATTTTTCGTCACTAGACATAAAAAAATGTTTGCATCAAACAAAACTGAACTGGTACATTGCGATTTTCTCTCTAAAACATACACAGGCTTGTTTCTTCATTTCATTTTATTACCCTAAACGCCACTCTAGAGCGTGTTATTCAAGGGGTGGAGGGGAAGAAATTATGCAAAATGGTAACCACATAAATTAATTGTGAGACGGGTGATGTGTTACACTTTGCATAAATAAAGTCGGGCAGGTAATGGTGGCAGTGCTGCGGTAAAGGTTGTTCCATTTACATCATGCCCATGGAAAGGAGGCAGAAAATGTCTTGGTGTTGCTCTACGCACGGCTAATTTGCACAGCATGACCGGTGCAATGAGGCATACATTAAAAGTGGTAGTGTCATTATTTCTAGCTGTACACAGCTACAAAGTCTACAATGTGCCCCTTTGAGACTGTGCATTACAAGCTCTGGCTTTCTGTGATTCTCCTTTTCTGGTAGCTGTTCCTTTGTACTGTGGAGCCCTGGATAAAGTGTGAAATAGAGAAAGCATGTTAGGGCAAAACCAAAACTACTTTTATTCTGGTCAAATCGGGGAACACCAGTGCTAGTTCATTTATCTACAACCCTCCCATCTATGTTGCTGCCTCAGGGCGATACCTCAGTTGTGATGCAGCTGCTACAGCATTTTTTGCAGTATGTAATCAAAAACATAGGACTGCGTGAAGTGCAAACGAAATCACACCATGGGAATGGTTCACCTGATGTAGTACCTATTCAGTATGGAATTAAAGTAGAGCATTGTTACATTGGTTGTCATGGGTAGTTGTAGGGTGTCAAGATTTTTATGATGCTGGCTACCCCAAGCTGAATAAAAAGACTGATGCAAGCAAGAACTACGTTTGAAGATATATCAGATAGAAGATAAAAGTTTGAAGATATATCATGGCATGAAAAATCTGCTATGAAATGTTCATTTAAGGTGTGCATCAATAGTTCCTATTTACAGAAAGCATCTCCTGCCCCTAAGCCAGCCTGAAATCTGTTAATCTGATTATCTGGCCCTGGCAGTCCTGGACTGCTTTGGGGGGGGGGGGGGGGGCGTCTTTGACAAATGAGTGTTGTGCGTGCAGTATTTAGGCAGTTCAAGATTGCTTTGATTTTCAAGCAGTTCCACTTCGTGGGGAGTTATCTTCCCAAATATGAACCAACCCATCCAGCAGCAAGTTTCACTGTACCTTGTGAGATATGTGACAACCTGTGATAGTCTGGAGGATTGTTGGATTTTCATTGCACACTTTACTTTTGAAACATGAAATTGCAGGTCTGCCAAGAGACCATCCAGAGAGCTACCATTCATACATGTGGAACAATTTCTTCAAGCACGTAGACATTTTGCCCGAGAACGCCCATATTTTGGATGGAAATGCAGCTGATCTGAATGCTGAGTGTGACAGGTTTGAGCGGCTGATCACCGAAGCTGGCGGAGTGGACCTCTTTGTTGGAGGTGAGGGCTGAAAACTTTGTACGTCTTTATTGGGACTGTTCCACTAAACTTTTATTGTTGTGAGGTGCAATGCAGGAGTCATCTGAACAGAAACTATAGTGTATATAAAGCATACTACGACTTTTTCATGAAACACAAAATATAGTGACAATTCTTGAGTGTCCCAGCTACTTTTCTGTCCCACTACTCATAGACTACCTAAGTGTGGATGCAGCATGCGATGACTTCGTCGTATCTTAAATTTAATGCTGGTTTCTACAATCGCCAAGTTGTGTGATTTCCGAGCACTAGCAAAGCCATGAAACGCTCTTCGTGAAACTCAGTCTGCCCCAAATGTGCTTCATGGTGATAAAGTAAATATACTGCAGTGAAGCTTTTCGATGAAGCCTCCAGGGGTACGATACGTTGTCTAGTCGACGTTAATTATTCGAGCTCATGCCCTCACTGCCATGAGGGCTGTACGACTTCTACGATAGCTCTCTCACTTCATAGTTGATCATGATTTAAAGGGACTGACGACTGGCCAGAATGTGTGATCCGGTCCTCGTAGAAATGAAAAGATGGTAAAATGTGGTGACAGATTCCAGTATCCTTTGCCTTGCGAGTAGGATTTATATTTTTAAACCAGTATGTCGCACAGCGTAGCAGGAAAGTCTTGAAGCTGGATTATGGAGTCAATCACTTTCCTGTATGTAGTCACGTAGTCTGATGCCACCGAGCACACCATAATTAGTATTCCATATTAGAGTACTTACAATATTATCTATCACCACTCTATTCTGGGCTTCTTACGAGATAAAAGGAGTTGTGTGACGAAAGTGGCACTGCCTTCGTGGCAGCCAGTGCACTCGTCGAGTCGTGGCACATGCGCACGCAGTGCACGCATGCGTAATACAGTGCCGCGCTCTAACACGCACCGCTCTCGCAGCATGTATTGTCACTTGCATAGAAGGCTTCATATTTGCCTCACATGGAAAAATTCTGATTACAAACATTTCATGGCAATTTCTACATTAGGATTCCGTGATTAGACACAATGATCTGTAACTTTTCCATTGTGCTAAATAAAATAGGTTCCACAAAAACTGGTTGTCGATATCATAGAGCATTAGAAGAACTATGTTGTGCTGATGACAACCCTACTGTGCGCGTCAAGTCTTTCAGGGAGCAATTTTTCTTCTATATTTAGGCAGCCGGCTTTCTGTGTTAATTTTCTTTAAATTGATGTTTTTATACCATATCTCTGCATGCGTTATGTCACTAATGCCTCACCAAGTGCATCTTGTTTGTTATTATAGAGCCAACACATGGCATTATCTTTGTGTTGAACCTGGTTAAGCGCTGTTCTTCAACTGTTCACCTTGACTCTTTGTTCACGTTAGAGCAGCGTTGCCTGTTCACTTATTGACAGCAGTCTGCAGAAAAGATTAGCGTACTTAGTGTTATACCTCTCCAACTGATTCCAAGCAACATTTTTTCTACTCAGAAACTGTTTTAATACACAATTATCTATGCTGAATCTGCTTAGAAATGGCTTTTTTTTCTGCTCGAAGATTTACTCCAAATCCTAAACTAGTTAAGCCATCACTGATGGAGATTCGTTGAGCTCATAGATTTGCTGGAATTTGCGTTTGCAAATGAACCTTACAGCACCTAAAAGATCTGCTATCCTCGACAGATTGCCGTAACTTTTTAGCAGAGAATAACTAATAGTCCTAATCAACAATCTTGCATTCTTGTTGTTTTATTGCAAAAAGGCATTGGGCCGGATGGACACATTGCTTTCAACGAGCCTGGTTCAAGTCTCGCATCTCGGACGCGAGTGAAGACCCTAGCCAAGGACACAATTATGGCGAATGCGCGTTTTTTCGAAAATGACCTGACCAAGGTTCCCAAGGAAGCATTGACCGTTGGAGTGGGCACCGTGATGGATGCACGTGAGGTGAGATTACCGTCTGGTTATGGTGTCATAAAGCATCCCCTCGTTTACTTTTTAAATGTGAAGCATTTCTTTAGTGAACTGCCGGCACTATGAGCGTTTCTATCTTCGTATCTATCTATCTATCTGGTGCTCTCGTGATCACCTCTTTATAATTTGGTGTAGACCAAAATCGGTATGGGAAGCAGGCCCGCAGACAGGAATTTTCTTTTGGGGGGGGGGGGGGGGGGCTACAGGCTTGACGGGAGGGTAATACCCCTGTCACACGGTACCTATAATGTCATTCGCTGTGAATTACATTAGTCGTTAATGTCATTTTTGTTGCTGCTACACAGGCATAGTAAATAGCATTCACACCTAATGGAATTCGCTCGTTGAATGTGTTCACCGAACTCATGGAAGCGCGACATGTGTTCTCTCATCAACAGGTGCTTGACAATAGATTGCAAAATCGACATCTTGAAGCAGGTGTAAACAATGTCCAGATGTTTATTAAAGGTTGTTAACTTTTTGGTAACTTTTTAATGTGCAACACGATAGTGGAAGAAATTTGTGCAGCTATATTCTCTTCCCCAGGCTCCGACTTGATGTATGGGGCCTCCTGTTGGCCATGTTTACAAATTCTCGCTGTTGTTTTGCTGCTGCCTCGCCGCGTTAGACTCGCTCGTAGCATAATGCGCATGTACATGTCGGACACCACTTTAGGGAGAGTGTATTCAAACCAATTTTCTTTTTGTGGGAAGCACTGCTGTTCAGTGTTATTGCGACGAAGTCGAAGCTAAGAGGGCAGCTGAACCGATTGGCGTGTATGGGTGCAGAGCTCCTAGTTCCTCGTCGTCTGTGATCTTTCTTCAATATCAAGCTTGAGGCACTTCAGTCGTTGTGATGCTTCATTCGCACCAGCTGGAGATCAATTATCATTCGTTTACACTGATCAAAGTTTATCGCGGTCACAAATTCATGAAGGCTGTCACGATTCCAAATATTGCCAACTGCAAGTTGTGAGCAGCTTTGAGCTAGTCTTGCTTTGGTATGAGGAATTTTTTCTACCGATACTGTTTTATCTTGTCGCTGTAAATTTTCAAAACCAGCCGGACAATGTTATGTACATTTAATGTGCGATTTGCAACTTTTTGGTAATATGGCAGCCTACCGATAAACATTGACATCAACTGCGAATGTAATCTCTTGTAGAAGGGTAGACCCGGAATGTAATATCACGATGGCATTCATTTTGAATGTCATTCTCTGCGCATGACATTACACGTTCCGTGTGACAGGGGTGTAAGTGAGCTGAAGGAATATGACTCTGTGGTCACGACCCTTTCCTGCAGAGACATGTGGCACATTCCCATATACCAGGGGCCACAATATGCGGGTATGTGCCACAGGTGATTGACAGTTTATATCTACCCTGGAACAGCGAGGGCAGACAATAGTAGCTGAAATGTGAGAGTTGAGAAAGTCTCACTTTGGCAGCATAGACTCGACAAATGCAAAAATAAAAAAATCAGGATATGACAGGAAGTGAAGCATTATGCTTGCTTTGGCATCGGGTGGCAACCACAGAATGATGCCAGGTTTTGAAACTGCTTTGGAAAAAGACACTATGCAGGTGTGAGGTCTGTGCAACTTTAATTATGGTTGCAGTGCTGGCTTATAATTTTATAACAGAGCAATAAATGTTACATGTGTAAACATGACACAGGTGTCATGCCAAGTTAATGTCAATTGCAGTTGCATTGTTGACTCAATTTTTATAGCACTCCTATAAACATTGCATTGGTATTCGTACGATTCAGCTAGCTATATTGAAGCATTGCTCGATCCCCGGGCAATGCACGAACGAATGTGATGTGCGATTTCAATAATACCGGCATCTGTGCTCTAATGAGGGTGAGGATGTTATGTAAGTGTTGTCACCAGTGGACGCCAGTGTAGTGGAAGTTCCTGTTAAGCCCAGAATTCACACACAACTGCACTCAGCATCGATGCACCTCGTAACACTTCCCTCAAAGCTCAAAAAAACTCGGCAGAGGTTTCGGCATTACGCTTCGTGTAACCAACATCGCAGACTAATGCAAGAATAATGTCAGCGGCAGTGGTGTTACGCAACTATGAACAACCAGTGGTCACCTCTTTACACGTTTTCTAGATATGGGAATACGTATAAAATTTAGACATATATTCACCGAGTACTAAATTTATCTGCCTTGTTAGGTGATGCTCACTTTAAAAGTCTGCAGGAAGAAGTTTGCCACATGGCAAACTTCTGCCTAGTTTGTCAACAGTAGAGTTGTGTGGGATTGAGGTTAATCTCTGCAGAGAGTAACACAGCTGCTAGCTGTAGTGTGCCACAGAAATGGGGCAAGCCCCACTACTCACTTCTGGGCTACTAAATGTTATGAGCAATGTCAACCAATGGAATAGCAGTATACAGTTACCAGCTCCGCAGTGTAACCAGTTTTCTTGGCGAAATGCCAGTAAAGATGCTGCAATATTTTTTTTGTCTTCTTCCTTTTTCAGGTCATGATACTTATCGTCGGTGCCCACAAGGCGTTTGCCTTGTACAAAGCCATTGAGGAAGGTGTGAATCACATGTGGACCGTATCTGCATTCCAAATGCACCCCCGGACAATCATAGTCTGTGATGAAGATGCAACCAATGAACTGCGTGTGAAGACTGTAAAATACTTCAAGGGCCTGATGCATGTACATAACCAGCTGGTTGAATATAGAGATGATGTGAAGACTGATGATGAGAAAAAAGCTGGCCAGCATTGAACCTTGTTCGTCGTAGACGATATTTTGCCTGTGCTGCACCATGATTCTGGGATTTTATAACGGTGTTTCGTGAGATGGACATTGGCACTTTAGTCCTTACAATAACATTACTTGAAGAATAGAATTTAATATGTCCTAATCTAGACCAATATATAATGTAACACTTTATTAAATACATATAAACTGATATTTGATCCACTTGTTCAAGACGTGTTTTTGTCAATGAACTGCATGGTAAGTATGATGTGTCCTTAGAGGGGAACATTTTTTTTTTCATCTTTAGGCAGCAAAGTAATCATGTTTGCTTTAGTCACCTTCCTTGTGGGGACATTCATTTCACAAGTCTTTTTTGTCTGCTTTTTTCCTACTAAACTAATGCCTACAGCGCACTACCTCCTCCTAAACATCTTTGCAGAACTAGCTCTGAAGAACCCTGGTTTTTAGGTCGCGTGCACCCATTTCTCTCTCTCTCTCTCTCTCTCTCTAGAACGAAATGAACACACTCTGTAATAAAATTCACTTGGTTTCTCGGGAATCCCCCTCCCCCCCCCCCCCTTTTTTTTTTAACTTGAGGGTAGCAACTTTTATGTCCCTTAGGTCGCGTTTAACTTCGCGCATGTAATCAACCGCTGCCAAGTGCTGGGTAAAGTGTGGCCTCCGAGATTTAAAGCTAGCAGTTTTTTATCTCAAAGGCAATGTCTAATTTACGCATGTTGCGTTGATTAATGCTCTCATTGACAAGCACTGATTTAATGTAATCAATAATTTTGAATCAGTCAAAGTTACTTGCAATCAAAATAATTTCCACGAATCAACCAACGCACAGAAACAAGTTGCAGAGTGAGAGCACAATTTGATAAAACAAGCGGCAGTGGTTAATCTGCAATTTTGTTTTTTTGGTACTTTGCAATATCTAAAATGATATTTTATTGGTTCTTTTATCTTTTGGTTTTACTACAAAAAAATGTTCGAGCAGCGTGGAATATTTGACGTCGTAATAGGAATGCTCACGTCTCCCGTCAATATTGCTCTCAAGTTATTTTGAGCTTATATTGACGTCCGCTCTGAGCGTTCTGTTCGTTCATGTTTTTGTGCGCATCGGCCGGTGGAACATTTTCTAGGACAAGTGAGTCTTTGCTGACAGAAACAGAATGATCAACCGTTTCTCCTAGCTGCTCTGGATCGCGCGCAGCTGACGCTTGTGAGCGCGGCGAGCGCCAGTCTCGCGTGCAAACATGAACGCAGCGATATCGAAGTTCGTTCAGAAGAAGGTCGTCTACCCCGGTGTCGGCGAGATCCCACGCTTCGAGAAAGGTGCCAAGTGCACGTTTCACTTTTGCGTGAAGCGCCTAAGCACCGACGATGACGATCCTGACGGTGTTATCGACGACAGCCGCAAGCTTGGGCGCCCCATGGAACTGCTCATAGGCAAGGAGTTCAAACTACCCATTTGGGAGCAGTGCATAAAATCTATGAAGGTTAAGGAGGTCGCCGAGTTCACGATAAACAAATGTTTGCTGGACAACTACACGCTCGTGTCGCAGAGCTACCGAGCCTTCGCGGGCGTCGGAAAGCCGCAGAAACGCAGGTGTTGCGGCATGATGGAGGAGAAGTTTACCACTGGTCACGAAGACCTTGATAAGTTGGCGGAGAAACTAGTGGACTTATCGTGCACCTTCGAACTGGTCAAAGTGGAAGAGCCGGGTGAATACGAAAAGGACGTCTGGGCGATGACGGCCGAAGAGAGGCTAAGTGCTGTACCTACCCTGAAGGAGCAGGGCAATCAAGCTTTTCAAGCGGGCGACATGGACACAGCCATGAACAAGTACCGGGAAGCCCTGGAGCACTTGGAAAACTTGCTGCTTCGCGAGAAACCTGGCGACGAAGAGTGGAACGAATTGTACAGGATGAAAGTGCCGATCCTTCTGAACTACTCACAATGCCTCCTTAATCAGGGCGAATACTACGAGGTCATACGTCACACTTCCGAAGTGCTCAGCAAGGATCCCAACAACGCGAAGGCCCTGTTCCGGCGGGCGAAGGCCTACTTCGGATCTTGGAGTCCACATGAGTGTCGCGCGGATCTGCTGAAACTTCAAGAGGCCGACCCGTCCCTTTCAAAGGTTGTGAGCAACGAGCTCAAGAAGCTCGAAGCTGAAGAAAAGAAAAAGAACAAGGAGGACAGTACCAAACTAATGAGCATGTTCAAGTGAGCAACTGTGTCGTGCCTGTACATGCAAGTTCTCTGAGAATGGCCGCGTATGCGCGCAAAAGAGCTTTTCGTGTTAGTCGAGGTTGAAGAAAATAAATTTATACTATTTGTTAGCAATTTTTCCGTGTTTTAATATTTACGGTCTCTGACACGATTTTTTTTTTTTTTTTTACAATCGTGTGAGAGGCCAGCTGCCTCTCACACGATTGTCTGCGATTCTCTCGAATCGACGAGCAAGAAGGCAGCCAGTTGAACCACTTGATTGTAAAATCTTTATTTGGGTCAGTTACCTTTGTGCTATAAATAAGAACGTAGAGCGTTTGGCGAATCGTCGGTGTTGTGGTGTCTCTGTTGTATCGGGACTGCAAAGATAGAAAACACACACATTTGTCGATTTGTCAAAGTAAGCGCTCTAGACTTCAGATAAGCGAAACCTGCCCTAAACTATAACGACGGATCGACGGAATGGTGTAACGTCAAAGTAGGTTGGCCGGCCATGTGCACAATATTCAACGTGCCATTTCAGTATTAGCGCGCAACACAAGGACAGAGTGACGTCTTGTGTAGCGCTTGATGCTGAAATGGAAAACCAACATGCCCAAACTTATGGTGTTTCACAAAACGTGCGTTGTAATGAGCAAATTTCTTTGTGAACACCAGGTAAGCGGAACTTCAGCAGGAACTACAATTTTGCTCTTCGACATTTGGTATTGGGAAAACTAAAAATTATAATAACAATAATAAACCATGTCAGGGCATCGTGATAAGCTGTGTACAAAATCTAATCGGTCCGCCATTTGAATGAAAGTTAACAATACCGAAGTTGCCGCAACACATCTGTGATGAGAACTTTGCCAGTCAAGTAAGGATCGCCGAGAACAAAAAAGCCATGACTGAGTCGGTAGGACCTTGAGATTCTGGTTTCCGCGTATAGATTATTATAGGAGAGAAAGTTTTGAAAACAGAGCTCCGCCAACCACGCACCATTTTTTTTTTATTTTTTGCTAAGATAATTTCAAGTCACTCGGGCGTTTTTCAGCAGCGTCGATTCTTGGAAATTTTCGTGTCCTTTTTTCTCTTCAGTGTAATTGTACAGAAAACTCTCACATACCGTCCTTTTCTACTGTATATACGAATTTATGTAACCTTTCCGTCTCTAAACTAGACGTTAAAGAGCAGAACAATAAAAAAGGAACATGCGGCATATCATTATTTTTGTGGTAGTTCACTAAATTGTTAAATATACTAACACATATTCAGATTCTTTTCAGTGACTCGCACTAGACGAATTGCACTTGAGTAGCTTCACTGCTACATGGATATTTATGCAGAGAAGCCACACCGGCTACACCTTCAAAGGTTACGATTAACTGGGCGGAATGTCACATCAAAGACAACCAGACAACTATCAAGAATGCAGATAGTTATTCCAAGCGCATGCCATGGTCCAAACGGTTTAAATGATATAGGAACTGGCGTACTTATTCGTATATGTCTATTTCATACTGATGGGGACCGTGAACATGACACGGTCTTTGGCGTCCAAGAATGGACGGGTGAGGATGTGACTTCCACGCGCTACCCGCACAGCCGCATCGCACGTGTTGGGACCCCTGCCGCACCGAAGTGTGTGTGTGGGGGGGGGGGGGGGGGGGAGAATGAGCGAATCGGCGACGCTCTTTCACTCTCCGCTTGTGTGCATGGAGACACCTGTGACTGAGACACGTGCATCCGTGCAGTAACCCTCCATATCGGCTGGAATATCCTTAACTTTTTTTTTTTCTGTGGCTCAGGCAGTGTCTTATGAGCTTTTACGAGATCGTCGATGTCACTTTTACAGTTATACTTAGTTGCAACATAGTTTACGTTGCCAAAACGGATTACTGAGTGAAGTATCATCGGTTCAAACTAGATCTCTGCGTGAGCAGTCGAGTTAGTTTAGTGAGTTGAAAGTGAAAGCGATCATCTTGTTGTTTTATATATCATGTCTCTAGAAATCATGCGTTTTAAAGATTGTTGCACAGGACATCAGGTTCCTTCGGCAGAAGGCAAGAAATAACTAGTATACTCTACTAACCACTGAATTATGAGCTACCATATACGTGTCGAACCTAGCCGTGTCCGTAGCCTCCTCCGTGGTGTCCGTAGTGTCCCTTGTGTCCACCGTAGTGTCCATGGCCGTAGCCCCTGTGGCCGTGTCCGTGTCCATGGTGACCGTACCCGTGGTTAGAGCCACCGTAGTGTCCCCGCTTGTGCCCTCCGTAATGTCCGTGGTGACCGTGCGAGTCATGCCCGTGATGGCCGTGCCTGTGCCCGCCGTAGTGGCCCCTGTTGCCGTGGTGTCCCCAGTGGCCGTGGTTCTCGCCGTGTCCCCCGTACGACCCGTGGCTTCCACCTCCTCGGTCCCAGCCCCACTTGCGCTCGTGGCCGTAGCCGCGATCCTTCCAGTGCTGGCCGTGGTGCTTCCAGTGACCGTGCCTGTTCCCGTGACCCCCGTACGCGCCGTGGTTCGAGTGGCCACTGTGGTGGCTGTCCCCCCAGCCTCCGTAGCCGCGGTGTCCGTGGTGACCGTGGCCCCCGTAGTGACCGCTGTCGTGGCCACCGTAGTGCTTGTTGCCGTGGCCGTGGCTGCCGTGGCCGTAGCCTTGGCTGTCGTGCCCGTATCCGTGGCCGCCGTGATGGCTGCCGTGACCCCCGTAACCACCGTGGTCTCCGTGACCTCCGTAACCCCCGTAGCCGGTCTCGAGTGCGACGAGGTCGTTGCTGAGTTTGCTGTCACTTGCCGCGACTTTCGTTTCCGACGCGGCTACCGTGACTGACTCTCGCAAGCCATCCTTGCTCTCTTTGCACAATACTGATTTCCACGAACAGAGTAGGAGAAACAGTGAAGCCCGTATTACCTGAAAACGAGGAACGTTGTCATTCAGAGAGCGGCATTTAATATCCTGAAAGATCGCTGAATTTTTTTGTTGGATTAGCGCTACCGCCCTTAATTGTTTTGGTGTGTCAGAACGCACTCTCGACATATTGTGCCGTTCGAACTTTAAAATAATAAATAGCGAAGAACACTTGATAACCGGGCGTACGACACTTCCTGGATTCGATTCCAAGCCGGAAAACATGTGATAGAATAAATACTGGCAAAGCCCCTTGTCACTCCTTCGTGGGACTATATGCTATATCAGGTCTTCAGAGAGGAATGGGAGCTTGCGGGACGCCTCAACACCATGCCTCTAGCCTTGTTTCTCTGCACATCGCCTCAAGACCTCAGGTTACCTATACACTCTGCAGGCATCTCGGAAACGTGGTGACACCGTCATGCGTATATGGATGGGTCATCGTTAGAGAGGGTATGTATATAGTAGGGACGCACAACGGAGCAGCAACATTTTGCGTAAGCGTGCATGTGCACTCCTCAACGGGATATATAGTAATGGGAGTTTTAGAATAACATTTGCCCCTCCTATGGAACAATCTAGAAACTTTAGCTGGTCCGCAAATTCAAATGCATGGAGACTACTCATAGCCTCGACAATAGCACTTCGCGGGCCTTGTGGGCCGCGATCGCCGCACGCTATTTCGGATTTTCTGCGGGCTGGCCGCGAACGGCGGCTGCCGTACGATGCATGTGCAGTGGCAGCGACCACACCGCAAGGGCTCGTGGTGCGCTATTCTAAAACTCCCTAATAATAGCCGTACGTAGCGGCTATTATTACTCACTACGCCTACTTACGCAAGGTACGTCCCAGTACACGCCTATGCGACGACAGCATCCTGATGCGTTCCAGCTCACCGCAATTGAATCTGTCATTTTAATGCATACATGTGTCGTCTATTAGGTCGCATATTTTTCTTTTAAACCCGTAAGGTATTCACACTTTACTTAAGGAATGAGGCAACACGAAGCTTGACCCGTTGACTACTGATCCAAGGGTCATTGGATCGGATCCCGACCACGGTGGTCGCATTTTTATGGAAGCGCAACGCCAGAGACCAGTGTCTTTGCGTTTACGTGCACGTTGAAGAATCCCAGCTGGTCGAAATTGCCGGAGCCTCTCATTGTCACTCGTAATGATATCGATATTTTGGGGCGTAAGACCGTAACGTGGCGTTCTAGCAATGCAATGGCTTTCTTTTCTTCGGAGCATATCCTGCACATGCTGTTAAACGTGGAGTTGAGCAAGCACTCACCTTCGGAGAACGGCCCATGACTTTCACGCTGGCCGCGTGTGGGCAAGCTGTGCGACTGGCTAGTTTTCTCGAATTTCGCTTTTATACGACGCCACATCGCGTGGCGCTTACCTTTCCACGGACACCCCACGTGGTTCACGGAGACGTCGTCGGGCTGCGCCTGTCAACGAGAACGTTTGAAACAGCTGGTTGGTCGCGAAAACGAGAAAAGTATAGTCAACTATAAAGAAGAAAAAAAAAAACCCACGAACATTGACGAGGAAGAACAGTGACCGGATCCCTCTTTTCTTTAACGTACAACCCCGCCCCTTTTGTCTCTGTTGTCTGGAAATGAGCATGAACCACAACAGAAAATTGTTCGGAAGGGTTGCCTGACAAATACCGCGCGAGGTTAATTGACAGTTTCCGCAAGCGCCTTTAAGTGTATAGGTAGTGACGCATTCAAGATGAAATGAAAAAAAAAAACTGTTCCAAGCACGCACCAGGATTAGTTTTTTGTTATTGTTGTTGTTTTTGTTCTTGTGAATGAACTCTGAAGGTTTGTAGTTTTGAGCAAACTTGCGAGGCGAAGCTCGTTTTATTCATCGTATTTGCTCGGTCATTGGAGCAAGCTGTAAAAGAGCTGTTCGTGTTTCTCGAACAAAAGCGTGCGCCTTGTTGAACTATTCGAATGCGCCCCTCACACCTCCACTCTTTTCCCTACTTTTTTTTTCTCCAACCGATCTTTTCTTTAACTTTTGTTCGAAGTCTGTGTTCAGCTTCGCCAGCAGACCTGAAAAATTCGCGCTCGCGGTAACCACAAGGTCCAGACACTTCGCTCTGCATTGCGAGTTGTGGTGTCAAGTCGTGTCGTGCGCTTTCGTTCTTTTTATTTTTTCTTCGAGAGCAAGTCGTTACATTATAATTGCGTAACTTGTCACGCCTTTTGGCCACAGCCAAATGTGACCAGAGTTCCTAGACCACACACACACAAAAAAAGGTGACAAGCCAAAAAAAGGGCTTGCTGTGTTGTAGCAGGGAAAGACACATGTCTGTGTAGCTTATTATACGTGATCATGGTATTTGGAATTGTTTTTAAGCGTAGTGCGAAGGCAAATCGCAAGAATGAAGTCAAGCGCGCATGCGAAGCCTATAGCTCTCACGAGCAAAGTTTTGTTGCGAAAAACGGAAAGTTACGTAGCGCTCAGAACTTGTGTACTTAGGGTTGTGGGAATTAAACAACCTGTTATACTATAATTACGAAGAACAGTTGTCACACAACATATTCTTGGTTGACCTTTCAGTGGCTTCATGAAGTGAGACTATACATGCTTGTCTCATACCAGGAGTAACAGGAAGTAATACCAGGAGCAGCCAGGAGTAACAAAGAAGCAAAGTAGATGATACTGCGATGAAAAAGAAATAGAGAAGGTGGGCACTGTAGACAGGAAAGAGAGAAAGGAAAAACGAAATTCCTGATTATTGTTTCATTTCCTTTTCTCAAAGCACCGCATGTGCACTTGTGCGCCTGTATTCTCGTGGAGCTGTGCCTATATTACGATTTATAGAAATGTTCGGGCAATCAGTATGTCGAAAGCAGTAGAAAAGTTGAGTGACTTGGAAGCCTTTGTGAGCTGCCACAGTCGAAATTATTGATAGTTTAGGTATTAATTAAGTTTCACAAACAAACCAACCTGTCGCAAATGACCTTCCCGTGGTGGCGGCTCGATTACGTGCGAGAAACCGTTCGTTGGTAGATATATAGCAACGGCATGAGATCCGTAGCTCATCGAGGTGACGTGAAATCAATTGATCATTTAGATAATCTGTGATTTTACGTTGTGCTTGATTAAAACTACTGATAACGTTGCCAAGCAAGGTGGGGAGGATGGTATACTTATGGCAAACGGAAAATAAATTGGACGAAAAAGCGATTCTTGCCGCAGGGAAAGGACTGACGTATGCAACATTCTCATAACGCGTCCTATCCGGATTTCGTCCGCTCCGGTTCCTCTCCATTTATTATAGTCTACAAACAATGTTTCTTCTTCGTTCTTTGGCTTTCTTATCTGTTGACTTGACTAGGTTGTGGCAAACAAAAAACAAAAAAATAGTAGTGTTGCCAGAATTGTTCGGGGGGTGGGGGGGGGGGGTTAAAAATATTAATATATGCCCGTGCGGGCGTTTGTATATGTGCGTGTATACGTACGTATACGCATGCCAAATTGAAAAATTTCACGGGGTTCGAACATCACCCTCCTCCCCCCCCCCTCTTACCTCCCTTGAATCTGCCAGTGAAAGAAACCAACCTTTTATCCATTCACTTTCTTTCGTTTATATTGTGCTTGTACGTCTACCTCTTGTTCGGTTTGGTTAAGTTTACACGAATGCTAACTTTGGATGAATTTACATAGCTTCGCCAAATGCACCAATCTTTTTTTTTCTCTTTTTTGTTTAATCGTCTTGTAAACTTGCGTAGTCAAAACAAAACGCGAGTATCGAGAAGTTTCGCATCACCCGAAATGGCTGCCGTTCGGTCGAGCGTTCTCGAATAATTTCGTCGGCAGGATACGCCAAGTTGAGGCTGCGTGTCTCAGCAAGCGAGTTTCTGCCGCGCGTGCCGGCACTGCAGCCGTAACGAGCGGCCGCTGACCAAGCTGATTTGCCGCTCGCTGCCATCGCGTCAGGCGACGTCGGCTGCGCGAGGACGCCCATACTGTGGCATCGGTCGCTGCGGAAGTCACGCGCTGCATCCGATGAAGCGAAGCGAGCCTGGCGACGAAAAAAAAGGAGAGAGGTCGGCAAAACGAGGCGCATGTAGCAGCTCTCAAACTTCCGCTCGGGCGCGGGAAGTGACGAGGAAAAGGTGCTGCCACCACCGGAACGCGACACGCATGAGACGCCTAGGAAATCAAGTGTGGCCGGCGATCGCAGGCACCAAAGGGTACACGCGGGTTTCTTTCGCCTGGTGTGTTCGTTGTTACGTGGCAGAGGACACAGACGAAGATTGGAGCATTCCACAGATTTTGTTGTTCCATGAGATGGTGGTTTGCTAGTTTGAATCTATTGGGCTTATCCTCCCGAAGCGACACAATCTATGAGAGACACCGTAGCAGGAGTGTATTGATTGATTTGTAGGGTTTAACGTCCCAAAACCACCATATGATTATGAGAGACACTGTAGTGGAGGGCTCCGGAAATTTCGACCACCTGGGGTTCTTTAACGTGCACCCAAATCTGAGCACACGGGCCTACGACATTTCCGCCTCCATCGGAAATGCAGCCGTCGCAGCCGGGATTTGAACCCGCGACCTGTGGGTCAGCAGCCGAGTACCTTAGCCACTAGACTACCGCGGCGGGGTGTAGCAGGAGTGTAGACAAACTTTTTTTTTTTTTTTCGGCGGTGGCACCTCCTTGACCTTAACGGTACAGGCAACTGGTCATTTCGTGCTATGTATGCCATGGCGAGGAGGAAAAGGAAAGAACTTTGAATCAAAGTACAGCGAGTTGGTGGAGTAGGCCAATAACCCCCCCCCCCCCCCCCGCCTAGGTTACGGCCAGGAGTCCTTGAATCCTGGCTGCTTCCTCGGCCCGCTGGAAGACCCACATCTGATCTTCGAGGGCGGGCTGAGCGCCGTGGCTTCCCAGCGCGCGTGAAGGCTGTCACTAGAGGCCGCGTATCCATTATGGACACTAATCCCTCGGAATTCCCATTACATATGCTCCAAATTGGCTATGGAGTCATAATGCTTGCACTTGTCCCTTTCGTAGATATCGGGATATATAATGTGCGAGAGCGCAGGATTCTAGTGCGTCCCCGTTTGTAACTTCCGCCATTCAACAGACTTTTTTGTTAATTTTGGGTGAGGGGGGGTGAAATAGGCCCCTCTGTAATCTATGTTTTGTAATGTCATTGTATCTGGTCATTCTGTCTTCCTATTCCCACTCGTCCACCGCGCCATCATCACCGGAAGATGCTTGGGTGGTACTTGAGGGGGTGCACGAGCGGCACTTGGGGGGGGGGGGGGATGCACAGGCTTGGTGTGCCATCCCCTGGCTACTCCAATGCTCAATAGTAGATAAATGATAAATTTGATCACCTAGAATTCTTTAACGTGCTGCAGCCGGCATCGAACCAGCGTTCTTTGGGGTCGGCAGCCGAGCACCGTATTCACTATGCCACAGTGGCGAATGTTGTGTGGAATGCCACCACCGTACTTGGCAAGCCTTAAGAATATCTGCGTTTGTCTGCAAGACGTTGCGTATCTGTCATTCAGATACATGATTGAAGTATGCATGCGTCGACTAGCTGTATATTTTCGTTGTATGTGATGTCATAGATAAGAAAAAAGTCGCAGCTTTGCCGCAAAGGCGAAACAATGAACGCGCTAGCAACAAATTGGAAGGTCACCCGCAGAATTACGAGCAGATTGAAACGTGCTCCGCGTTTCTCACGCACAAACGACGCACGAAACGTAGTCACGGGTACAAGTGAACGCGAATAAGCGTCTCAGTTGTTACTTCGCTGTGTCTGAAAAGCGTGCCCTTTTCGCAAACGGAGGCTGTGCAACGATTGCAGTGACCTTTATGTGCCCGGTAACTATACAACAGAATCGTTCCGACGAAACCGAAAGACTAGCCAAGACGTGCGATCCCCCGCACTGCAAGATAATGACGTGCGATCGAGCGTACACCCCCTTATTCTCTACGCGGGCCAAAATACATATATCCGTGTCATATCACACGACATTTCTGTCTCTAATAATTGCAACTATACCCTACTTGTCCACAATGCCGTTTTACAGGTACACAGGAGCTCCGCTCAAAAATGTACCTCAGTCGATATATATATATATATATATATATATACGGCGCATCATGTCGACGCCGACGCCGGCGGCGAAATTCAGCCGAGAGTGTCCATATAGTTGCTATCACAATAAAATATGTATAACATGCGCGTTACGATCACATGGTGTACGATCCTGGTCGAAATTCTCGGCGTGATTGGCTCCCTTCTTCACCTTGCGTGGTGAATCCGTGTCATATCATCAAGAAATTCGATCCACACCAGGCCCGATCGCGATCGAAAACGGCTGTTTGATACCTGTTTTAGAGTACTGTACTGCTACCGCACACATTACGCACTGTCATGTGGCTGTGCGTCATGAAAGCTGGCTCGTGAGCAGATGGGCACACTCACAGAGCTGTCAAAACTGTGCCGTGAAAAGCTTCATCTGAGCACTCATCGACCGGTCGAAGGGGCCCCAAGGTTGGTGCCGGTGTTTTATCAGGCATTTTTGGTCCGGAAGGTTCGACTGACTACATGCCACCTGAGCTACGTTTGTGCTACTAGTGCACGTAATGCCGAACTAACTGTTCATTGAATATACAAAATAAATATATGTTATTCTAATATTATACTGTTTTCTTTCCATCATACGTGCCTATAGAACTAAATGCAAATGCGTTTATTCCCGATAAAAAAAAAAAAGAGAGATGGGAAGTAGAGGGCTGCCCTCAGTTACGGAAGGAGAGCCATCATCGACAGGAATGCCGGAGTGCACGCATACCCCTACCACGTCCGCTAGATGGAAAAGCGCGCGGCCTTGCTCCTACACTCCCTCTGCGATCACAGTTTTTCAGTCATAAGAGCTACGACACTTCCAATGGACCCCATTTGTCAAAATACCAAGTCGCAATTGGCCAAAATCGTGGGGGTCCGTGAGGTTCTTGTATTGGGACACTAGGGGTCTACTAACTGTCGCGTCTTCTGTTGGCCGAAAGACAAACTAATAAACGCTCGCGATGACGCCAGCGCTGTGTGCGGCGTCAGCATCTCGCGAAGAGCACACGCAGAGGTGGCAATGTGTTTTATATTGCTCTCCCAGATGGCGCTACAAGGTTCAAGCCTCCACAGATGAACAGGATTCGGCAGTATTGAGTATCGCGGTTGTATCTAAGTGATAGTTTTGGTTATCAGGATTTTCGTACCGAGATAAATTTTACGACATGGCATGACAAATTCACGAAATACACGAAGTATAATGTTATATATATATATATATATATATATATATATATATATATATATATATATATATATATATATATATATATATATTCATTTGTATCTTAGTAGCGATTGATTGATATGTGCGGTTTAACGTCCCATAACCACTATATGATTATTAGAGACGACGTAGTGGATGGCTCCGGAAATTTTGACCACCTGGGGTTCTTTAACGTGCACCCAAATCTGAGCACACGGGCCTACACCATTTCCGCCTCCATCAGAAATGCAGCCGCCGAAGCCGGGATTCGATCCCGTGACCGGCATCTCAGTAGCAAAATACTTTTACTATGTATGTCGACTATATCGTGATACAGTGCAGGACACGACTATTTCGTTGTTTTTTTTTCTGTTTGTTTGTCGGAAATTAGCCAACGCGTTTCCAAAGAGGAAGGAATATTTTTTTTTCCTACTCTAATCAAAGACCCGCTGCCTGTCGTTGATGGCGGCGAAAGGTTTCCCACGCGCAGAATGACGCACGTGGTGAAGTACCTGCATGCCGCCGCTGATGGCAGAATCATGAAGGCAAACTTTTTTATAATCCGCCGACGAAAGTTTCTCAAGGCAGGTGCTGCACACTTTTTTTTTTGGCAGCAAGTCATTTCGGGAGTTCACGAGTCGTGGGTTGAGGCAAAGCCGACGCTATCTAAATGACAGCCTGCTTGAGAAGCTGCTGCTCATTTAACTTGAAATTGAATAAATGTACATATTTTTTTACAAATAATTATTGGTGTTCAATAGTTATTTAGTGATATGCTTGCCTCACAAGTTTAGTGCGTGGAGCATTCACATGCACCTGATAAATGCCGGAGCATCAGCATATATATATATATATATATATATATATATATATATATATATATATATATATATATATATATATATATATATATATATATATATATATATATATATATATATATATATATATGTGTGTGTGTGTGTGTGTGTGTGTGTCAGTATCCGTATCCCACTTGCTCTATCTCCAGATACTTTTTTTTCTGATGCAAAAGTATCTCCGAAATATCCCGTTGCGTCAAGCACAAATGTATCTCAGTATCAGAACTCCGTCTGCCTTAATTAACGCTGATATTTATCGCCGGTTCACCGGCTCCAGGGACCTAGAAATGGACGGTTCACTTCGCAGACTAACTCGTACATCAACTAGCTGCGTTCTACGTAGAAGCAAGCAAGACTAGCTCCATACACGCTGTTAATTCTGACGCGAGGCTTTGTCGCCACGATCACAGAGATCGATCGAGGAGCTTTCCTACCATGCGGTTTTAATTCTTGGTTGGTTGTCTGCAGACATAGGATTCGTAGCACTGTCTGTCGTTGAAAGAGCTTGGTGCATACTGTTATGCCAGCGAGTCCTCGTGAAACGTCCGTGCCTCTGAAAAAGGCAATCTGGGTCAAGGCCAGCCCGCAGTCCGCCTGGCGCAGAAAAAAAAAATTGAGTTGTCACTTTAAGAGTCTTGTGTCCCACATGTGCCTCTTGATGTAGAAGGAACAAAATTCCGATAGACACGTAGATAGGGATATGTTGTACTATACTTTGTCTGGTGTTCTGTCGGGTGACCGAAGGCACTTGCGTGTGTCGTGTGTTGTCTGTTGTCGAACCGTTCTTAGCAAGTTGCAGAACCATCGACAAGTGCTGAAACCGAAGATGGTCAGAAGAGACGAGTGAAGCTGGTCGACAAGTTGTGGCGACAAGCCAGTGGAGCTGGGATCCGTCGTCAAAATTGGGACGTGTTCCCGGAACAGTCTGGAGCTGTATTCTCCCCATGGCCCTGGAGGCGAACCTGGAGGGACCTGGCGAACGAGCGCACCTGACATCCGAGCCCCGTGGAAGCAGCTCGTCTTTCCGGTGCATTGTCTGGCGGCGGGGGTGCTGTTATGCCAGCGAGTCCTCGTCAAACGTCCGTGCCTCTGAAAAAGGCAATCTGGGTCAAGGCCAGCCCGCAGTCCGCCTGGCGCGATCAACTCGACGGCGTGAACACGCGCGGCGCCCCTCTGGCCCACGTGCATTGAGTCAGCTGCGCACGTGACAGCGAGCCGGCGTCCTCGTGTCTGGTGGTCTGACGCATGGCGCGGCAACCCCATTGGAGGAGTCTGCCCTGACGACCAGCGGCGCTTCTGATTGGACATTTTGGTTGGACCCGGTGTAAATAAAAGAAGCCCTGCGGCGCGTCGCGATCGGCGGTCCTATGAGAGAGGAGTCCCCATGTCGGAGAGCCGACATGTGTGTGAGTCGGCGGTCTTAGGCGAAAAGTTGACCTATGTATTAGAGAGGAGAGCGCGGCTCTTCGAGTCTCTGTCGGCCCCAGTGCCGAAATTGTAACGCCTCTGTATATATGCTGTACATAAACCTTGTTTAACTCACCGTCGTCTCGTCCGCTCGTCTTATCAGCTCTGCGCAGAAGCAGTCGCGAGCTGAGAAACATACGCTACCAAACGGCTGGTGACCTTCCCGGCGGAGTTGAAAGCAGTGGCGCCTTCGGGGCCGTGTTGGCGTCCCCGTCTTTCGCAACAGTGGTGGCTTCGGCGGGATCGGTCCGTCGTTCGCAACAGTGGTGGCAGCGTTCGCAACAGTGGTTGGCAGCTGCGGGATCGGCCGGCGTCAGCGACATCGATGCGGTGAGTGCCTGATGTTTTCCCCTCAGTTCACCAGACTACTCTAGCTCAGGTTGTAGTAGTTTAGAGAAGGGCTGTGTGAAGCATTAGAGTGAGCTTTGATCGTTTCAAGCCAAGTTGAAGTGCTTTGAAACCAAAGTTAATGCGGAGGTGGTAAACACGGGAGTGTGAAAAATTGCTTGCGCGTCTTGCTAGTTGACTTATAGTGGGTACGGCAAGTAAATTGTTAACAGGGGCAAACAGCAAGAGGCTAGTGTGAACGATGGAGAACCTTAAAGTGAAGGAACTCATCGAAATTTGTGAGGAACTCGGCATTACTTTGGGCCGTGCGAAACGAAAGCAAGCGATCCTTGAGATCATGAAGGATGAGGGAGTGTCGGCTGAGGAAGTCGATGAGGCCTGGGTGGATATTAAAGCACGCCGTGAGGAGGCTGAAAGGCGAGAAGTAGAAGCTCGCGAAGAAGCTGAAAGGCGCGAAGCTCGCGAAGAAGCTGAAAGGCGCGAAGCTCGCGAACGTGAAGAAGCTGAAAGGCGCGAAGCTCGCGAAGAAGCTGAAAGGCGCGAAGCTCGCGAACGTGAAGAAGCTGAAAGGCGCGAAGCTCGCGAAGAAGCTGAAAGGCGCGAAGCTCGCGAACGTGAAGAAGCTGAAAGGCGCGAACGTCGCGAGGAGGCCGAGAGACAGGAGTGCCTTGAGATGAAACGACTAGAATTGGCAATCCTACAGTGTTCGCAGGCACCTAGCGTAGCTTCTCCGACGATTCAGGTCAGCGGTTTTAGAATTCGTGACCAACTGCCACCGTTCGTAGTAGGCGAGGACATGGCGAAGTATCTCGTCAAGTTTGAACACGTCTGTGAGCGAAACGCTTTGGAGCGGTCTCTTTGGGCGCGGAACCTGCTAGCTCTTCTTCCCGGCGAAGTGTCCGACGCGATAACTTGCTTGTCGAGGGAAGCGTTTGAGAGCTATGACGAGGTTAAGGAAGTGCTCTTGAGACGTTATAAGTTGTCACCCGAGGCTTTCAGGCAAAGGTTCCGGTATGCTGAAAAGGGGAATGAGTCACACGTTGACTTCGCGTTTCGTCTTAAGGCCGATTTAATTGAATGGCTCAAGGGCGAAGGTGTTTATGACGACCGCGATAAAGTGGTGGAATGCGTGGCATTGGAGCAATTCTACCGCTGCATCGAGGATAATGTCAGACTTTGGCTGCAGGACAGACTTGGGGAAGTACAGTTAAATAAGGCAGCTGAGTTAGCTGAGGAGTATTATACTCGCCGAAAGTTGCATAGCAGGGCAGTGCGCGTTGAAAAGGATGAAAGGAAAGAGGGGTTTTCAAGGAAACCTGATCAACGGAAACCCGTTCCGCACCGTAATTTCAAAAAGGACCCGTCTCTTACGAAGGACAGTGTAGGGGAAGGGCAAACAGAAGCGGAGAAATCGAGTGAGGTTTCTACCACACAGGCATTTGAATCGGAAAACAAACGGAAGCCGCTAATCTGCTACAACTGCAAAAAGGAAGGACACATCGCGAGAAACTGTCAGGAAAAGTTTGCCTTCGCAACAATCCGAGAATCAGAAAAAAACATGCGGTTGTTGGAGCCGTATCTCCAAGAAATTAGGGTGAATGAGAAAACGTGCCGAGCACTTAGAGACTCAGCAGCAACCATGGACGTTGTCCATCCTTCATTGGTGTCTCCGGATGACTTTACAGGAGAATGCGCGTGGATCAGGCAAGTCGCCGAGGAGCAGAGTGTTCGCTTACCAATCGCCACCGTTGTCATTGAAGGCCCGTTCGGTAAGCTTCGCACCGAAGCGGCTGTGTCTGCCGCGCTGAACGATCGTTTTCCTTATCTTTTCTCCAACAACTCGGAGCAGCTCCTCAAAGAGCAGGGCAAATCGTTCTTCCCCGACTTTGCGTGCATGGCCCTCACGCGATCGCAAGCGCGAAAGCTTTCGCGGAAGCTGGACCTGGTTCCATGCGGTGAACTCTCAAGTGACCTTGTCGGCGGGTCGACGGAACCCCAGAAAGGAAAGTTTCCGCATGAGTCATGTGAGGAGTCACGCGAGCGGCCCGTCGCCGGACCGACCAGCGCGGTTTCCGTAGAAAGGGGAGACGACATGGCGCCATTGAGTCAGAGCGAGAGGGCTGCAACGCTCTCGCCTGTAGCGGAAAGTTGGAGCGAGCTGCCGAGAGTTGATCGAGAGACGCTCATTCGAGAGCAGCGTGAGGATCTCTCGATTGAAGCGCTAGTGGAAAGCCAGATTGAAGCGCTAGTGGAAAGCCAAATTGAAGCGCGAGTGGAAAGCTAGAAAAACGCGGCACAAGTGCTGTCGAAGGAGCACTACGAGAAATCGGTGAAGAAGCGCGCTTTTGAAGTTGATAATCAGGTAATGCTGCTGCAGCCGTCCAAAAGGAACAAGCTTGATGTTGATTGGGAAGGGCCCGCCAAAGTATTATCGAAACCTTGCGATACAAATTATGAAGTGAAATTAGGAAGGCGGCCGGACAAAATTTACAACTTGAAAGCAGTCGTAAAGCAGCTGTTGAATGCTTCAGAGGAAGAGGGAGCAGAAGTTTTGAGTACTAGTGAGGTAATCGAAGGGGGATCGAAAGTAATCTGGGAGCAGTTGAACCTAGAGCCTAGCTTAAGTGAAGGAGGACCTGAGAAGGAGGACCTGAGAAAGATTGTTTCCGAGTTTGGGTATGTGTTGTCGGACCGTCCCGGAGACACGACGGTGATCGAACACGATATCGAGCTAAGCGGTGAGGAGTCAATCAGTAGCAAGTCGTATCGTTGTTCCCCTGTGCAACGTCGCAAGTGTGAGCCGCTCTTGGTGCCGCATAGGTATCGTCGCCTAAAAGTGGCCGGTTACTGAGGTGGAGCATGTTGCTCCACAGCGCAACTTTGACGTTCGCTAAAGAAACAAAAAAGGAAAGGTAAACGTTAATGCAGGTGCATTGAGCAGTGCGTTTAGTTAGTACCTTCTCAACCTTTCGGTTTCTGGCTGGCGATTCGGGGCAAAATTTTGACCTCATCACGACCTGGGCTGAGCGCTCTCGTTTAGAGTGATCTCAAGGGGCCAACTTTGTGGTATTCTAATTCGTTACGTTGTTGTACGTGGAAAAAAAAATTGAGTTGTCACTTTAAGAGTCTTGTGTCCCACATGTGCCTCTTGATGTAGAGGGAACAAAATTCCGATAGACACGTAGATAGGGATATGTTGTACTATACTTTGTCTGGTGTTCTGTCGGGTGACCGAAGGCACTTGCGTGTGTCGTGTGTTGTCTGTTGTCGAACCGTTCTTAGCAAGTTGCAGAACCATCGACAAGTGCTGAAACCGAAGATGGTCAGAAGAGACGAGTGAAGCTGGTCGACAAGTTGTGGCGACAAGCCAGTGGAGCTGGGATCCGTCGTCAAAATTGGGACGTGTTCCCAGAACAGTCTGGAGCTGTATTCTCCCCATGGCCCTGGAGGCGAACCTGGAGGGACCTGGCGAACGAGCGCACCTGACATCCGAGCCCCGTGGAAGCAGCTCGTCTTTCCGGTGCATTGTCTGGCGGCGGGGGTGCTGTTATGCCAGCGAGTCCTCGTCAAACGTCCGTGCCTCTGAAAAAGGCAATCTGGGTCAAGGCCAGCCCGCAGTCCGCCTGGCGCGATCAACTCGACGGCGTGAACACGCGCGGCGCCCCTCTGGCCCACGTGCATTGAGTCAGCTGCGCACGTGACAGCGAGCCGGCGTCCTCGTGTCTGGTGGTCTGACGCATGGCGCGGCAACCCCATTGGAGGAGTCTGCCCTGACGACCAGCGGCGCTTCTGATTGGACATTTTGGTTGGACCCGGTGTAAATAAAAGAAGCCCTGCGGCGCGTCGCGATCGGCGGTCCTATGAGAGAGGAGTCCCCATGTCGGAGAGCCGACATGTGTGTGAGTCGGCGGTCTTAGGCGAAAAGTTGACCTATGTATTAGAGAGGAGAGCTCTGCTCTTCGAGTCTCTGTCGGCCCCAGTGCCGAAATTGTAACGCCTCTGTATATATGCTGTACATAAACCTTGTTTAACTCACCGTCGTCTCGTCCGCTCGTCTTATCAGCTCTGCGCAGAAGCAGTCGCGAGCTGAGAAACATACGCTACCAAACGGCTGGTGACCTTCCCGGCGGAGTTGAAAGCAGTGGCGCCTTCGGGGCCGTGTTGGCGTCCCCGTCTTTCGCAACAGTGGTGGCTTCGGCGGGATCGGTCCGTCGTTCGCAACAGTGGTGGCAGCGTTCGCAACAATACGCGTTGCGAATCTACATCGGCTGCAACATTGGGAGCCGACTCTGCTCGCCTTGAGCTGCAAGCCACCGAAAGACGACCGCTGTATGCACTGTTGCTCCCCGTGCGTTCTCGGGGGCGTTTAACTAAGGATGGAGGCGAGAAGGGCGCCGGAGAGGACAACGTGCGGGAAAAACAGAATAAAAACCACCGTAAAGCGTACAAGAACTGCACACCGAATGTTTCTCACGTGGTTTGTGGGAACTGTGTAGTTTTCGGTGACGAATACTCAGCCGCCAGACTTACTTGCAGAGAAGCGCGCTTTTCTGCAAGCTGACTAAGATTGCAGGTTGAGCTCGCTGACCAGTCACAATGGCACAGCGCACCTAACACATCCATAGTGAGACATCCTTAACTAAAACCAGCGCGTAATGCAGCCAAGAAAATTGTAGGGGACGTCTGTCGTACTGTTTTAAGTGCATCGTAATAATTGTGATATAGATCTGACGAAAGTAACGTGAACGAAAAGACAACGGAAATAACTACTATCGTAAAGTCGCAGATTCAGTGTCAGCCGGTGGCAACTTATCTTCTCGTCAGCTTTACTTTCTTGACATCTCTGTCACAACTGCTGGAATATACTCAAAGCAGTACAAAAAACGTTTTCTATGCTTTCTTTGGCTTCATTACCTTCTTGTTTTCATTGATGTTGTGCAAAATAAGGAAACGATCATTCATAGTTTTCTTTCGCCCTTGCACCAGGGCCCGATGGCTCCTGGCTGACGCTTAGGCATAGAATCCGCACCACCGAGGCCACCGGACGATGATGACCATTATAATGATGGCCTATTCGTATGGCTCTTACCTACTCTGGGGGATTGGCCAAGAAGTCGGTTGGTCGGTCGGTTGGTCGGTTCCTTTACCTGGCGCAACCCACCACGGGGGACTATCACAGTAGTTTCATTTTGCTCCTTCTCCTTCACTCATTCACAGTGAGACAGAGGCTTATATAATGCTGTCGTCAGTATTCTGGTTAAGTGTCACGAATTATGCTGTTTAGTGGATACAAGGTAAGACTGCACATTTTTTGGACGTCGAAAACATGAACCCTCGGATAGAGCCACGTGATGACGCCAGAAGGCGCGCATACACGGTGTGTCACCGTCTTCCGCTGGCGCGCAGCGTCCCAAGCGATCCCTCGTCGCGTGTTATGCACTTTCTGGACCGAGCAGCACACGTGAAACGTAGCTGGTGTGCTGCGCGCCACCATTCTCGAATCCCGTATTTTGTGTTTGCAGCGCACGCGTCAGTCGAACACCACAACTAAGAAAGTTTGCTCGCCGCGGTGGTCATGGCGTTCGATTGTTGATCTCCAGGTCGCGGCGTCTAGTACCGGCTCCATTTAAATGAAGGTGAAATTCTTAGAGGTCGGTGTGCTTAGATTTAGGTGTACTGTCAGCGTCAAATGAAACCCGAACAGCGGCAAGGCTTCGCGATGGTATAGTGCGTGCCGTCCACTTATCACTACGAACAGGCACGCATATATGCGCAAAGCTTCTGAACAGGATGCGTGCGCGCCTGTCAATGGTGATAACTGGACGGCACGCACTACACTATCGCAAAGGCTTGCCGCTGTTACGGTTATATTTGACGCTGATAGTACGTAAGAACACCAGACGGACAAAATTTCCAGCCCTCCATGACGGCATCCCACATAACCGTATCGCAGTTCTGAGACGCAAAACTACAACAACTACACTAGCAAAACTGCCAAGCTACGTAGGGTACAGGGCGCCGCAACAAGAAATCTCAATATTTCAAGCATGTACGGAGAGCGCAAATTACGTGTCAAGTTAGCCTGTAGATGTGGCTTCTTGGAAGCAATTCTCGACTTGAGGTGAAGCCACACTTGCCTAATGCAAATGCGCGCGAACGCGTTTCGCATTGCAGTGAAGTCGCACTGTGCTTCTGCAGTGAGCGGGTTAAACATAGTCGCGTCGTAAACATAATTCGTAAACACTACACCATCAATTCTAACCGCTAAACCAATGACGCTTTCCTTTTTTCTCTTTTATGTATTTGCCTCATTCTACC
This sequence comes from Rhipicephalus microplus, assembly GCF_043290135.1. Classification (NCBI taxonomy): domain Eukaryota; kingdom Metazoa; phylum Arthropoda; class Arachnida; order Ixodida; family Ixodidae; genus Rhipicephalus; species Rhipicephalus microplus. Next base: position 245,286,613 of record NC_134701.1, on the reverse strand, counting down.
GTCGCTGCCGACTAATTTACACGTAAGCCTTCAACAGACTGATTTTTGCAAAGTGACAAAGGAACTTGGCACTTGGCCCCCCTGTTAGAACTAGCACAACTCTACCACGTCACCATTGAGGAAACCATTACCGTGATCAAGAGAATCATCACGTCCTTATAGTGGTTCTATTCCTGACCAGCTGAGTTTTCATGATGTCCCTAGTGGTGTAGCCAGAACAGCACTGCAGAAGTTTGGGGGGCTTCGTGCACCATTCCTCCGTACTGATTATTATTAACGCGGTAGCGTCGAAGAGCTTGTTTCGCAGAAATGCTGGCGTCGGTGTCGGCGTCGTTGGTTGTGAGCAAAAAATCATCTTATGCATGACCGAAAACTTGAGGAATGTAAATAAAATGCAGAATAAAAAAATCCTGGGTCAGAGTGAGGAACGAACCCAGGTCGTTTTGGGTCCGATTAGAGATCAAACACGGGTATTTTGCGTAGCCAGCGGATGTTCTACCACACGGCCACGGTAATTTTGTTTTAACGCGGTATTTATTAGAATGCGTAAAATAGTACACAATATCGCACAGAGTTGCACTGTTGCAATCCTATAACGACAATAGGCGTACAAACACTGCTTTAAAAAAAAGCTCAAAGGCTGAAGTCTTATAGTCTACGGATAGTTCGTCATCACGTGCTGCACAAGCAAATTGGATGGGATGCCAGTCCGGTCGAAAGTAAAGTTCTTCAAAAACATCCTCGTGAATAGCCATTCGGATGAAATGTGTGCATGAAGAGGTGATCAGCTGTGCGTTGCGGTCCTGCATACGCGCCTTCCACAGACTGTGCATACCGATAACGAAAAACGTATCGTATGGTACCTTATCAAGAGATGTTGGCGTAAGATAACGAAAGGTGTACGAATCATTAAGAATTTATCCTGCAGAATTCGTTTGAGGACGTAGCATATGCCCGTGTTTTCGTGGGATGCAAAGACACGGCCACGGTAATATGCTTGTGAATACAGTCAAAATAACTCTTTCTGCTTGGAAATGCAGTGACAGTAACACATGCTTTGCTAACACACGCGTCCTGTGTGCATGCTTCACAATACAGCATGAAATATCGCAGTACAAGCGCCCATTGACATCGGGCGTCGCAGCATGCGATTATCATAACGACTTCTTGGTTTAAAGCCAGTAACCCACCACAAAATGCGCACACGCTACTGCGCATGTTCCCTTAAAGGGCCCGTAAACCACCTCCGTTATTTTTTAAACATTTCAAGTAAACGCGCGCATCGTGTGCAGAATGCCGTCGCGATCAACGATTCTATACGTGGCAGCGAGGAGCCGCCGGCATGCCACAAACTCCGGAAAATAATCCCTCCTCCTATCCGGGCCTTTGGGGCCTCCACGTGACGCGCCGTGCCACGTCTCTGACGCGCCGAGCCAAATGTGATGTGATTGGTCAAGCAAGGGCCTACGACTTCCGGTCAGTCTGCAAGCAGCTGTTCGCGCTGCTTGTCGTTGTTCGTCGTGTTGCCCGCGCGCGTGCAACACGTGCCGGGAACGACGCGTCCCCGCATGGGTCCATCGCATTGGCGATCCTTTGAAAGCGCGCGCGCAAAGCAAGGTTCATACCGGCACGATTGCATCAGCCACGGTTCGCCAACGAACACGCAGCTACAACGCAGCTGACGGAGTCGCGGTAACCGGAAGTAGACGGTGTTTCAAGCAGCGCGTCAGCGATGACGTATGCCACGTTAGATTGGGCGGGGCACGGGAGGGGCGCTTGGCGAGAGGGCAAAGCGGCTTAGGAGAGGATACCAGCGCAGCGAAGCGCAGGGACGAGAGAAAAGCGTGGTCATCATGGTTTCAATAATCAAACGCGTCTAACTCTGCTATTACTGCACCGTTTGGAAGAATTCTCGCGGATCCGTGTTCGTCGTACACTCGTGCACAATTTCCCCACCCCAACTCAATTTCGACCTCTGGGTGGTTACGGGCTTTTTACGGCCACGTAGTGAGTGCACAGCAAGTTCTAAAAGGTTTCATGCACTAAGTGTTTGAAGTACGCACTAGGAACAGAATATCGTTATCGCGTTCAACTTTTCTTTCAGGAGGGGGAGGGTAGCACTTGCGGAAGGTTCTGACTAGATTTTAGAAAAAAAAACACTTATTTTCTTTATTTCATTTCAGTTAAACCGCCCTACCATCACAATTTCTTGGAAAGGAGGGGAGGGGGGGTAGGCCTGAACCCCCAATCCTGGCTACGAACCTGGTGCGTATACACGCAAACACACGCTCGAACATACATAAAGGCCGAGTCCGACCACTCCCACATCCTGCCTAAAGAAATTTCAGGCTACACCCCCACCAGCCCATTAGAATACACAGCGCCCCTCCATGTTCCCTCGCCACGTGTTGGTGTAGATTAAACGCTGTACATTCTAACGGATGCGTTCAGACGAACTCGCCTCAGCAACCTCTTAAGTCTTCCGACTGCCGCGTTCTCTGTCGCACTTTCTGTTGCCCCGTAGACGCTTTTCGCAAATGCTTGGTTTGAACGCCTCATGCATTCACGACACGTAACCGCTCCAGTGCTCGGTACACTCGTATCAGTGACATGAAACTTATACGCGGATGCCAGCTCCCTTAACGTGGCCCGCGACCATCATTGTCCCGAGGTACAAGCACGCACTTCTCAGTGGTGAACTACTTCCGATTACTGGCCCCACTTTATAGGAGGTTCGCGCCATTGATGCCACTCTCCGCCTTCAACCAGCGGATTTCTACAATGCCCCGCCGCCGCGCCTACCGATTCTACGCAAGTGTGCCCCTGGCTTGAACGTGGCATTTCAACGCGCAAGAGCTCGTGTCGCAGAAGAGCTGGTGTCGCAGAAAACCCGCCGCCGGCGTCGGCCCCGTTGGTTGTGAGTGAAAAATAGTCTGTGCGTCTGTGATCAAAAAATCAAGTAACCGAGATAGCCGCGGGAGGCCGCTACTTGTCCGCGCGCAATCACACTGACAAAGCCGCGCATTCGAAGAAAAAAAAAGTGTTCAAGGTCACGACGCACGGTAGTTTCTTTGCCCTGCCACCCCTCCTCCCCGCTTAGCTTCCAGCGCTTTTGTCGGGACGAGAGAAGAGATAATGCACATGCAGCATGCGACAAACCTTTGTGACGGATTTTTAAAATTTTTGCGGCGTTGAATTCGTGACGCAATAAGCTCTTGTGAATTCATTCCATGGTTACTTGAAAAAAGTGTTTCAGGGTCCATTTAACACATTTTGTTCGACAGGTGTCACGACGGAAACGAGCCCATTCGGCAGTAATAGCGTACGCTGGTCCAATCTACTGTGTGCGTGCGTATGTAACAAAACATATGAACAAGCATGCACTTAGCGGTTGAAGGGTGCACTAGGGGCCGGATTTCGCTAAGGCGTTCAAGGTGAAGCTTAAGGGTCCCCCAACTTTCCCTGTCTTTCACTCCCTTCACTTTTCATTGAACGTTGTGTGGATCCCTGCTAGCACAAGAATGTCGGAAAACGAAAGGGCTGCCGCACTTCGCGCCGGCCTCCTGAAAAACATCCATGCTACAAGCCACTCTCTCTCTCAAACCTAATTATCATACCACACCCACCCCATCACCAATCTCTTTTCCAATTTTTCATGCATATATAACACCACCCACCCTCTCCCCAAAAAGATGCCCAGCTACGCCCCTCCTATAATAATCGCACATTGGATTCTACCTCCTTCACATTCATAGAATCATACATTCCTACCTAGCCACCATGACATCCTCTTTCTTCTGCCAGGCCCAAAGACATACGCCACTCACCTCAATGAGGCTTCACTCAATGATGAGCCTCAGCCACGATGCCAATTTCTAACTTGCCATGGACATCCCCATTCCTCACGTACTCTTCTTGACTGCCCCTCACGCTATGCGCCAGCCTCATCTCCATCGCTGATCCGCACTTCCGCGGTGTAGCTGTCTCACATTGCTACCCTTTCAACACAACAGTTCCTGGTAGGCTTCATAAGCGAAGAGCTCTAAGGTCAAACCAGCTTATGCAGTCAGAAACTGCAAGTCTCCTCAGATGCAGAAGCATAAAAAATTCTTGAGGTAACCACGTAAGAAGAGGGAGAGAGGAAGCAAGCCAGCGCTTTCAGAAGCTCGGCACGTTTTTACAACCTGAATTTATGGTTGCTGGGTTGCTAGGCTATAATGTGCTATATTCATCAACATTGAGTCAAACAAAGAAACGAGCACTCAAAATTATCTGTCTTCATTATTCACTCACGGTGAATTATTCGCGCTCACCCCAATGAAGTTCCGTAACTTTGCATGCCTCTGAAAAAAAAGATGGTTCTTGGTAGCAGTTACTATGGCTGGCAGCAGGGGTGTAGCCCAAAATTTTTTTCAGCTAGACCATTGATGCTTCCCTTTTTTCTTTTCTTTCTTAGCCTCATTCTACCGTCTCTGCAAACTAACCAACACGTAAGCCTTCAACAGAAAGACCTTTGCAAAGCGACAAAGGAACTTGGCCTCCCTGTTAGCCCTAGCACAACTCTTCCAAGCCACCAGTGAGGGAATCATTACCGTGATCAAGATTGATGGTTGATATGTGGGGTTTAACGTCCCAAAACCATCATCAAGCCCTTAATGTGGTTCTAATCCTGACGAGCTGAGTTGTCATGTGTTATAGCCCTATCAGTATTATTACGTCATGGCTATGATCACGTTGGATCTTTACTTTATGATATCTTCACCTTGGCTAAACTTTTAATGATGTCCCAACAATACCGTGAAAATTGCACGACTGCTGATGCACCAATGTTCTTCACAAACACTATACAGAAGCTTGGCAGATGATGTGACATCATGGAGGTAGTGTATAGGCATCATGTGGACCCCCAGCATTATGCGTCATTTCTGACGAGAGACAATCTACCTTTTCTTTCTTGTTTCATTTCGATGTATCAGGCACAAAATTTTTACAAAACTTGTCATGATGGTCCCAGACATACTTCACAAGTTTTATGCAAAGCCCACTCAATACGTACATCAGCATTGAAGTCGTGACTTTTATGCAGTTCCAAAATCTCATCACACGTATGGTTTTTAATGGGAATGCCAGATCAGTATTATAGCAGCTTAGGTTTGCACTGTATATTGGCATACTGCATATTACTGTTAAAATAATCCCGCCTGGAAAAACTGCTTCACTGTGAAAGATCAATTTTTAGTCTCATGTGCCAAAACTAGAATCTAATTATGAGGCACCTTCACAAGCAGCATGGTGCTTAAATCATATGTTGTATACAGCTAAGAATTAATGTGATTGTGTGGGAAGGTGCAAAGCACTGCAGAGTAGATGAGCTCCAGTGATGCTTTGCCAATGACAGATACAAGACATTATATCAGTACTGACAAACATTTATTACACAAAAAGCTAGGAACGACACTTGAGACATGATTTGAGACGTAACATTTGGTTGGGGCCCAGACTGTTGCCGACCCAACGTAGCTGAACACAAGATTTTGTAAACTTTTTCTCAACACTTCCACTGATCAATGAAGCATAAAAGAAACACAATGAAGAAAATAATTTATAATGAGAAGTTTCACAATTTTTTTTTCACACATGGATGGCGTAAGAAAAAAGAATCTACATGCACAGCTGAATGTTGGACGTTGGCCTTTTATGAACACAAGTTATGAACTTCACGATAAAGCCGATATATTATCAAACAGAGGTGAACTATAAAAATTGCATTTAACATTTTTCACACAATTCATAAGGTACAGTAACCAAATTCGCGACAATGGGGCCCTCCCACGGAAACTCACAGCAATAGCTCATCTAGCACACGTGAAAAGTAACACATGCACCCATACAAAGATATACAAAAGACGGCAAATGGGACAGGCAGGCAAACAACCAACAAAAGGGAAGTCAAAACGAGAGCCGGTGAACATATGTACAAATGGTTCTCAATTCCAATGCCTTAACACAATAGTAAAAAGAAAAATGACGGTACAAAAAACACATATATCTGATAAAACAAGCACTTCGAAAAATAAATGTCAACTATGAATTTACAATGGATGGAAAAGATGGCGAATAAGAGGGGGCACGGAAAAAAAAGCTTAGACAGAAGACCCAAGCAACAACACGAGCGGAGAGAAGAGCAGATGTAGACTTAAGACGAATTCCACTGGTCAATAGGAGAAGCTGTTCTTCTTTCTGCTCTGCAGCCGACAAAAGATGTTATAATTACATAGGACGAATCAGAGATGGTTTGAAATTTTGCCAAGTTGTTTACAATGAGCACTGCAAAAGATCCCTTGCTGTTGCGCCAACAACGGGGCAGTACCTGGAAGTTTCGCAGAGTGACGCGCCGCTGCACACATCCTCGGCAACCATCGATTGGCGACAGCCATGCGTTTTCACCGTCCGATATGGGTCTGCTAGTTACGAGCTTAACAAAGTGGCTCCTCCAATATGAGAGGTGGAATTCGTCGTAACAAACACTTGGCATGGCGGCTACAGCTCTCTCATTAACCTGGCATTGAATTAAAACAGGGTGGTCCTAGAGACTCACGGAAAGAGAGGGGAAAAAAAAAGAATGCGTATACAAATCTTTTTTTTTTTTTTTTTTTAAGGACGTTGCCCTCGACCCTCTCGTATAAAAAACTCCCACTTTCTCGCCACCTCAACTTAGATGCTGCAAATGTTTCCTATGTGTGGTAATAATGAACAATGCACAGAGGAATCCGGCGTTTCGCCGACCTAACACCAACCGACGACGACACTAGCTTCGGCAAGCAGTGGCCGTGTGTTGTGTGGCAGCGGTTGACATGAGATATAAATTAGGATGGGTGTACACATCTGTGACATGAGTGAATGTTGTGAATGTTATACCCACCTGGTTATAACTCTCTCTCTCTCTCACATCTACACATTCACACATGCATAAAGGAAACAAACTTTCACTCAATAAAATAAAATAAAATGCATGCCAAAGGATAAAGCTTATGCAAGCGCTTAATGCCGCAAGTGGAAATAATGAACCTCGGAACACAAGACTGCACAAACTGTTGCTGGGCCACTGCAACTACGAAAACTCGGGAAGATGAAAACGAAAAAAAAAAAAAAAAAGAAAATCTTTCGAAGTAAGCACGAATATGACACACTAATAAGAACACAATGCTGTTTTCCTCCGATCAAGTTTTAACACTCTACAAAAGTAGCCACTGCTGCCTCTAGATTTGCATTGAGGTAAAAAATCTCAGCTTCGAGGCAAGGGCAAACGAGAAGAACAAACAAAAGAAGAGCGGAAAGAAATGCATTACCCGTAAAATTCACAGGCTCTCTCACAGCGGCCATCCCCACCAAATGGAGGTGTCCAGACAGTGTCTAATGTCGTTCAGATGGGTGTGTCCGCGTGTGACTGTTGTGTTCATGTTGGTGGCACGTGTTTGTGACAATGAATGCAAATGCGTCAAGAAATGGAGCTCAATGCCAGATGAATGCTACCTCACAGAGATGAGCATCTGCCGAGATTCGTACATGGGGAGAAAGATTAAAAGAAAATGAGGGGAGGACTAGGTTTAACAACAGCCACATGTGTACCTGAAATGAATTTGGAAAAAAAAAAAGAGAAAAGGATGTATATGACGTCATAAATATAACGGCGGATGGCACACGCACACCACTACAAAGATAGCTCCTCACGAAGGCATTTCGATCGTGAAGTTTTCTAAGAGAAGAATGAACACACACTGACCTCTAATATCCTTGGAAGAGGTTAAAGTATGAACTATGCACAGTGCGAACCATGAATATGTCACGGGAGGAAGGGGCACAGAGGAACAACGCAATCGCTAGAATGTTTTTGCTCTGCCGCTGTCATGAACATATGAACACTTGACACACAAAATCAAATCAGTGTGCCGATGCAGACAGGAAGAAAAACTCAACAATAAACGTTGCCAGACAAGTAACTGCTTTTTTTTTTTTTCAACCCTATGAGACAATGAGTGAGGCATGCCTCCAGCCAGCTTGCATGATCTGATGTGTACAGATAAGTGCGCCGTATAATATATATTTATACATATACATGTATAGTTTCCTTGTATAGAGCAAAAAACTGCTTTGTGTTAAAAAATTTAAACGCCTCCTTCTCTCTCTCTCTTCCCAAAGGAACCACCCACAGACCATTGCACTAGACTTTCACGATTTGTTTTCTTACACTGTACAGCCCCCGAAAATCTTTCCCCACCCCGTATATTACAGACTAAATGGAAGCAAGATCCACCATTCCGCTGTGCTTCTGCTATCGCCATTCTCCGTCGCCTTTACATTACTGTGTTCAACCCCCCTTTTTCTCCCCCACCTCCTACTTTCATCAGTTCACGAATCACAATGTGTGTCCAAGTATGCACTGGTGCAGTTTGCACTATAGAAGCCAACGACAGTGCACTATGGCCCATTTGGTCAATGCCACAAGCTGAAGGACCCTGGCAAAGCTTTTGCGGGGTCAATCAATGCAGAATTGAACAAACACAACAACAAAAGAAAGCATCCATACAAATGTATGTACACCACTCATGTTAGCCGACAAAACGCTTTCGAATGTTGAACTAGAGTTGCACACTAACATACCAGGCTTATCCCACTGAAGAATGACGGCAAAACGAACCAGAATTGGTGCAATGAGAACAAACGCTGCAGGGGAAATCAAAATTCTGCTTGTCAAGATAGTGAGCTAACTTGAAAACTCTGGCACAATAACATGACCACATTTACTAATAGCCACTACACTATTGTAAACAGCTCTTTTGGCATGTTTCATTAGAAGAATGGGGAGTAAAGAAGGGTAAACAGAACGCACACACAAAACCTTGCTGCTGCTTCGGTCTAGAGATAGCACAAGAACGAGTTGTGTAAAATGGCATTTAAGCTATGCAAAATGAACCAGGAGGCAGTGAGAGCATCGCCTGACAAAAGTTTCAAGAGTTTTTGTCCCCGTAACCTGGAATGCACTTTCTCAGAAGTGTCTCGGCATGTCCCCTTACCCTTCCCACGCAGTGTCAAACACTTGAAAATGCTGTGGTGTAGGTATACGTATATGTGTGTCCCTGTTCCGCGTGTATGTACTTGTATACGTGTATGTCTCCACCGGTGGCCCTCTTGTTTTATGTGTGGGCGTGTACACTCCAGATTTGTATTTTTGTTGCGGCCAAGCAGTAGCGCAGAAGAGCGAGAGAGGGTGAACCGGGCTCCCCCCACCCTGGGAGAAAATGGCCTCCATGGAGAGACAGCCGTTAAGAGTGGTTCGCCACAATGACCCCTGGCCGACGCGTCGCCGTGCCGCACTGGATCACTTGCTGACGCAGCGCAGGCTCGTGAACCACCAGCACATTCAAGCTGCTGCGCAGCATGCCGCTGTCGCCGCCGGGGGGGCTCATTCGCTCGGGCGCAGCGCTGTGGGGCTCATCATCACGGAACAGGTGGTCCCCCTCGAGGTGCCGAATGGCCTCCACGATGGTTTCCAAGTTTTGGCGGGACGTGCTGGCATGGTATGGTGACGTGCACGGAGAGGACTGAAGCGGCGGCGCAACGGCCTCCTCCCGAACAGCCATGGTGGGCGCCACAGTACCTGCAGCAGGTGCTGCGGGCTGCATGGAGTGCGTGCTCAGATCCTGGGGCAGATCGGCTGTGGGGCTGGGCAGAGGCTCTGCCGGCTGTGGGTGTGCTCTCGGCGGGCTGGCACCACCTGCTGGTAAGGTGACAGGCGCCGGTGCTGAAGAGAACTGCGGCGCCACTAATTCGGGAGTAGGCTGGGCCACCACCAAAGCGGTTGGTGTTGTGTCAGCGACATCCTGAAAAGTTCAAAAAGGAGAGGCAAAAATTTTTAGTTCTGACCCTTTCGCGAGCAGACATTCAAAAGATTCATCTGGTGCAAATCGAGATGCTGACACAGATGCTATGAAAAGTCAAGACACTCATGAGAGAAGTACTCAAGAAAGAGCAAAGGCATAGTTGTTCAAGATGGTGCAGCTGCATTACAAACAGTGGCTGGCATCACGTTAGCAATAAGGCAATGAAGACTGGTGTGACAAAAAGTAAGAGAAAACAGTAAGCAGAAGCACTGCACAACTTTCTGACATGTTCGAATAGGCAGAAATTAGAGTATCATCCACAACATTCTTATTCTTCCACAGGAACATCATGGTGTTTTCCTTAAAATTTACCTAATGAAATGCAGCATCAAAACATGCAAAGTCCCTCAAGTGTCAATAATGTAACAAAGGACAGTAAAGAACATTTACACTGCAATCACGTGTGTGAGAATTTGTATTATATACCATCTTGATTGCCACTAATCACACAGCCACATAAAGCTGGAGCTCACACTTAGTCTGATAGTAACACTGTACAAGCAACAGATAAGCAATCACCTCTGTTTTGACCTTGAGATGAGGTGCCACAGCAGGTGCCTCTCTGATCCGTTCAGCGTAAGCCTGCGATTCCATTCCACGTGCCTGGTCCTCTAGGATCATTCGCAGCCTTCTCTCCCGATCAAGCTGCCCTCTGAGGTCAACAAGCTCACGCAGGACGTCTTCCTTTGTGTCAGTGTCCTGTGGGCTCATTCCAGCGATTCCCTCATCATCCACTGCAACAACAAAAAACACGCGAGGAAATGATCACAGTTAAGAAGACTGGGTGGCTCAAAGTGAAACGAGTAGAGGAAATTGCAATATGTCAAAGAATATGCATCATACATGCTTTTAGTCATTGAGTGTTGTTCATTTTTGGCTATTAAAAGACGACCATGCAACAATAGCCCAGATATGAAAGCTTTCAGCCAAGTAGCAGCGAGTGGTTTCTTCAAGAAATACTGCCACTTATCAGTGCACTAAATTCAATCTGCACATCAACAATGCTTCAAAACATTGTCACAGGCCAGTGCCATGAAGAAGACACTTGGGTCAGTCCTGCTTAAGATGATTTGAGGCAGTGATAGCTAATTGCTTTCTTAATTAGGGCAGTTTATCTGTTTGTACATATATCTCTATAAGGCTATATGTATTCATCCTTTACACGAAACTTTGACAAATGCCCTAGTTACAATTTGTGCTGAGAATTTAAAAAAAAACGACGCTAACATTAAGCTGAGCGAAGTGCCTAAAATAGATCCGACTCAGACCAGCCTGAGCCAAACTGCGCACTGCCCACATGCTAAGGTAACTGCTGGTATTCAAAAGCTGGACCGTTATTTCGCAGCATGGAGCATGAAGAGCTAAAATCAGCCAGCGATGTTAAATGTGTTGTAGTACTTAACTATCAAGTGGCTCTCGAATATGGCGAACTCATTATGAACTTTCTGAATGCATCTTCAAGTAGTCTCACAGCAACAATGACAATGCTTTCATCCATCGATGTAAAGAAGGGGCAAAAAAAGCAGAAAAATGAGGACTGAAGTGCTGCAGTGCTTACTTTTGGGAAGATTAAAAGAGGAAAAGCATGTGGAAAAGAGTGGACGGGCAATAAGGACAGCATCCGCCCTACGCCCTTGTGAGTGCCTCATCTCGTGTTCTAATTTTCCCAAAAAGCTATGCACTACCTCACAAAATGTCAAGTATTGTTAAACTGTGCTTACAGTGGTCGCCTTTCTTGCGCTTGGGCAGGGGCGAATCTGAAGAAGAACCATCACTGTCTTGGCTCATCTGGCAGTTGAGGAGGCGCTTCAGTTGGCTGTTCTGCGACAGCAGGCGTGTCTTCTCCTGCTCCAGCTGGTAGATGTACTCAGCTGTGTGCTGCAATATCGCAGCCTGCGCAGACACAAGACAAAGGGGAAAAAAAAAGTGTTAAAGAATGGCGTTGGTGTACGTGAACTCATACTAGAGAAAAGCCATTTCTGGTTACATGCAGCAATGCATGGTGGTACAAATCTGATGGCTTCTTTAGACATGTAAAGTTGTAGCTGTTTTTTTTTTTTTCATCTCCATTGGTGCATGTGCAGATCAAGTGATAAGCATAAAAAAATTGGCGCATCTTCCACTAAGTTGTGCGAGGCTGGTTCACAGCAAAGTTGCTGGACCCCAGGGTTATTCAATCAAATGAGTCGTGAAACTCCCCCCATAGGCTCCGTGTATCGAAATCCGAACACATCATTGGCCCAGATGTCGGTAGTGAGCCGATTGTCGCGCCACCTGTTGATTAGCACATCCACTATTAAACGCGTTATTTGTGTTATTGCTCCCAGATGTCACGACAGTCTACTAAATCTCTACTAAATCTCCAAAAATAGGGCCAATTGCGTGTCCTGGTTTCGGAACGCAGTTTTGCAACTGGTATAACTGAATAACTCTGTGTGGACGCCTGTCTGGTTCTGGCTTGGCCTTTAACCTCTCAATGTGTGTGGGTATATATATATTAGCGCGACTCCGTATGCGTCTGGGAGTGTCCTAGAGAGGGCTCTCAGTCCCTCTCCCCCTCCTGAGTGCTCGCGGTTCGAACGAGGTGTCGACGGCGGCGTCGAACGGAAGTGGGGCGTGGGAGTCGTCGACCGGATGCCTCGATTCGAAGGCGGATGCCGTCAACAGCTGAGAGACGCGCCCGCTCAGCTCGGAGCGGCCCGCTTGTGTCTGCTGGCATGGCGAGCCGCGATCGTCATATATTTCGGTAACTGCAGGCCGCAAAATAGAAGGCGGTAAATGATAAACAAAAAAAGGCAGAGAAATAATTTCACATCGCGCCACTAAATGACCCCCCCGCCCCCCGAAAAAAAAAATAAAGAGCTAGCTAGACATGTCTTGGGGCGTATTTTCGGACAGACCCGTGACAAGCAGCTCGTAAAATAATTATGCACCACAGTCGACTGGAACGCCTTCATTTCTTCGAGATTAAAATGATTACCGGAGAAAACGAGATAACTGTCGATGTCTCCGCAACAAATGTCCGCAAATGTGTTCACGTCACTTGAAGTGCGCGGTCACAGCGTGAAGGGGGTCGACGCTATCGCACATTTCCACCTTTTCGGCATAGCGAAGGCGCCCAGGCCCCGTAAGATCCGAATAAGTCGGGTCCCAAAAGAACAAACTTTGCAATGGATGCCCACCCATTTCCACGAAGTGAATCGTGACGAGTGGGCGAAGCTATGGGTATAGTATTGGTCAGTAACCGTACGTTACCCGAGCTTAGCCCCGCATCTTAACGTAAGGTGTACATTAATATGCACATTTATTTCACGTTCCGCTCGTCTTAGGCAAGTCAAGGTGGATTTAGAGAATGCTAGAGTCGACGCATCGAAAGTGTCTCAAAGAACGCGCCATCTTACCGGTGGCAAGATACCATTTTAATAAGGGTAACTTGTTGGGAGACACGAGCGCTCGATGTAGGCCTTCGTGTTAGTGGTTTCCCTGAGAAGCCTCAACATCTAGGCACGAGATCAACTAAAGAAACACTCTTCTCGATAGGCTACTTTTGCCGGGAACAGTGATCCCTTACCTTATAATTAGTCTATGTCTACGCTGAGGTCTATTGTAAAACCCATGTGTGTGTGTCACGTGTTTCAGCTATAGCGAGGGTTCTATATAAAGACCAGATACCCAGAAGCTTCGCCCTAATTAAAAGCGAGCGACAACATGCTTTCTCACAACGGTTTGCACTTGTTCCCCTGCTCGCTTGCGGAAGTAAACAGACAGTTCTAGCAAGCAATGCAACATCAGGTATGCACAGTCGGCATTATAGTGAAAGAAGAAAAGAAAGCTTTCATCGCCACAATCCTGAAGTTTAAGCAGCGACAGCGCAGGTCCGACTGTAAAATAGTGGGACAGGGTTGATGATTATGTAAGGGCGCCCCCTTGTACGCACAAGGTGGGAGGAGCGACATTTCATTGCAGCACCCCCCTCCTTAAAAATCAATGTATGGGGCAGACTTTGCGTTCCCCTTTCTTAGAGGACTCCCCCCCCCCCCCCCTTCTCGTGCGCCCGCCTATGTCAAAGTACGCTTGTGGTAATCGCGCAGTGTCTTGGCCGCACTGTCGCCACACCAGAATCCCGCGTATACTGCAGGAGCAGACTGCGCTACTAGGTGCATGGGTTCACAAGCACGCACTCAGCCTGGCAATTCGCGTCTCCCAGGGATCTCGACGTGTGCCATTTCGGGTGGCACCGGTCGATCGCGACTCCCTTTCTTCGCCGTCGACCTGCGAGAGAGGCCGCCGTGCACGCCTTTGCTGCCGGAGTAGTAAAACACGCCGCCCGCGGAAGAAATGTAACTCGAAGCTTTCGACGCGCACGGCCAGAACTTGTGTGCCGAGAAGATAAAGATAACCGTTTCCTTTCTTTATTCTCACCGCTGCGCTCATTCATTCGCGCGAGACTCGGCCGATTCGTCAGCGAGGCCAACGTCCACAACAAACAGCGCACCTGCTCGCGTCTGGCTGATAGGTTCACAGCGTACGGCTTCCGGAGCGCCCTCTAACGGTTCAATTAAAGATAACAATAAAGGAAAAATGGAGCGAGAAACGGGATCCACATAAGCAAATAGGACTCCAGTGTTGCGCTGCAGCTGACAACCTACTAGCTCAAGGCTTCCCTGAAGCGCAACTGCAAGGAGAAGCCGCAATTCGAGAGCTTTATTCCACGCCCCCTCCAGCCCCCCCCCCTTTTTTTTTTCTATAGCGCATACAAAACAAGAATATGCTGAGCCGAACTGCTGCTTTTCTTGTGCAAGACACTCAAGCGCGCCACTTCGTAACGAGCCTCTTTCGAAACAAAACCGCCCGAGCTTCGCAAAGCCGAGCGGAAGGAATAAAATGAATCTTCAGCTCCCTGCGTGATGGGCGCGCTTACGCGGCGAGAACCAAATCGGTCCCCACCCCATCGAGATCCCGCTGCCGCCTTTGCGAGTTCCACGGTGAGCGACAATTGCCCGGCCGCACAGTGCAGCTGCTCGGGTGAACACGTGTACGCACGGTCAACTGCGCGCGCCACCGACGCTCAAATTAGCGAGAACGAGGAATGGGGGCTAAGCGAGAGGCGTTACGCAGCGAACCGCGAAAAAACAAGTTCGCGTTACACGAGGTCTCATATGCTCCTCCTCCTGGACAGCGATCAGTAATGAGCCTGTAGAACATTTTTTTTTTTTTTACGGAAGCGGTTGCTCGCATCCATGGAAGGAGCAGCACACACTGACGGCAATGCAGCGCACTTCGTATACGGAACGTCTTTTTGCCACGCTCGCTTGAACTCGTCCGCGTGGAAAGTGCCAGCACGCCACGCGACTAAGGAGTGTCAACGCTTCGAAGGATTTTCTTGCGAAGCACGCCTTTTTTTTTTTTTTTTGGACAGCGTGCTCTCGAATAAAACGGAGTCGCGATTAGGTTAATGTAGAGACAAGCGCAAATACCGCAGCTTTCCGAGAGACTTCACAGCGGTGGCTAAAAAAGAAAGTAGCAAAGCAGGGGCGAAGCGTCACTACGCCTGCCAAGTCTTACACATATGTACAGGAGAGGGAAGGGGAGGCAGTTATCCCAGCACACTGAATCGTCTACCAGTCCCAGGCAAAAAACAACCGCATGTAGAGGGACGCGCCTCCCAAAGCAGGCGACGGAGCACTCGCGCGGCTGTGTGGTTAAAAGCTCCCTCCTCCCACGCCCTTGTTTACGTAAGCGAACACTTCGGGCTACCAGTCCGTGGTGGCACAGCATAGAAGCCGTCGTGCAGGTTCCCACTTCCTGGAAGACGTT
Source organism: Rhipicephalus microplus (assembly GCF_043290135.1). Classification (NCBI taxonomy): domain Eukaryota; kingdom Metazoa; phylum Arthropoda; class Arachnida; order Ixodida; family Ixodidae; genus Rhipicephalus; species Rhipicephalus microplus. The sequence continues at coordinate 245,270,855 of NC_134701.1, read as the reverse complement.
GCCGCGCAAAGTGCAACCGGAGGCCGAGAAGGCTGGCCGGGCTTTGCCGGAGAAGCACGATTAATCGGAGCCCGCGATAGCGATGACGCCTCCGGAATGCAGCGCGGCCGAGGTGTGGCCACCACCCGCTGGACGGCTTCCCTGCCCAAGGGGAGGCAATGCACGCAAGCCAGCCCGGCAATCCTCTCCCCCTCGCGCAACCTGTTCGAAATGAACAGCTGATAGTCTGCGCCGGTTAACGAGCAGATGGAGCAGTGCAACTTTGCCGTTGCCACACCACAGTGCGATGCATCAGCGCGGCAAAGCAGGAAATGGCGAATCAGTCACGTTGTACGAACGGCAGTTTTGTTCCTACGGTAGTTGATTCGCGGGGCGTGTGGTCCGAATAGTAGAGAGAGGCGCGGCGCTAAAGCGGAATGGTCTGCAACGGTGCTATGTTGCTTCTGCTCGACGAAGAACCGGCTGCTAAAGCACAGCCGGTTCCAAACGCAGGGACTACAAGGAGCATTTGCAAAGGACCGGCCAACGGCCCCGCTCAAATCGACCGCGCTCGGATGCTCGGAGCGTGTAGACCAGCGGATGATTCACTCGGGGTTCGACAGATGGCGCAGCGGTTCCGACGACGGGACGGAAATCGGCGGCTGCCTCTCTCCGCACACACAGCGTCGAACAGTAGCGGCAGCCGCCGGGACTGAGAGAGAGAGATGGGAAGGCGGGAAATGCGGTAACTGCGTTCCAGAATCGCTTTATCGCCGCCGCCGCCGGCCTTCGTAGTAGTGTCGAAATATTGGCCGTGGTTCCGCCACATTCCGCAGCGTTCGCTGCCCGTTCTTCAGTTCGCCACTTATACAGCCACCAAACGAGGTGGCGAGGGGTGGAGGCGCAGAGTGCCACGGCTCCCTCTTCCACCTCTCTGCGCGCACTGCAAAAGGGGGAAGTTTGTCGCACGAGGAAAGGCACGCGCTTCCGCGGACCGCCCCAAAAGTCAAGGCCGCAGCGTCGACCTTTCCGCCGCGAAACGTCTCGATGCGCGCACTACGCCGCTTTTTATTTATTTCCACGCTTCCTGCGGATTTTCACGAACAACCCCCTCGGCCGACCCTCGGGCAGCGCAGGCAGGGTCAACCCGGGTCATCAATGCCGGTAATGGATTAAGATCTGTCCAATGCGAGGAATGTTTCCACGCATGGAGGTTATCGTATAGAAAACATAATATATATATACACTAACAGCAAATACAGTAAAAAAATTGACGCGGAAAAACAAAGCATAAAGGTAAACCTCCGTTTTATCGTTATTTCAGAAGGAAGCGAGTGAAAAAGATACTACGTACGGGAAACCTTTGCGAAACGCCAAGCAAACGATTGCTAACAAGCCGCTGCGCCAGGCAGGTCCGGAGGAATGCGGCATTAAATATTGCCAGTCACGCAAAGGTGGACACAATTAGTACGCTCTTACAACCCCTCGTCGACTAGCTATCGAGCAAACAGAATAGTGTGCACACTTTCAAGCTTTACGGACGCGGTTTCGGAAAACTTTCAGCGCAAGACGGAAAGAGGAGAAATAATGTGATAAAGGTAGGGAGGTTAAACTAGACTACGCCCAGTTTGCTACCCTACACGGGAAGAGAGAGGAATGAGGGAGAAAAAGAGGTGGAGGAGGAGATTGCACCTAACACACACACACACACCGCAAACAGCGCAGGTTTCTCACACTTGCGATAAGCTAGCTGAGCCACGCTGGCTCCGCCCGCTAGCGTCATACTGTGACCTTGACCTAATTCTGGAGACACACTGTCGGGTACGTTTAACGCTTGAAAATTGTGAAGCGTGTTGCTCTGCGCTGCAGCCTCCACTTGAAAGGCACCACGCTGATTCCATTGCACGCGCAGTTTCACGAAACATACGCATACGTCAATAGTGAAGCTAGAACTCACAGCCGAGGTATATATATTTATTTTCCAATATCAACACTGTCTGCTCGCAGCTCGAAAAGGCGCTAAGATCACAGACAAGTACCCGACAGATGATAGCCACTTGAGACTACCGTTTCACGCAGCGAAAAGGACAGGTACGTAAACACACCGTTTTGTATCGCGAACCGCAAAGTAGGTTAAATTACCAAAGAGACGCCCTGGCCCCCTAAAACTGCCGTGGGCAGGCCTAGCCCGGACAAGCGTAGCACCTACCACACCAACCACTGCAGAGCCCCGCCCAACGGCGTACAGAAGCCCAAAAGCCGCGACTGGCGATCGCTCCGCAGCAGTGGCGAAATCTGGACGGCCGGGACGGCTCTCCATTGAGGAGAGAGCCAGCAGCGTTCGGACACAGGGGCTGCGCTGCCGGCGACCGGGCAGCGCGGGCGGAGGGGCCGAATTCCCCGAGACAACCCCCCCCTCCAAACACCAGCGCGACAAGGCGGCGTGGGAACCGCTCGATTTTTGCCTCGCGGTGGTGCAGCATTTTTTCGGCGGGGGGCCCCCCCGAGGAAGACTTGAGAAAGAGAGACGACGTCCAAGAAGCCGGCGGGGGACCGGTTTCCGGAGAGACTCCCCCCCCGCCCTTCAACGCCATCTCCTTCCCTACCGCGTATACACACATGCGGCCGCTTTGGGCGGTGGCGGCGATCCGAAAAGAGCGCGCACGGCATTCCACTTCGAAGAAGAAGACGACTGGACTGACTCCTATAGGCCAAAAGAATTCGCGCGCGCGTGCTCCCGCCGTTGTGGAGAGTAGGCCCCGGCGTTCTTCTTCCGCGCATGCCAAGGTGGAAGCAAGAAAAACCAATGGTCACGCACGCGCGCTCCACGAGGCGTAGCGCTCGCAACCGGTTCGAGATATGCAAAGAGACCCTCCCTCCTCCTCCTTCCGCGGAGCCGACCAACTTGGGACCCAGCCTGGTTGCCGCGCACTCGCCAACAGCCGCTTCGCCCCCCCCCCCAACCTTCCCGAATTTCTTCTCTGGCGGGACAGCACGATAGGAGTGCGAGCCCTGGCTATGGTGGAGAGCGAGAAAAACAAATAAACAAAAGAGACGAGCCTTCGTTCGTCACGCCCCATATGTTAAAGAAGAGTGGTGGCGGCTGCGCGGTGGTTATACGCCGTCGTGAGTTCCGATTCTGGTGCCACGTTTGCTCAGACGCGGCTGAACGTTTAACAGGCTGGTTTTTTCTTTCTTTCTTGACGTTTAACGGCGCGCCCACTGTGACCACAGTAAAGAAAAAATATATATAAATACAAGAACGCTCGTATATAGCGGAAGCCCTGAGCAACGCACGGAGAGAAGCACCGCTGGCGACTGCGAAGCCTATCCCGACACACGCACGAAATTACAAATCGCGGGTTGACGACTTCGTTTGCGCTGCTGAAGTAGCAGACAATGCGAGCCTCGCAGTCCCCCCCCCCCCCCCCCCCCAAGTTTCCGCAAAACACATTACAGCCGGTGTCTGCAACGACCGGAATCCAGCGACGCCTTCGAACTCTGCCCATCGCCAGGAATGCACTCGGCGCAGATAATGCAGCCGTAAGCTGCGGGTTATTCATCCAGTAGAGGAGTATAAGCAGGAGCAAGCCGAGAGAGAGAGAGATGAAAAGAGGCGCTCAGTGCTTCGGCGGCGGCACTTATCACCGCTTGCCTCCCAAGGCGAAGAACCCATCTCCCGCCGCACCCTGGCCGCACCGCCAGATCAAAGGGAACCCTCCTTCTCGCCGTCGCCTCACATCGCGCGCCGCCGCCGGCGACAGGCACAGCGGCAGTGTGCACGCGCATTGCGCAAACCATTACGCTCTCGTCGGCCAACTGGACATTCGGATACAGCCGCAAGCAAGAGGAACGCCAGAGAGCAAATATTGAGTTTACACGAAGGCACTCGAGGGCAGACGACCCGACTTCTTCCCTGCAGCGTTCCTCAAGTTCACGAGCAAGAACAGCTGAGACCCGCGCTAAGCGGGCCGTACGATCTCATTGCTGAGCAATAGGCAGGGTAGGTAACAGACTAAAGATGAAAATGACGGCGTCAAATACAACAGCTTCGCAAGTTGTCGTAGCACTGGCCTGTCTCTCGAATAACACGTCGCTTTTAAGATTAGCGAACGACGTGTAATCGAACAAAGTCGGCAACTAGCGATAGCTACTGCAGTTTTGAGTGAGCAGTTATCAATTCAGACGCTGTTCTTACGGTCTCATATGTATTTTCCTTAAACGACTAGTAGGCGAAAGGCACGCTTTTCTTCTCAGTCGATTGCACTAATCCCCCTCCCCAAAAGCTAGTACTCGCAAAAGAATTTCGCCGAAGTGTGGGCAACACGCAAGGGCTCCGTAGGCATTGAAGGCTACCTGCAGCTCACGCGGTTTTGTGGCATAACCTTCCTGTAGCGGCCCACCTGTGAACAAGCGATGACGTCACCCATGGCCATTGGTGACCATGGATGACGTCATTCCATGATGACTTTTTGCACCTCTCGCGTTGACGGCGACGGTCACTTCTCGCACTTGATGAGGCTTAAAAGGACCCTGAAACACTTTTTCAAGTAACCAAGGAATGTATTCACTAAAAGAGCTTATTGCCTTACGAATTAAACGGCGAAACAATCTTTAAGAATCCGTCCAGTACGAACAGTGTTACTAAGATTTGTTGCACGCTGCAATCGCATTCTCTCTCATCCCGACGAAAAAAGCGCTGGAAGCTAAGCAGGGAGGATTATTCCGGGACCGGGTAGAAGGGGAAAGAGCGAGTAGGTGGGTCCCTATTCCACCCGCTAAGCAGGGAGGGATGGCACAAGTACGCTCTAACATGGGCAAAGAAAAGGCGTCACGCGCACCTCGTAACATTGAGCACTTTTTTTTCTTCGATGTGCGGCTTTTTCACGCGGGGACAAGACCCCCCCCCCCCCCCCCGTCGGCGACACCATTCCTACGCGCTGCTCCCCTTTATGCCTTCCCTTGTCTCGTGTCTTACTTTTTTTTACGCGCAACGTTATTTGTCCCTCTAAGGACCAAACGCACCATGTTGAAATCAGTCAATAACTGATAGAGGGAACTTCAAGCTTCCTCCGTCATTTGTCGAGAGAAGAGAAAGCAATTTTTACCTGACATCAACCATTTATAGTGAATTGCATGCCAGGTGCTGCGCTATATTATTTGGCTCGCGTGGTTTCAGGAACCTCTACTACCGATTGGCAGCGTTTTCTGACTTGCAGGGCCCCTTCAACTCTAAAGCTTTCCTCTAAATACGCAGCATAATGATCCGCCAGCCCTGTTGCTTCTTTCAGCAAACGTATCCTTGAAAAAAAAAAGAGAACCACAAAACAACGTACGTAGGCGATGATAGGACGCCATGGTAGGACGGACGCGCGGGCGATTTAGTCGTCAACCGCGCAACGCCAGTGTACTACTATTCTATAGTAGTAAGAAGACGGCGGCGAGCGGGCGCACCTCGTGCTATACTCGTACTGCCAAGCCCCGGAACTAAGCAGGGCGCAATCGTTCCGCTCGGATGGAGCACGTGGCCACATGAGGCGTGCAAAGAGCGCACGGTGCAAGAATGCAGTGAAGACGGCAGCTCTTCCCTTCCGGCCACAGCGCGGCGTGCCAGAGCCTGTTGTTAATGCCCACAAACACACGCTTTCGAGAATTGCGACGATGAAAAAAAGCTACCCAAAATCACCCTTATACCGTAAGATGAGTGAAACTGCAGGCCTGCAGCGACATCTTTCGGAACTTGGTGTCGTCACAGCTCAACTGCCTGTGCGCTTGTGAGACCAAATGCAAACGTAAATGAGAGCGGACGTTGTGTAAGCGCAGGTATGACAGCTCAACAAGCTCACAGATCAACACTTATTGAAAGAAGAAATCTATCGGATGTTCAAAAAAAGTGCCGCCACATCCACGAAGTGAATGATGATGAGTGGGCGAAGCTCCGGAGGTAAACCTGGTAAACCATGAATCCTCCGTACATTTTGCCCACTCGATTTTATTGCAACGCTCCCCCTAGCGTACGTCGCCGCACTATATTGAACGATGACACGCGCCATATGTGGCATCATTCCTATTTTATAACACTTCGCATCTTTCATAATCAACTACACGTACCGCCGTCTAGTTTATAACATCTTGCATCTTTTGGATGGATGGATGGATGGATGGATGGATGGACGGACGGACGGACGGATGGATATGGCTGTACCCTTTAGATCGGGCTGTGGCTAGCGTAATACTTAATGTCGTCAGCTACAAGTACCGCCATCTAGTGAACACTGCAAGAACTGAACGAGAGGTGGCTACATACAGGGGACGCACAGCCCACGCCTTAAGGAGCTTCGCTCCTAAAACTTTCATTCGCAAACGACGTGGCTACACGCTCAAACACGCAAACGGACCGGGATGCAATTACCCACGAAGCGCACGAGGCGATATGCAAAGCTCATTCCATAAACCTGCCACGAAGATGCGCGCAAAGCAAAAACTCGGGCACCGCGGCTGGAATGCGGAAAGCAGCCACGAAGGACATCGTACCGGGCCAAGGATACCACTAACCGGGAGCAAGCCGCGCTGCTGCTAATCGAAACCGAGAGACTCTGCAATTCTGGCCCCTCCACTACAACACCAATTAACGATAGTTATCACGAGGGCTTGTTTCGCTAGAGCGTGGACACAACACGCACGCCGAACGGAGATCCCAGAAGTGCACGTGGAAGAAGTTTTCGTGCCGTCTCGGGAGCAGCACTAAGGTGCCAGCGGAGGGACGGGGCGAAACCACGTCGACGACGCGTGCCGCTGATAGCCAACCAGGCGAAGAAGAAGACCGTCACTTTCAGGGCCGACGGGCAAAAATACCCAAACAACGGTAGTGGCAGCCCTCCCTCCTTTCTCGGGTGACAGCGCAGGGCTGCCGCAGAGCACGCAAACGCGGCGCGCATTGCCGGCGCGCTTCGCATTCGCGCGCTGAGGGGAAAAAAAAAAGGGGGGGAGGGGAAGGCACGCCAGCAAGCGGCACACAGACACGGCGGCCTCGCGGGCGCTTTCGAGGCGTAGCGGCGGCGCCGCTCTCTCTCAACGCGGCAGAGACCAGAGGAAGACAAAGAGAAAATGCGAACAGTCAGCCGCGGGAGAGAGCGCGAAAGAACGTAGCGTAACGGCAGCAAGCCGAGGTGAGGGGGGGGGGAGTAAAAAAGAAACACAATCAACCAACCCGGCCGGCGGCGAACGTCGCCATATGTTCCGTCAGCTGAGCCGTCGCGCCGTCGCCGACTGCGTCACCGGCGCGTTGGGAGGCGCCGGCAGCTACTGCGTATAACGGCGGCAAACGCGTTTCGCCGGCGCTGAACTAAACCTGGCCGGCGCCCCACAGCTCGGGCAGCCCGAAACCCGGCCGGTGGTACCCAACACTCGCCATAAATGCATCCGCCATTCCAGAAACCGGACCCTCTCAGAGATCCAAATGAAGAGCCGCCGGCACTACAGCCTCCCCCGTTTCCCGCGCTTCTTCGTTGGAGAAGTGTCACTTTCACAAAGCGTTTGTTGGTGCTGCGTTGAATGAGAGCAATGACTGAGAGCAAGGCGCTGCATCGCTCGAAATCGAAAGCGCCGAGTTAATCGACACACCGACGCCCGCACCCCGTGCACTTAGGCTGGCCGCAACAGACGCTTGCACTTTGTGAGCACTGGGTGCTGTTGCACGCCATGCTAGGACGCATTTCCATGCAACCGCAATGACGATGGAGAAACCACGAGCTGCCTCGTGGGAAACTCGCACAACCAGATAACAACAGACAAGAGACGTCGTTTGCAGCCACAATCGTCCAGCCCCACTACAAGCTGCGCGCGCCTTTTCCTTTTCTGTTGCTTTTTTTTTCCACGTCGCGCTCATTTTTTTTTCCTGCTTCCGTCGTGCGTAAGGTCGCTCGGCTTGATTCAGAGAAAGGTTAAACAGCCATTGCTCGCGCCAGAGAGAACCCCGCAGAACATGCCAAACGAGAGGCAGCTTTGTTTATTCTTTTTTTTTTCTGTCGATTTTCTGGCGGTGACAAAGCCGGCGGCCGCATCAAGAGCTGAGAATGTCAGTTTCTTCGAAAGCCAGAAAATGAGCCAAATATGGATCCTCGTTTAATGACCGCTTTTTCTACAAACGTTTCTGAACGCCAACGTAAAAGTTTGTCTCGGCTAGGGCTATACAATTAAATTCACGCTCCAAGACTTTGGTCGCAGTGACACCTGGCTGTATTTCAGAGACCTTCCTTGCGATATGCTGACACGGACAACCGCATAAATAAAGGCTTTCTAAGGTCATTTCGGTGCAAAGCGCCCTTAGAAAAGACTACGTGTTAGTATAAGAAAAATACCGCGGTGTGCCCTTCGCGACGTCTCCAAAAGCAACAAAGACGACACTGTATAGACTTGATAGCCCACATCAGCGAATTTCGACAGTTGCCCTTTACGACTCGAGAGAACACATACACAATACACGCACTAAGTGCACTGTCAGCGCCAGTAGACTCAAATTTCCCTTACTGACTTTGATTTCAAAGCGGGCGAAATTGCGATTTCCAGGACGGAACGACTGCTGTTGTATTAAAAGATCGAAACAAGCAACCCACTCATGTCACTGTGCATCAAGTGCAGTCGCTCCTGTTCCACAACCCTGCTCGCTGGCGTGCAGCGGTACACCGTCAGAGAAGGAGCAATCCGGCAAACAGGCTTCCCAGCAGTACGCTCCATTGGATAATTTCAACTCCTTCACTGACTCCATTTCATTACAGCAGCCGCCGCAGAACATACGTACAAGTGATTTCGCCAGTCCTCACTGCATCGTCACGCAGACCTAACAGTGAGCAAGCACAGCCTCTGTACTCGGTGGGAGAAGCTGGTAAGGCAGCAGCGGGTAATGCTCTGGCGCATACGAGAGTGCGGCTGCGAGTGGTCGGGGGAGCGACCTTAATCAAAACCGCGCTCCCCCCTTCCATCGCCATCCAACGCCAGCTGGCTAACGAGACGAAGGCGTCCGCGGATGGGGGCCGCCGGCTAAATTTGGCCGCGACAAAGCCACGCCGGCGCCTCCTCCTCGAGGCGAGACGCCCACGGCCGGACGCCGCAGTCTTCGGAGTGGCCTTAGCTGTACGCTGCGGCTAAATTTAGTCGAGGAGAGCTGGGCGCCCGAGAAAACCCCTCGTCTAGACGGCGCGTATTTGGGAACACCAGAAGAAAAGTCGCACCCCTCAAGGCATCCGAGAAGGCCGTCCGCAGCGCCAGGACTTTTCTCGACGCGCGCTGGCCCATGCAACAACACACCGACCTCTTGCGAGCTCCCAGGACGAGGCCCATCCGCAGCGCCCACGCTACGAGCGGGAACACGTCGCTGTGCTGGCACTAGTGAGGGCCAGCTCGACAAGCACGTCCCACTTCTCAATGCATTTACGAAAATGACCGCGATGCAAGAGAACCACGACGGCCATACACATTGACACCGATCGAGCAACAGTGTGAGTTGCTTTGCGCTAGTTACGACGTCGCAGTTCTGAAATGCCAGACTGCGCACGCCCCGTCAGCTCTTCGGGTGGGCCCGGTCAACAACTACCCACGAGTAAGGGACATGCGTAACGTCAGCTGACCGACTCAATTCGACGACGCCCGCAGACGCGAGACAGAAACCAGAACAGCGCGAGGGCCTCCTCAATAGCCAGTAGCGAACAAGCGGAGCCAGCGGAAAGATGACAGGGCGAAGCAGATCGATGCGACGTAACCGAAACAAGCCTCGTTGCCGCGCAAGTCACTGGAAAAAAAAAAGGAGGGGGGGGGGGGGGGCGTGCTCGACAAACGTGTTCGCGTGACGAGGGAGGACCCAATCGCGAATAACCGAGTACAGGCCAACACCTTACGGCGCAATCAGCGGTGCAGTGCACACACAGCTGCGCGCGTTCTAACCAAGGCACAAAGCCGCCGCTGCAAGCATTCGCCCTCCCTTCTGCGGCCCACGCATCAAACAAGCAGCCCCGTGCGCGCGCCAGTCACGTCACCCGCGAAGGGTGCCGCTTCATTCAGACACCACCACCAACGGGGCCAGCGAGTCATGGCGGCGCGTTCATTGAGAAGCGGCCGGAATGCGGAAGCCGGTCCGCCAGCTGACTGGGCCGACCTCGACGGCGGCTGAGTCAACGGGCCGCGTGGGCTGCACGTCGTGTTTTCCCAGTCGCCGCTAAACGGGGCCGCTCACGCCGCCGCCGCCTGGGCGGCTTTTACGGACACGTCACCGCCTTCCGAGAACGTGAGGGTAGCGGTGTACGCAGCAGAGTCACGGGGCGCCTACTAAGTACGGCCGACCACTCACCGCTGTACTACTACCACTACCACCCCGAACAAGCGCCCGACAGACCGGAGCCTCGAGCGAGGACGCCAGCTTCGTTGGCGAATGCGCGTGTGAAAGAAGACCTGGCTAGCTGCCGGCCGCCTTGGCTCGCCACGCCGCGCTTCGAGGCCAGCGATTAGAGGAAACAACATACTCGCTTCACGATGTCACACGAGACTGTTGAACTCAACCTGGACACGACTTGGACTCGACCTGAACAAGCAGCACGGCAGCGGGAAACCAAAACATTGACCGACACTACGATAAGAACACGCCGGGTAGGTGCACTCGCCATCGGGTGCCAACTTGGAGAATCTGTGGACCCCCCGCGAAAAGAAAGAAAAAAAAAAGAAAATAAAACGAGGCAGTTGTCGCTCGTTTTTCATCCCGCCCGCGAAAAGTTCCGCCGCCGCCGCGGCACAACAGGGACAACAAGCGGCAGCATGCCGACCGTCCCAAAGCGGGGCACTCGTGTATACGTGCGCCGCCGCACGCCCGCGCCGACTTTCCGGGCGACCTCGCGCATTCCGGGCCGATCTCGAGAGGGGAGACCTTGTCCCTGTTGAAGCCACGCACAACACAGACAAGCGGCAGCTCCCGCAGCAGGACAACAACACTCACCTCTCCGTTACGCCGCCGGATGGCGACGTGCGCGGCCAGGCGCTTCGTGTTCACGCGCGCGTCTCTATGGACAGGTGACAGGTGACGCAGTACGAACGAAGTACGAGTCTCCCGGCTACGCCACGCGGCCACCGCCAATGGTCAATGAAGGAAAAAAGCACGGAATAACATGCGACACGGCGAAGGTACAGGACATGCACGTTCCTGTCCTGTGACTTTCTTCCGTCTTGCGCCACGTTGTTTCGAGTTTTCTTTTACATCATCATGCATTGCCAGCTAGCACAAGAGTCAATCCATTTAGAATGCCCCCTCTAAGAGATGTTTTATCAGCACCCTCTCTATGTCTCCGACGATGACGTTTGCCGCGCCCTGTTGGTCTGTCACCTGGAAAAGCGGGCAAGCTCTCCAGAAGAAGGAGCAAATTATTCACGGTAGGGTTCAGTGAGAAACATGGGGGCATCCACTTAGCAAGTAGCAACAGACCGCAACGGCAAGACGCGGTGCAGAATGATGGCAGCAACGACACAGACGCAGACGTGCAGCAACGGCTGGTCCCATTACTCCCGTCATTCCAGTCGCGTATGCATTACGTTGCTTAACATGCAGACACACGTAATCGTCGGGGGCAACTGAGAATATCCCGTAGTGTGCCAGGTTACCATCGTCAATGCTGAATGCTGGGCTGATTGCTTGTTAAGGCGGAAGGCTCAACGAATGCGAAGTGACCGTCCAAGTAGACACGGGTGATGCAATAAAAACTGGATGACGTTAACGGGGGTTCACGTCACAATTACATTAACCAATGACATCCTCCCAACGTCACATGTAGCCAAATTTTGTGGCGTCACAAGACGACGTCATCATGCGGCTTTCGCCTTCGAGCAGCCTCTTAGTCAAACGCATAAAGCACTGTGCGAGTATTTGGCGTAACTTAATTGAAGTGCTCTGACAGACCGGAATACACGAAACACTTGCCCAATTCGCGTATGCCTCTTCGAGTTTTTAGGCGCGTTAACGACGTTTCTTCATAACCGTAACGGCCGAGTTACCGTTACGCCCGCTACGCAAGGAGAGGGAGACGAGGGTACACCGACTTGCCTCACTGTGAGCCGGTAAGCTAACGTGACCTTGAAGGGATGCTCCTAAACCGCGTGGAAACGCGCTTCGTTCGGGCGTAATTTGAACGCGCCCCGCGATGGTCAGGCTGCTTAAACAGGGCGAAAATGCGTTTAAAAAAGTTTTGGGAGAGCCCGAAATAGTTTCCTCCCGGTTGCCGCTTTAACCGCCCCGAGCTATAACGGCCTTTACCCGAAAAACTAGTGGTGGTCAGCGGCGCCGCGGGCTAACTAGGGAGAGTTGAAAGCCGAGTCGTGCTGGAAGCGACCGAAATAGAACGGCGAGAGACAGGGCGGCCACAGCATTGCGTCCATCAAGCACACGCACGTAGTACGTACATGCACACGCTAAACTTCAACTTGAGAGAGGCGCGTTAACGTTGCTAGAGAACTCGTTGAAAACAAAGAAAAATACTTGCGTTGTATGTTTAAGGAAGTTACACGTTCGAGCACAGCTGCGCAGACCGAAATTCACGTACTACCCCACCCACACAATAACTGCTAGAGATGGAAAACGTAGGCGATGAAGGGGCCAGCAGCGTTACGAGAACAGGGAATAGCACGCCTCGTTTTCGAAGGATGCCACTTTCGCGCGCATTAATAACGAGTAACAGCACTTTTCGTAGACCACGCAACAAGCATTGGCAAAGTCGCACATCGAGTCCAAGTTCAAATATTTCGTTCGAAAGGTGTGAGGAATGCCAATCGTGCATGTATAGCTTTAGTCGGAAAGCATCGTAGCTAAAGTACCCCTGTACGCTGCTGGCTGCGAAGACACGTGTTTTCTCCATTGCGCCCTACGGTCACGTCTGCCTATACTCAAACGAGGGCGCAAACTGCCGAACACGACAGAGTAAGAGAGAGAGAAAAGCAGCTGCGCTGCTGTACGAGACGCGACCAACAAAAACAAGTAGCTAGCAGCAGCCACCCCGTCGGGGTTTGTACGGGAGCTGAACCGCGACTGCAACACCGCGGGTGGGCTTCAGGGCGCGGCGGGCGCTCCGCGGACTCGCAAATTGGACCAAGCCAAGCGGCGCCGGGCCACCTCCCGCTACTGCTGGGGGCGACACGCAACGTCCGTATATGCGGCGAATATAAACTGCGCCACCGCCTCTGGCTTGGACGATTTGTGCGGACAGACCAGGAAAAAAAAAAAAAAAACGAAAACGAGTCGCCGTCTTTCGGCTTTTGAAGTTGAAGTTTATTTCAGGCAAAAGCAAAAAAAAAAAAAAGAAAGGTACAATTTGCCTAGGGGACCGGCGAAAAGGCATAAAAGCCTGACAAAGCGCCTGCCCCCTGTAAACCCAAAACCCACCAAAATAACACAGTGCTCAGTGTAAAGTAAAGAGTCAATAACTAAGTAAAGAGTTTTAAGAGACAAGGGCGGGAAACATCGCCTAAAGCGCACACGCTAGACTGTCTCTTCACCTGGTCGTAATGAGCGCGATCATGCGAATTCCCAGTAGGCTGCGTTATCCTCCGGACGAAACTGTGCGCTTGTCTGCACAGCTACAACACAACCAGAGTCCTCCAGTACTCCTAACGGTCACCAAACTTCACCGTCAAGCTATAAGACCGCTTCATACGCTGCCCAAAGCAGCCGCAGCGCCGCAAAACTGCGCCAAGGCGGGCATCATTCCCGTGCCCCCAAGCACGGCTGCGCCTCTGGCGGCGGCTGCTGGTTTCGTACGACAGTAAGGCCGCAGTTTTGCGACCATGACAATATCAAAGGACATCGGTACAACTGTGAGTGAGTTGGTAAGGAAATACGAAACGTGAGTGCGCATGCATCATGGCCGTAGTAGCCAGGGGGGGTTCAAACCTACCCCCGAAAATTTTGCTTGCGTATAATATACACGAACACATACAAACGCACGCACGAACACGAATAAGGCATGGTTGAGCCCACCAAGAAAAATTTCTGGCTACGCCCCCGATGAGCGCGAGTATAGACGTGAGGCAGAAAACGAGTTCCCGACACGGAGTGTAAAATGCAGCCGGTATGAATGTAACGCGCCTCGTGTATCTTCCACTCTCTCCGATCGCGATTACCGATAGCATCGAGTATCGTTAAACGGGCCACGAACGCGCGAGCATCGGGATTGGCGGCGATGGACAGCAAACCTAGGTGCGCTTATACACTGCTGCCAGTCGTAATAACGACGCGTCGGCCCTGTCGTTGGCCCTTTGTTTCTCCGCCGCGCACGCGCTACGGCACACAATGGGGCTGCGGCGGCTTTGTTTTGTCCCCGATTCCCCGCGCCACTGAAGAGCGGCGGGAGGGACGAGGCCGCGGTCAAAAAGCGCGGGGGGGTCAACTGGGGTCAAGGTGCTGCCCAACAACCGGTCGACCTACGCGCGCCGAACGATTCATCCCAGGCGCGCGGAGGGCCGGCCCATGAAGCTCGGCGCGCTTTAGCTCAATGTTTCCACGGGCCCAAAGGTTACACGGAATGCGCGCTTAATAAACTGCCGGGGGCACAGAAACGATGACGACGCTTTCTCGTTACGTGATGCATGCTTGGAGGACACAGCGCCAACTGCGCTGGATACGAACACTTGGCTGAATGGGCGTAGCGGGCAAGAAACGCGATTTTGTTCCAAGAAGCACGCCCGGACGAATTCACTGGCAAACAGGTAGCCATCCTTACTAACCTCTCTCAAGCAGGAGCAGTAGCAAAGATCGTGCATCCACTCCTCGCTTCTGAGACTTAGTTGCGCTTAGTTGGTCCACGCTGTTTTCCGTACTTAGCTTTCACTCTCACTGTGCCCACCAGTTCACAGCACCCGATAATGTATCATACGCGCCACCCATACCTGAGAGTAAAAACTCCCAAGCATTTCCCCGAGGGTGAACATGGTTAAGTGCGAATGCACGGGGTGATGCTATGAGGGGTGTTTATTAGTTCGCACTATTATATTTATTAATCAGACTATGGTGCCTTTATGGTGTAATGGTTCCTGGGAATCGCAATTTGATCACACGGGGGAGTTTACGTTAACTCACTGGCGAATGCCAACGGATTTTAACTTTACTCCCCCTCATAGCATCACCCCGTGCATTCGCACTTAACCATGTTCAACCTCGAGGAAATGCAACACTGATATCAGCGTCGCGTCCGTGGCTTATTCGGTAGAGCGTCGCGCTGCGGCCCGCCAAGTCCTCTTTCTTTTAAAGATAGAGAGAAGACTGCGGACGCCGCCGACGGCGGTGGATGGTTTGGGGTCGCTTATAAAGTGTATTCACACTTAAAAATAACCTTAAAGAGCGTTAGAGCTTGAGCACCACGCCACAGATCCACCGGTAAAAAGACTTAGCAAATTCGGCTCTCAGTCAATATAAGGCACTTTGCCAGTGCTTGCTTCCAAGATGGCGCTCTAGGTCAGGTACAATGCAGTAACCGCGGAGAGGAAGCGCTGAGATACAACAAAAGAATATAAACAGAGAAAGAGGGTGTAATAAAGAAAGAGACAGTAAGAGGAGGTAAAGAACAGGGGATTGGCTGGAAAGAAGCGTCCAGAGCTCCGTCGTGGGTGCAAAAATGATAGGGCAGACGCCGCGCGCGACGCGGCCGTTTGCGTAATTAAGCCATCAGCGAGTCGCGCTCGTTAGGACAAGCGTGGGGACGAAAAAGGAGGGGAAGCAGCTGTTTTGGGGCCAGCGTACGCCGCCGCGCAGACTACGAAGAACGCGTAGCGCGGCACGCCTTCGATGGAACGACGCTAAATCGCCGCGGCGCGCTGTAGTCGACAAAATCGGAAGGCGAGGACGGACCGAAGAAACTGGGGCAAATGCCAAGGCTCCCGCAGGAGCGACGAAAGTGCATGTTCCCTCCTGCGTCTTTGCCCGTTTCCTCGGTCGCGACGCTGTAATTACGCGTCTTGCGGTGAAGCAGCCAGCGCCGTGCGTTACAAAGAAGCTGTTACTCGCGCAACAGAAAGGCGGGTGTGTTTTACTGCCATCAGCGAGGCGCTGCTGCTTCTCCTTGGTACAGCGAAAGTGCATCCCGAGCCGTAAAAGAGCAAGCAAGAGGATCGCGAGAGAGCAGGCCAAAAATGGGGGCACAGGCTATAGACACGCGCAAAAGCGAGTTTTCGCCGCATGTGCGCAGCGTCGGCGAGGCTTAAAAATATCGAATCCAACGCGGGTAGAAAATAACTGAACATACGAACAGTGCAACCTAGAAGTAGTTACCGCGTAACAATGAAAGCAAAAAAAAAAGATAGAAAAGAGCGCTTCGGGACCTTGTTTTTGTTTCGTTTTTTCCTCTGGGGTCTTGAGTCTTAGACGCTTGCGCAGTTTGTCCAAATACGGTTCAACTAGCCTAAACCCACTCCTGCTTAAACTATCGTAAGCTAAGAGTAGGTGTACCAGCAAGATTTTGTTAAGATTTTGTTATCGGTGGCAAATCCGTGTTGCATCGCGGTAGTGAATGGTTAAAATAGCTGGTGTGGCTTTGGTCGGATGGGAGAACGGGTGGGGGGGGGGGGGGGGGGGCAAGTGCCTCTTTTTCTATCGTTTAAAGCGCGCAAGAGACAAAACGATGCCTGTAAAGGAAGGGGCACCAAAAAACACATCACCGTTATATTTAACGCGCCAACAGTTTCCGCTTTTATTGCCTGCTGGAAGGACACATCTCACTCGACTAGCTTCAAGGCGGCCATCAGATTCCGGCCTCGCAACACGACCACAGATTTACTCGCACACACGCCTTCTCTAGCCTGCGCATGCGCCACGGCGGTGACGTCACGCACGCCATAATTTTTGGGGGTCACTGGGCGGCGCCATTTGCACATTTTCAAGAGAAATACCTGGTCCCCGATATTTTTCACTCACAACTTCGGAGGCCGCTAACTCCCAGTTTCTATTTGGCCGATCTCCACTACGCGCGCTGTTCTGACGGCAGCTAAAAGGCGCGAATGACAGCTGCGCTCCGATAAGGGCGCCCCCCCCCCTTTTTTTTTTCTTAAACGCGACGTTCCGGATCTGCTCTGCTCAACGATGACAAGCCAGAGGTCGACGACCAGGGACAGATCGAATGCAGCCGAAAGGCTGCCGGCGGAGGCAGCAGTTTACGTCGTACATCGCACCTCCTGTCAGGAGCGAGCGATTCCCGTCAATGTCTCCTCTGAGGCCAGCAGCTGCGTGGGATCATGAAGAAGGAGTGATTCGCAACGATCGAGTGTCCAATAAGGAACACAGCGAGTCGTCGAGCGTTGCAACAACGTGCTGCTACCTACACTGCTATATAAGCGTGCACGCGAGGAATAAAGAGGGCGGGTAACGGACCTTACGACCTCGTTACTCCTCGCCCGCAGCAAGCACTTGAACAGTGCAAAGAAGGCCGCCGCCGCCGCGTTCGCATTTCGACAGCCCAGCAGTGAAGATAACAGCGGCGGCAACAGTGCACCTTTTGCGAGACCGATAACGAAGGCGCCTTCGGTTACGTCTAAGGCAGCAGCTGTGCGCGACGACTCCCCTCCCTTCTTTGCCCCTTCTGCGTTTTGCCACAATGGAGGGGAAGACGCAACGCTGCTGCAATCTAGAAGGCCAGGACGCCGGTGGTGTCGCTCCCCGCGTATCTCGGCATGTTTTATTGCTCGTGACCCAAAATTTGCCGACAAAAAATCACTCCAGTAAGTAAACAGCGAGAAAAAAAAAAGAAGGAGCCCACGGAGTTCGCCGGACGTAAGAAAGTGGACTCGGTTCATCTACGCACGCATAGAGAGAAAAGCCCACTCGTACACGAATAGAACTAAGCAATGCGGAAAAAAAAACAAAAAAAAAAGAGGAAACGCGCTTAACGGAAGAGGAGATGTCGTTGGAAAACGCAATCACGCGAGCAATCAATAAATAACTCTGTCTATAGTGCGAGTAGAAATGCAGGAAACGAGAAGATACAAAAACAACACGCGGTCCTTCGAAAGAAGACAAAAAAAAGGCAGACGTTTAGTTTCAAAAAGGCGCACATTAACGAAAAGAAAGAAAACATACTGAGCAGAGAAAGGTAGCTCGGAAGCAACCAAATAAATAAAAGAGTGGCCCTTCGACATCGCTGTCGTGCGAACCGCTAAAGTGAAGATCCAAAAAAAAAAAAAACAGCGATGGCCCGTGCGGCGAGCCTCCGGCCACCGGACGACGACGATGACGTCGTATAGGCGACGGCGAGCCGTCGTTGTTCCCCCGTGCCGTCACCGCCGAACGCAGTGACGTTGGCCCCCGCCCTACGACAAGCCGGGGTGGTGCGAAATCAACAACACGTGTCGGGACGAATGACGGAAGAAGGCTAAGCATGGGGACCGGCCACACGGAAGCCGTCGACGCCGCTTCACACGCGCAAACAGCGTCGCCCGCCAGCCGGACAGCGAGGCAGGCACTCCCGCCTGTGCTGTTCGATGCGCGACGGCCAGACGGGGCGACGAAGAAGAAGAACGCGAAAAGCGGGCCACACACAAGCGCCGAAACGAGAGCACCGTCGTCGGGAAAGGGTCCAACGAAGAAGAGACAGTCCGAGCGTCATCATTGTGTCCTGCTTTTTCTTCTTCGCCCTGCCCTTCGCGGGGCCACGGCGTCTGGGGCGGCCAAAATAGAAGGTGTGGCTGCCGGCGGCGGCGGCTCCGGGTTCGCGAGACGCGCGATGCCCCGCCAGAAACGGCGGCGATTACGATCGCCTTCATCGAGGGGAAGGCGCGCCGCCTCACTTCGACGCCCGCGCCGAGAGAGAGCCCAAGCCGCCCTCGGCTTCGCGATCGTAACCGCACTTTGATACAACGAGTTAAGTAATAAGCGGGGCACAGAGAGAGAAAGAGAAGAAAAAAAAAGGACAAGTATGGAACTAAATTGCTGTTCGAACCACGTTCGCATTGCCCAACGTTTCCCAAAACTACGTAAGCGGAAGTTTTGTATCGTGACGGACGTCCAAGCTGTCGGAAGGTCACAATTCCACAATAGGACGGTAGTTATAGCACGAGAAAAGAACGACGACACAGAGACAAGAACACGAAGCTCGTGTCCTTCGTGTCTCTCCTGTCTCGTGGTTCTCTTCTCGCGCTATATAACTATCGTCATGCCATACCAACTAGCCCAAGCTGCCCCCTATAGGAGCTTCACCCTTAAAATTTAAGCACACTTGTCGACACGTCGGCTCCGGCACACGCACCGTGTTTACGACTTTCTCAACGTGTCAACACGACATACCAGTCGTCCAGCAACAGATCACATTCACGGACGCTGTTTCGCAGGACTCCCGACAACAGAAATGTAACAGTGCGATATTTGCTATCTCTTCCGCCTCACCACGAGCCACACTAACACGTAGCTTATAAATAAATAAATAAACGCGCAGCACTGTCACGGCGAAAGCTGGAAGAGCGGCCTTTCAGAGCCTTGCTTTTTTTTTTTAACACTCTTTGGGTAGCTGCTGCAAGCACACTTGCACGGTACTTTCACTGTGTAGTAGGTAGGCACTGACTATGGCATAGTTCGCCATTCTGGCATCGTTCGCTTTTGTAACACCCGCAATCTCCCACAGTGGCTATGTGCCACAATCATTAGGCGAACAAGATCAAGCTCTTGTAAAGGGTTGGAGCAGTCAACGACCCACTCGTTGCGCAATTCGCACTACCTGGCTGTTCCTTTGCTGTTCTAAAATGCTTTGTTACTCATATTAACCCGATTCCTTTCCCGACACTAAGCCTGCCTAAGGCGAGTTTACAAAGGAGTTCCAAGCACCGGCATGGCTCAGCGGCCGGATGCTGGGTTCGAATCCCATTGTGTCCTTCGTGTTTTTTTATCATTTACAGATATTTTTTCTTTCCTATTTGGTGCCATAGTGGCTACGGACACCAGCGGCGGCGGACAATTACGACGCGCACGCGACCACGTGTTGTGATCTCATAACAGCTTTTGCTGTAAAAGGAAACAGCCCTCCTGCTCACATTCCCAACGAACTCACCCATGCTCGCGGCCACGAGAGCTCACAAACACTAATCGACGAAATAACTAAGGTTATGGCAAAACGATAAAGCAGAATTATGCTTTTTCGACACCCATTCCTAACGTTCAACAGTAGCGACAGTCGGCGAGAAAAAGGAGTCCATTCGGCGGCCCCTTTTGGCATGCGAGACGCGCGGGCCTCACCAACGCTGCCCCGTACCGAATGAAGCCGCGAAAAGTTATAAGGTTCCCGTCCCGCGGGAACACAACGCACCATACGCGGACCCCTTTATAAAGCCCGGGCAGCCGACCGTCGGCCCCGAGAGACAGAATGTTCACGCGGCTGCCGGGCCAATTAAGCCAATACATTATACGACGACGCGCCGTCGATAGGGGCCAATCGCGTGGCTCCCCCGAGTATCGCTCCTTCTATCGACCAGGGAAGGAGGCATCTGGGCCACATGCCTAACCCTCCTCTCGGTGCGTTGTACAGCCCTGGGAACAAAACAAGAAAGAAAAGGGGGTCTAATGACGTCGGTTCGCGGTGGTTTTCAGGTAGGGTGAATAGTGCGAGAGGCTCATCTCTGGAAGCGTACGCAACTTCCAAGAGTGCTCGAACTGCGGTGAACGGGGTGATGGAGAGAAGAGAAAATCACCCCCCCCCCTCCTCCGTCCACTGCCCCTCGTTCGGCGTTCATTCACGACGGCATCGAGAACTTACAACACGCCACTTCAATCGGCGCCGCCAAATCGCGATTTTTTCCGCATCGCGAAAGCGGAATAGATCCGCTCGGCTCGTTTGGGAGCGGCTTGCGACACACCGCAAGCGCTAGTTCCCGCCGAACAGGTTAATACCATTTACTATGCGATTCGATCAGACCGTGAACGGTACGGAGCCCCGCGCGGTATTCGCGAATTGCCATTTAGCTCTGCCGATTACCACAACTCGCGCGTTATTGATCGAGCGCCATTAAAAGCGACGCGGAAGCTTACGGCCGTTCGTAAGATTTCACGTCAGAAGGCGCCGCAGGCATTCGCGCCAAACGAACGCAGTCCGACGAGAACACTACCTCAAACAACATAACAGTGACCACGCCACCACACTCCAGTACGCAATAAGCGCATGCACGCACCATTTAAAAAATGGCGAGGAAGGGGATTAAGAGAAGCCCATAAACAACGCGTCACGCCCACATGACAGTGCAACGGCTGAACACGTACCCTCAGAGATGCGAGGCATTCACTCCAGGATGGAGCTGGCAAAAGAAAGTGGTCCGTGATGCTTACTGGACAAGCCATTGCGGCCTTTTAGTCGCGGAGAACAGGGAAACGCGATCCGGTGCTCTACGCGGAATCGGTCACAGTGCCAGGCTCGCTCCTCCAACGCGCATGCGCTGTATACGGTGACACGCCTCCGTACCGGTCGTCATCCTACAACTACCAGCCTGAGGGTCCTGCTACAGAAAACTCGCCCTTCGGGTGTAGCAGGTTTGACAAACTGGATGTTCCTCGGAGTCTGGTGCCTTTCCCGCGCGCTGTAAACCAGTCAAGCTATTCTTGCGACTCTCTTCCGCGTCTCTTCTTGCTCGCCTCTTCGTCTTTGTCTCGCTCGGCTTAGCGCCACTTTTCACGCCAGCTACGCGAACCGTATCGGAAACGAAAAGAATCGTGGGAAGGGAGTACTCACGAAATGCGGTCGCAGGCATAGAGTTTCTTAAAATTAACTGGACGGGAGTGTGGCGCTGCGATCGTTCAACGGCCATGGGAATGAGGGGTATAGCACACAAATTTGTCCAGTCTTCGTGCTTGCGTCGAACGCACTCGTGGCTTCGTTTATTGCTGTTTCGGTTTTTGTTTCGAATGGAATGACGAACCGTAATCAACTTCGTGACCAGATTCGAAATGGTGAGCTCAACAGGTTCGGGTGGTGACGTGCAACTGCTGAACATTTACCGATTGTCGTTTCACGACAAAAGCAGCTCTAAGCCACGCGAAGCCAGACAGCCAAAAGTACGAAGATTAGACACATTCGTGCCCATAGACGTTAGCGCAAGAGTTCGACCTAGTGTATTTATGTGAAGCGGTACGGTCAGAGCGGCTTAGCATCAACAAAAATGTCTTACGATAGAAAGTTTGAGAAGAGAATATCTCATCCAAGCATATTTCAGCCGGCTGACCAAGGGGAAAATGCAGTTACGAAAGAGTTCCTTTTAAATTAGGCCAGTGGTCTTTACCGAAGCGCATGAAGTTACGTCACGCGGGCTTGCCTATCCATTTAGCTGCCTAAAGAACGAAAGCATTGAACAACTTGATTTCGTTTTTTTCATGAGTGTCGCAAACTTTTACCCTAACGATTACCGAGCGCAGACAACCAACTTCGGCTGATGACTTGGCCGGAGGACGTCGCGGCTAGGCACTGCCTGGACGCCACAACCGGCAGCCTAAAAACCGCCCACAACGCTGCTTCTTTTTTTAAATATTATTTTACTTTTTGGCCTTCTGACGAATGAAGTTTTTCACCACCACCACCAGACAACCAACAAGTTCCCCGTCGCGACAGGTGGCACGGGAACCGCATCACGCGCTCACATACAAAATCGGTGCTTATTAATTTTTTCCCGCATATCCGAATCTGTCGAAAAATCCTATTTATGTAAGGGTAGAGAATCTCAATAGCTCGGTTACTTTCTTGCCGCGTTCACACGACGCCGGTCAACCACTTCTGAAACTCCGCCAAAACAAAAGAAAAAAAAGAGTGAGACGGGAGACGAAGGGTAGCGGTCGGTCAGGCTGCGCTCGTGACAGCACTGCACGATCCGCCATATGCGGTGGTGACTACTTTTTCGCGACTACTCCCGCGAGAACAGGGTCACCGGGTCGCCAGAGAAAGAGCTCCGGTGCAGTAGGTAGGCATAGGCCACCACCGGGTACGAGGACGTTCAGCGAAGCGGCAGCGGCGGGCGGCACCGAAATGGAGGATGAGGAGAAAGAAGAAGGGGCATCCGCGCGCCGGCCTTCCACGACCTCGGCGAGAGAGGAGGAGGCGCCGCCAAAACAAACGCGCCGCCGGCTCTCTGGAGAGAGAGAGAGACGCAACCCAAACAAGCAGGAAAAGCGTAATAATCGGCCCCCTTACGTCGCCAACTGACCGGAACTGCTGCTACCTCGGCGCGCGCCGCTCGCAACTCAACCACTCCTTCCCCGTCATCGCCAATGGTCAACACAGAAGGGACGACGCGCCTTTTGTGCGAGCTCCTTACCGCCCCCACCCCCTCCGCCATTTTTTAACTCTTCTCGGCACCTTCGCGCGAGCCCACCTCTTCCAGAGCCATTTCTCCCCTTCGCCACGCAACCTATTCAAATTTTAGCGCAGACGACAACTGGGAGGAGCCGTCCACAGCTATGCAGTCTAGCCCGTGGTACACATCCGGCAGTTTATATCGAGCTGCTAAAACACTGAGCGCCACGTCCCACCGACAGTTGGTCGCCGTGGGAATGGCGGTGCGGCGTCTGCATGTGCGTGAGAGAGCGCACGGCGGGCGACTTTAGTTGGCGGGGCGCCGCAAGAGCAATGCGCGCCACCGTGACGCCATTTGGCGCGGCCGACTCCGTGACACACACTCTTCTTCCTTTCTTCCGCACGCCACCGTTGCCCTCGCCCAGCCACGTCTCCTTCCTCCTTCCCCTTTACAAAACACTTCCATCACCTTCTCCCTTCATCTCTCCAGGCCCGCCGTTTCATTCCGCGTCGTGAAGATTCGGGCAGACCTTGCCAGAAGCCGCTGCGCGCCATTTCAGCTTTGCTGGCTTCGCTTTCCCATCGCTTCGCGTGGGCGCCGAGTCGGCGCATCGGCTGGTTCGGGCGTGAGGGTGTGTTCTATAGCGCTGGCTCGATCGTCGCGCGGGACAGACAAGTAACGCGTGCAACTGCGCCTAAAACTAGCCAACTGCGAAGAGAGCGACCTCACACGGGCACGCGGAATAACAGCGCTAGCAAAATACCAAAAAGCTGCGAGGAGGCTCAAAAAGACGGGCGCGTGTTCCGCGCATCCAAACTCCTTCCAGGCTCCCGGCGGCATCGACGATCAGTATTCCGTTTCATTTCACACGCCGCTCCGCGATGGGAATCGGCGCCCCTTTCCACGCAGACGTCGATGATGACGCGCCAAGCTTGTGTTTTCGAGGCTGGCTCGTCCGATGGGAAGGAAACGCGCTCGCGGGAATGCCAACCTGCCGGAGAAACGGGAAGAGCTAACGAACGCGCGAAAGAAAGAAGGCCACGGGCAGAGACGGCAGCCAGAGTGAAGACAGCGACGAAGCGAGAACATCCACTGAAAGGAGCGACTCGAATGGCAAATAGGAGCAGACTGTAAGGACCACAACAACCACCAACAAGGCTGAAAACGATACCGGGCCGCAAGAACGGCAGGGCGATGGTAAACTCGGAAAAAAAAAAAAAACGGTCAGAGAAGAAAAATGAGAGAGGGGGATAGAGATGGAAAGAATACGCCGGTTGGCACGCGCGAGCCCTTTTTTTCGATCGTAGCGAAAAGCAACAAATCAAAAATAAGAAAGCTCGAGCTCGCATTTCCGAAGCGGCGCATTAAAGCGAAACATCGGAGCACGGGTGTTTGAGAGACGAGCCGCTCAGAGAAAACAGAGGCACCAGCGCCTATGACACCCGCGCACCTGGAAAGGAAATGAGAAACGAGATAGAGGAGCAAGTAAAAACCAAACAGCCCAGGTGCCATATTCGCAAAAAAAAAAAAAAACAATTTTTCCACCGGCTTTCTCGATTTATCTACGACGGGGAGGCGTAATCGAATCGGGCGAAGAAGAAACACTCGCACCGGGCAGTCCGGACAAAAAACACTCCGCGAAGGGACCGCAACGCCGGTTGCGGTGCTCGAAAACAGCGGAGAGGCAGCAGTTGGAGGAGACCCCCTCCCACACACACACATCATGCCCGGTGATCCACTGCATTTACGCCCGCAACATTCTCTCGTACGATTGCGATCTGCGAGACACTCGGAACACCCAAACAAAAGGAACGGTATGTGGGTCCGTCGTCAAAACACGGCCGTCCTCCTTTCCCGAGTACGCGCGAAATGGGAGCAGCTTTTCATTTAGCACAGGTGATCCTCGAATCAACTCGACGCAACGCGCGACGCTGCCGACGAATCGTTCCAGCTCATCTAATGAACTTGCTCCCAAACGCGCGGATCCCCCCGGAGCCTCGCATTCGCTCGTTAAACACTCCTCGCGCGCGAAGATGCTCCAATGGCAATGTTCGCAACGACAATATACTCCATAAAAAAAAACCACTGCCTGCTGGAGAGGAGAATGTTCTTACGCCCGCGCGCGAGCTTCACAATGCTTCAAAGAACAAACAAGGGAGGAGAAAATAGTGGATAAGTGATAAGGCAGGTCACGTACTACAGGATCTTAAACGTTCAAATCCATGCTGTCCGGGTCTCGCGAATTCGAGATAGAGAGCACTGGAGCGTTTGCAAGCGTAGCGAAAAGGGAACAGCCCGGACAGCCGATTTTTACGTCTCGCTAAGACACGGCCGGGTGGGTCTGGCGCAGACTGCCTCAACCCGACGAATCAATAGAACGAATCGGAAACAAATAACCGACTTGGCCGCCGTAGTCGCAAAAAGAAGAAGGAAGAAAAAAAAAGCGACGACCAGGAGCAGCACCCGCTGTAGCATCGTGAAACGAAAAGCGACGGGAGATCGACGCGCGGGGGGGGGGGGGGGGGGCGTGTTTTTCGAAAAATCCGCGGAGGCTACAACGTCAGCTCCGCGACGAAGGAACTACAGGAAGAAAAACGACAAAAAAAAACAATATAACGGACTTCTTTACGGCAGCCGTGGGAAACATTACGCGCTAGTTTCTTCCAATCTGTCTGCCCGTCGCGGAGAACGTTCTCTTCTCGTGCAGGCGAGCCTGCCACACGAACCCCCTCTCTCTTTCCCATGTTTCTTTTTCTTTACCTTCTATATTTTCTTACTTTTGCACCCGCCACAAACTCGACGCCAGTCGAGACCCAGGAGAGGCAGAGAGTGCGGATCGCGAGCTCTCTCTTATTCAATTTCAAGCCGGCTCCCATCTGAAATCCGCACGCGACGGCCCGGGAGAGAAAGCGAGCAGTAGAACGCGGGCGAATAACCGAGTGCGAGAGAGATATTTCGTCCCATATACCGAGCCTCGTGCTATATAGCCGCGCGGCTGTCAAATACGGGAGATGGGAAGGTCTTGGAGAAGGAGAAGGAGAGAGCCGGAGCGGTGGCAGTTCGATTCCTCCGTGCTCCGCTCCTTCTCCCACAAACAAACAAGCTCGCGTAAAGAAGTAAAACAAAATAGAGAGAGGAGGGCAACGGCAGCAGGGGTAGTCAGTGCCTGCGACGCGCCGCCTATTCGCTTCCTGCGGCTCATATCGCTTTTCATTTATGGATCCGGCCGAACCGGGTCCATGCCCCACGGGCATGCTTTCTTCCCGCGTAAGGGTCTCGCCCGTTGCGTGAGCTGCGAAGGAACGCTCGAATAAAATATCGGCCGTCGCGAACATTTTAGAAAGACGGAGAGCGCGCGAGCCAATGAGGCAACTCGGAGAGCAACAAGCGAGCGTTCAAAACAGGCAGACGCCTCCCGACGGACACAAACCGAAATACGCGATACAGGCCAGGCTCACAGTTAAGCGACAATCAACGAGAGGACAGCACGGGATGTTCGCGAAACAGAAACCAGAAGAGAGGAGCTCAACACGCACCGGCACTTGTGGCCAACTAAAGCTGCGCAGTACGGTACAAGTGCAACTAAAAGCAGATAAACCAGGAGCGCTCCGCCAGAAACCCCCGCCGGTAAGAGAACTACAAGTGCACAGTAGCGATCGTTACGCGACAACGCGTTGAAGGCTGCAACGCAGTCTCCTCTCGGAGGCCCCGGAGGCGTTCATTCCCGTCCGCACGTGCTCGCGAAATACGATTGCATCGCGACGAAAAGAAGACGTCAGGCAAAGAGGAGAGGCGCTGTGACCCGCTATCACCTCGCCAAGATCTCGGGGGTACGACGTACAACCGGAGGCCACATTTATAGAACCGGCCGCGTTGCGCACACATCGCGACAACGCCGAGCGAGCAAGATCCCGCTACACACTTTCCCGATCGGGCACTCCAATCTCGCGGGGCCAAACACACCACCAACAACACTTGCGCGCCGTCGCAGCATCTCGTCGACACAAACGCCGGCAGTCCGGTTCTCTCGTCTCGCTGCGACCGTAGCCGCTCCTCGAAAGCCTTCCTTCCATTCGCGAATGCGAATCCACGGTGCAGAGCCCCGCGCCAGGGCCCACCGCGGGCCCCCTACATACTCTCCGTCCACTGTGAGCTGTCCGAACAAACGGCGACCAATGGCAGCACGCAGCCAAATGCCCGACATCCACCACCCTTTCCCAGCGTCGTCGAATGCGTTTGAGAGTGTAAGCTACCTCGAAACGCGTCTACGAACAGATAAAACTGAACAACCTGCGCAGCTCGCTGTGGCACCGCCCGCACTTCCCCGAAACGCCAACAGCAGCAGATGTCCACCAGTCCTGCGATGTGGACACACTAGCCGAGCCATCACTCAAAGTGGACAGGACCGCTATTGTCCACCTGCGATTCCTCAGACAAGCGTTTGGCGAACGGGCACCTATAAAGCCGTCCTCTCCCCTTCGGCGCGACTTCTCAACCTCCTTTAAAAAAAAAGGGGGGGGGGGGTTCTCTAAAGTCTGCACAGTTATTGGACGCCCTCCACCATCGATAGATATCGCAAAAAAGAGAGAGTGAAAGAGATTGCGAGAAAAACGTTTCGCGCACCATCGAACATCTAAGTCCAAGATTTCATCCCCAGAATTGCTTAAAAACATAGGCGGGAACTCAATTCATCGTCGTAGCACAGGACTCTTCATAGCAAGATGACCAAATTCTCACACCCACGCGGAAAATTGTATTCTTAAGATCTCTCGCGAACACGAAGCGCACACGTGCGATGCCTCAAAAATCTTTTTCAAGGCCTCCGCCAGTCGGGAAGCGTGCTCCACCAAACAAGGCCGAGCGAGAGAGAGTTCTCAAGACGGGCCCGGGAAGCATCAGGGAAATGTTGGTTCGTCGTCTCCTCGTTCTCACGTGAGCCGTCCTCCGGGGCAGGCTGTCGAGAGCGACAAAACGGTCGCCAAAAATCCTCCGTCGTCGTTCTCGCGCTCGATAGAAATAGAAAACGCCCGCGATTTCGGCGATACCCGAGCCGACAGACTTCGACGAAGAAGAAAAAGAAGAAGGGAAAAAAAAAGAAAGCCTCCATTCTCCCCCCGTCGCCGCATCGCTTCTCGTTTCACCCAGAGAACAATCTCCCACGCGGGTGCTGAAACAATCGCAGAGGAAATACCAGAGGGCTCTTGCGCAACGATGAGGCTTCGACAAACGAATAGCGGATGAGAAGAAAGGGGGGGGGGGAGAGAAAGACACGCGCAGAAAGGAACGGCGATGAAGAGAACAAAAAGAAAGAAAAATAGAAGTGGCAGAAAACGACGGCGACAAACAAAGAAGGCGAAAGCCAAAGGAGAAACGATAAAAAATAAAAGCCAGGCGGCGGCGGAATCGTGGAAACAGCGGAGAACCCGGTTGCGTAACCCACACGCGCCAGGGTTGTCACTTTGTATCGCACATCTTCCCCTCTCGCCATCCGCGCCTTCTCCCTCGATCCGAATTGCGTCACGTCGCGTACGTAGCCGCCCACGCAGTAAACGGGCGCCGGTCGCGCTACCGTGGCCCGTCGCCCACGACGAACAGGGCTGCTGATAGCGCGACGCCACCACCGCCGCTATGTAGTAATCGTGGGCCCCTTTTATACCTTTTGCTTTTTCTCGCCAGTGCCGGGGAGCGAGACCATATTGAGGGTCGACAGAGCTAAGTGCCGGAAACGCCGAAGTAAAAAGGGCGAATGAACCGCCTAACAGGGTGCGAAAGAGGAAAAGGAGAAAAAAAAAAACGTGTTAGAAGCTTTTTTTTTTTCATTATTCCTGCTTTCAAAAAGTGAGGTGTTTGAAAACGAAGCGCTCAATTAAAAAAGGAAATTAAACGCGCAAATTGGGAAGGAAGGCAGACAGGAGAAAGCGATCGGGTGAAGTACTTTGACCTTTCTGACGCTCATCGTGGCGTGTAGCTTAACTCAAGTGCTTGGCGCAACATCGGGTAGAATGGAGATCATGCGTGAGTGATAGTATATAACTCGGTAAATGAGTGCGGCTAGCCACTGCGTGAAGTGATGCCGCTCAACACCCCGGCATATCGAGGACCATTCACACGAGACAGAAAAAAAAAACCTATTATGCCGACGTCAGTTTATCTCAAAAGCTAGAAAAACACCACCACCGAAATATCTATTCTCTCCAGTGTCTTTTTCACATCATCGACGAGTACCGGAGAAAAGTGCTGACGGCGAATGCTTTTGCAACGCAAAGCCTGATCGCGCGATAACACCATGACGCGCGGCAGGCAGCAATGATCCAAGAGGACGAAGGGACGAGATGCAACGGTGGCGACTCGGGCACCACCTTCAAATCGCCCACGACAGCGAAGCCCCGCGCGCAGCAGTTCTCAGCATCCCGCTTTCGTCGCTCGCCTCACGGATATGCGACGCAACTAACGGAAGGCACAAATAAGGAAAAAAACAAACAAAGACTGGCAGGAGCGCCCGCGAGCTATTTGCATTACTTGGCATCCGCGCCACAAGCGCCGGCGCAGAGACGTATGCGTAAAAACGATGGCCTCCGGAAGGATTTGCATGCGGGTCGTTTGTCACCGATGTCGCTCCGCTCCCTCGATCGTGGCCGCCCTTCCCGGCTGCGGTGCGGATCAATGAGGAAACGGATGCGAGTCAAACGCAACAACCGACCGAGACGAAGGAAGTGGCCACAGATGAACTGCGCGCGCGTGCCAAAAGGGGAAGCGGCGAGAAGGCGATAAGATGAACACAGACAAAAGGGGGGTAACATTACATATACAGCATAGGCAGATACGGGCGGACGCTGCTGCAATCATCGCCGGACGGAATTATTAATCCGTCGCTTTTTACCTCACTCCCCTCTCGGCGTCTAACTTCCGGTACCCCTTTAGCGCCGCGCAGTCACCCCGTTTATCCGCCGTTTCCGTTGATTGGGCGGGGGGGAGTGCGTGTGTCTGCGAGCGTGGGCGGTCAGCCAGGGCCTTTTTTTTTTTTTCGCAACCCGCCGGCGTCACAGGCGCGCCAGCGACCGCATCCAGCCAGATGACTTCCGGCCGCCCCGGTATTACACACAGCGTCTGCGTTGCTGCCCTCTGCCACTGCGGCAACACCCGTCCCACCCCCTTCCATTTCCCCGCACCCTTTCTATTTGCCTCTGGTGAAGTACAGTGGAGCAGAGCTGATTCACTTCGCCAAAAGAGCCCCGCCGTCGGGTCCGGCGAGACTGATGGATGGATCGCGCCACGGAAGCGATGAATTGCCCGCCGTGGCCCCATTTCTTTGTGTCGTGCTCACAAGTATAGGTTTTGCCGTGACCCTCGTTCGGCTGATGGACAGAACTTTCGCTAGTTTAAGCGTAGCGGAACACTACTCTGCAGCTTGCAAATATACTCGTCGTTATCATCGGTTTATACATTTACGCCTAAAGCGGAATACCTCTTGCCACGGGGGCCATCTTTTCTCGGAATTGTCGATTGACTGAAGGTTGCGTTGCTCTCAACTACCACACACCACCTGTTACAGTGCGCTAACGTCCTGTTTCGCTTCTCTCGGTCATAAGGCATATCATGGCGAAATCTGTTACGAAATCGCAACACGGGCCACGCGCGGCGCTGTAGTTGTGCGCCGCCACCGCCGGTGTCCGTAACCAGTATCGCATGAAACAAGAAAAAAAGAAAACAGTAAATAAGAAATCACCGAGGAAGCCGGTTCAAATCCGGGTCCCCTGCGCGCCAGCCCAGTATTCTACGACTGAGCCACGCCTGTGCTTCAAACTCGTTCGCCAATTTGCCTTGGGCAGGCCTGTTGTCAAGAAAGGAATCGCGCTAACACGAGTAATAAAGCGTTTTACAACAGCAAAGGAACAGCCAGGCGTCGCGGACTGCGAATAGCGCAGCCAGTGGGTCGCCCAATGCTCCAACGCATCACAAACGCTTGTACTGGATCACTTATAAACTGTGGCGCATACACACTTCAGGCCTAATTCTTCGTCGTCACCAGCTACCGCATTAAATAAAAATGTGCACAACATTCCTTGCAAGTGTGAAGCAGACACCACGCTTCTCCGAATAATGACGAACGGATAGCATAGTGAATGCCGGCCTACCACACAAAAATTACCATCATTTATGGCGTAGTAGTAGGTACCCAGCAAGTGTGCCTGTAGGAATTTCCTAAGCAGCGTTTAGGAAAGGCTCTGAAAGGCCGCTCTTCCAGCGTTCGCTGTGACTTTGCTGCGCATTGCACGCATGCCTAGCAGTTTTTTTCTGATCGGCCGATATATGCTGTACAGATTGCACGGACCTGACCGACTCACTACTTCCGAAGCTATCGGGCGACGCTGCGATATCGACACGTCACGCGCACAGGCAAACGACCGACTAGAGCACAAGCTCAGAAGGAGCACTCACTCGGAAGAAGAGCTCCACCGGAGCATCGACATCATGGACGGGAGCAGCATTATTTCACCAAGAGGTGGACATGCACATTTGCCTGTCCTGAAGCCTAACGACCGATTACTGTGGATCAAGCGATTTTGAGTGCCAAAGCTTTTTTCTGGACACTTCGTACGAGTTCCCATGCAGTTTCACGCACGCTAATTGTTTTTCTGTTCAATGCCAAACCCTTTAAGCAGGCGCCGAACTTGACTAGTCTGACAGTGGTTCGGGGACACAATTTTTGGGACAACCGCTAGAGACCGCGGGCGGGTATCATAGCATCGGATAACAGCGTCACCCAAGATGGAAGTCCGTCCTTCAAGTGGTGCGTTCATTCGTCAGGAACAAAAACTTCAGGAACAGAAACATAATCAACAGTAAGCACAACGACAAAACATGTCAGTAAACAAGGAGAAAGAAAAATAGCGAGCGCTGGTCTTTTACGGGTTCACATTTATCGAAAGACACGAAATTTCCGAGAATACCGAGGCACGCATTGCGCATTCTGCGTTGTTCCAAAAATAACGAGGAAAAAAAAATCTTACAAGTGATTCATTTAATTCTTAATCGAACAAGCGGGATCCCTAAAAATGCCGTCTCTGCTCCGAGTACCGACAACGCGCAGTGCCAACGTTTTATGATTACTTTCGTGAACGTCGATCAGCCCTTATTTCTAGATAGCGACGAGAGACGAAGGAAGAGCAGCGGCAGCCTTCTACTACTCGATTCATCTCTCGCTCATTGCTGTGCTGCTCGAAGCGAAAACAGCAGCAAGCTCTTCTTCTGCTCTCGGCCTTTTCCCGTCCTGCAGCCGAGGGAGCTGCCTCCTCATTTCATTGCCGTGAACGGAAAGAAAAGACACGGTTTCGGGTTTCTACGAAAGGCGCGCTCAAACGGTTTCGCAGCAGGTTGTGCCAGCTGGCGCATCCTCCGCGACGACTTCCGACGCAATCGGGACGAAAAATAAAAAACGCAATGATAAAGAAAATAAACAAGGGCGGAGATGGCGCGCCAAAAGGGAGGTTACCAGGAGCAGAATTCGAAAGGGACGAAATAATGAAACACTACGAACGAACAACAACTGCACGGCCATCCTCCAACGAACCGCCGCCAGTGGTGCCGCCGTTCACGACGCACCGACCGATCGGGACGTGTCCCCCAACGCTCTCCCTCAACTCCATTCAACCCCCCCCCCCCCCTTCTCATCCCCCTCTCCCTCTCGGACAAACAAGCCGTGTCAGCTCGGCTACTGTGGCGCGGAACGAGCGTACGAACCAGGCGCAAAAACGAGCTTCAAGAATGGGAGAGCCTTGGGGGGGAGACGTCGCGGGATGAAAGGACAGCACGGCCCCGTGGTGGAAGAACGGCCTTTCGACCGACTACACGACAATGAAAGAAGAAAAGTGGGCAATGGGAGCGAAGCGAAAGAGAGAATAAAGGCTGTGGCACCTGGCTTTCCGCGTGCCACCGCTACGGGTCCGCCTATAAGTGGCCCACCCGACGCTGTCCCCGGAAAAGCGGGGAAGGGAGACAGGTCCGCATTTTCCCCCGGCAATGCGAGCCGCCCGAGCTCCTCAATGAAGCAGCCGGCATGCATACCGGCACCACGACGTTCGGCGAACAAGGAGCGTCCCTGCACCCGGTGCTTTCGGCGAATCCCCCCTGCCTGCTTAGGCGAGCCCCCCCGCTACGCTTACTCCCCTTGCTTCGTCTATTTACTTTACTTCCTTCCTTCTTTTTTCCCCCTTGAAGCTTGGGACAGCATGCTTTCACTCGTCCTT
Source organism: Rhipicephalus microplus (assembly GCF_043290135.1). Lineage (NCBI taxonomy): Eukaryota > Metazoa > Arthropoda > Arachnida > Ixodida > Ixodidae > Rhipicephalus > Rhipicephalus microplus. Next base: position 245,237,358 of record NC_134701.1, on the reverse strand, counting down.
CTGGCGAGGCAGCTGAGCCAGCACCACCTGAGCGCGCGAAAAAAATAAAAAAATAAAAGTACGGTGCAGCGAGCAAACGCGCACCGGCCATCGATGCAAAGTAGCGTGGGACTCTCTCAAGAGCCGTTCATGCGACGAAGATGGGGGAAGAAGCTTTGAACGTGAACACATGGGACCATGCGCGGCGGCAGTGGAACAACGAGTCGGCGGGGGAAGTGCACAATGGAGGCCTAGGCCCACGAGGGCTGCCGAGGAAGGGTGAGGTGGTGCTCTTTCAGGGCGGCAAAACCCGCCTCTTGCGCCATCTTCCAGCACACCGATCCGCCGCCAAGCCGTCCGATACAACTGAAGCGCGACGAGCGCTTGCTCGCACGTTGCAAGAAGACAGGTGGTACGAGCAGGCAGGGTCCCCACGGCGGCGAAGCCACCTGCTCTCCGCGAGGGAACCAGGTGGTTGGTGTTCGTTCGCTCACCGGCAGCAGATTGTAGGGGGCGATTCGCAGCGGAAGAGAAATAATATAAAGGAAAAAAAAAGGTGCGAGTGCGTCACCAATGCCTCCTTCACGTAGGGACCGGTTTGCATTTCTCCGCACGATGCTGCTCGCCACCACCTCCCTTCCGAGCGTGGAGAAACTCGCTCAATGAGCGGAGCAACCGTTACGAGTGCGCCACCCTATCATTGATTACGAAACCCAGTCGTTGTCGACTCAATGAGGGACAGAAATGACCGGAGGAGAGCACCGCTGCGAAGGCGTTCATCCGAAACAGACGGCGACGTAACGTGAGCTGTCACAATCACTCAGCGACAACCGTTGTCCCCGTCGTTCTTTCCTTCGATGCACACTCGAAAATCGCCGGACGTCTCGAAACGTACAGTAGCAAATGCTCCGTACGCGAAAGATTACGCAAAAAACAAAATAAAACAGCCCAAGGTCCTAAACAGTTGTACATTTGCGTCGTGTTGGGACAAGCTTTCGCAGCCAGACTTCTCCTCGAATCGTTGTCTCGATTTTGGTTTACCTTCGTCTGATCCGGAAATCTGTCACTCACAGAGACGACGCCTTTCCAACAATCAACAGCAGGGCTTCGAGACGGAGGGCGCCAGGCAAACAAGAGGGGGCGCCTTCATTTCCCGTCCACGTGAAATCCTCCTGGACACGCGCCCGCCTTCAAAATGCCGATCACGAGCAACAACACCCTCGCGGTCCAGTGCCATATCCCCTTCAGGCGCGAATTATGATGCACTGTACAAAAATGTCTAAATTTCGCGCAACATGACACTAAGACACTCGTCAATACAATCCAAAAAATAAATTAAGAAACACGTTGTTTTTACAAGCTTTGCTGAATAATCTCAATTAGAATGTATTTAAATATTTGAGTATTCTGCAGCCAGACATGTTCGATTCTTAAACAACAATTAGAAGATCTTAGGCGCAAAATACACGAAGTTCGTTTTTAGGCAAGAAAAAAATAATCCTTGTGAGGTTGGTCTTCGAACGCGGCACGTCGAGTGACCCGTCGAACATCGTAACACCTTCGGCAAAGCCATCGGCTGCAGTCATAGGCGGCAGCACCCTCGGGTTAAGCGTTGACTACCTGGAAAGTTCAAATGATAATATGCGCAATGTATGTCGCCTCTCCTTTGCCACTACTAGTCTGAGGGTCTTGCAAAAACAACTTGCGTCCACACACGTGGACGGCTGCGCCTCAAGTGGTTATTACGCGCGCAAGCACGTTTTATGGATGGCCTTTTTTTGGCGGCCACGTGGCCCGCAGGAAGCGACGCCGAGCTCCTCGCTTTCTTTCTTTCCCTCCCTGCCGCGGGTGGCTGGTCTGTAGAGGCAAGTAACGAAAAAGAAAGAAAACAGCGGCAGAGCCAAACAACGCAGTCCCGAAAGAAGTGACGTGCCGGACGAGACGAGAACGGAACAAACACGAGGCATCCACGCAGGGGACAGCTAGGCGACCGTCTTCACGCCTAGTCTTGGCCGGGGAAGCGGTCCGTCGTCCTACTACAGGCACCACCGCTTTAGTTCCCCCCCCTCCCCACGTCCCCACTGCATCCGTGCTATGCTGCTCTATATTTGTCGGGTCGGCGGTTCGGACGGACTGTTTGCACTGGAATTCGTGGGAGAGGTGAGGGCGACATCTCTGCCTCCACCTAGCCTTCGTCCTTCGAGCCTCTCTCGCTCGGCAGCCGCAGGGAAAAGGACCGCGGGCGCTTAGAGGAAGAGTTGGCGCATTCCGCTAACTCCTCCCCTGCCGCCCAAACACCACTCCACTCCGACGTTCCTTGCCCACTTCGAGGAACGCAGTCAAAGGAGCCGGCGCGAGCGAGCGAGGCTGCTTCTACTCGGAAGTGCGGGAACTCCGCCGGAGGGAACAGCGCAGCATAGACAGTGATCGAGAGAGGAGGAGCACGGAGAGAAGTAAAGCTCAAAACGCCGGCGCTGCCCCACCTAAGGCATCCCGCCAAAAAAAAAAGGAGAGAGAGAAAAGAGCCTTCATTTCCGCACTTGGGCAGCCACGCAGACGCGAACAAAGAGGCCGAGAAAAATGGTCTCTCTCTGCTAAGGGAATAACACAGCTGATGAAGGAGATTGGGTCGGAGGAGGAAAAGATAGAAGGGGGTCCCTGTTCGCCACTCCCAGAAAAGCTTTGGACGTTCAAGCAGGCTAAGGTTGAGTAGAAGATGAAAGGGGGGTTCTAACGAGGACCGCATAGCGCATCTCGTTCGCGGGGAGGAAAAAAAAAAAAAAAAAAAAACTCCAGCGGCCGAAATTAGCGAGGTTGTTGGGCGACCTTCGTGGGGATTCCATGCACGCCGCTTGAAGGAGACAACAAAGTAAAGGAGAAGGAATTTCAAGGTCTTTTCAGTTTAGGCATGCAAACCCCGAAGTTTGCCTCGAAATGCCTAGGCGCTGTGTCGTGCTCCCTACCGGGCTGCAGAAATTAGGCGTTTTCTTCTACCACCACCAAAACCCCAGTTGCGACCAGTCGTATACGAAAGCTCTCTGCTTCGCTCCGACCATTACCAGTCCCGAAAGCTGAACTAGGTTGCCCGCAATTTGCCAGCGACTTCTCCGTGCGAAGTACGCAAGTTCGCTCGCTTCACGAATGCGACTCATAACACACTGGACGGCCGGTCGAAGTGTGTGAGGAAACGATGCGAGGCCCAATAAAAAGTTAATCTCGTAACCATCGAAGTAAAGCGAATACGTCATCGTGAACGATGCTGTAAAAGCTTCCATGTGGTTTGCCATTTGGGGCGAAGCAATCCAAACGCCAGTGTTGACCTGCCGCGTTCGCCGAGACAGTAAAGGTCAAACGCGACGAGCGACGAAACGGGGCGTTCGCGCGACGTGTCACGTGGGTAGTTCTCGCGCAATCGCTCGGTTCTACAGATTTGGAAACTGTCGCCCATCGCCCGGAAATGCTGTGCCAAAGGCGCCGGAACAGGATGCAGTACCTGACTGACGTACTGCCGGTTCTCTCCGCGTGCCGCAAAACCACCACTTCCTCTCATACTCCTCCTCTCCGCCCTAGTCACGCGTGCACAACTATGTAATAACGCTATGTTTACGCACGTTCATATAAAAGAAGTGCTGCAAGGCAATAATAAACCCCTTCCGTTCCATTTTAGATTGCATATTGTCAACTTCGCGGAATTTTCGGTACTAGTAGACAGCGTCACACCAGCAACAGCGGAGTTCGCTCGCCGAAGCCGTCGATGTCGCGAGCATTTTCGCGGTTATGGGATTTGGCCCCAACCCCCCATCAACCCCATCAAACTGTGCGAACTGCGCCCCGTTTCAACCACGAATACGGTTTGTTTTAGTGTTATTTTTCTCCTAAAGCCACTGATGTTGGGATCTTCTTTTAAGACGTCCCAGTTGGATCTTTAAATTTCATACTACCAGTGCACTAATCGAACATAGAAGGAAAAAAAAAGATACAGCGTTTGTGGAGCATCTACGTCTTCTTTCCGTTTCTTGTTAGAAATATTCGTGCTGGTTCCAGGAAGCAGGAATGGATGTTGACTGCCGACGCGACGAGATGCACTTATTCCAATGCGAAAGAAAAAAAATATTTTTTTTTATTCTCAGGCCGTACACCGTCGAACACATAACTATGCCTGCACCCCCCCCCCCCTCCTACTCACCTCTTTTCCATTTATTTATCTATATCTTCGGAACGGACCAGGTCCGAACAGGGCCTCCAGTGGAGATCGCCGAAATCGAAATTGGCGGTCAGTGGCCTCCAAAGTTGTCAGTAGAAAATCTCGGGGGCCAGGTAATTAACTTTTGCCATAATTTTGCAAATGTCGCTACCCAGTGACCCCCAAAAACACGGTGCGAGTGACATCACCATCCTGCAGATTAGTCTCCTGACCACGACGAGGTTATTAGAGCCGATCGTTTGCGCCATTGTGCATCATACCTTACCACAGATACACCTGTCACTCGATGCCTCCTCCAGTTGTTCTGCACCTCACACGATCGACCCAGGGGGACGAGGGCACCTCAGGCCACGCCACCGAGAAGCAATGAAATATACGAGCAGCGTCTTTAGTAGACTAGAGGGATAAATAAGTAGAGAAAAAAAAAGGTGTGGGGGCATAGCGGTAAGGCTGCGGGGTGTTTCCCCGTAGATCGAAATAACTGGGTTAACGCGCGCGCGCAACGCCCCGATATATGCCCAACGATCGTGAAGAGCGCACGGAGCCGAGGGAAAAAAAAGACACCGCCAAGCGAATTCAGGCGAGCACAAACGAATCCACTCTTATGCGGCGGGCCCCGGGTTCACTTGAAGGAACAGAGAAGGAGGGGAAGAGACGAGTCAGCGCTCCGCAAAACAGGGTTTTCCGCAAGATGTGTGGACGGGTGAAGCCACTGCCGCGCAATGAAAGGAAGTCACAAGGCACTGCGCAACGGAGCGAATGCGAATAAAGTGCTGAGACTGACACGAAGAGAGGGTTGTCGAGATCGCCCAAAACCGCTGGACCTGAATGCAACAGGAACAGGTCACTGGAGCTCACACGACGGCTAAACGAATCGAAGGAAACCGAACAAACCCCTAGGCAACTTTCACCAAGTATATTCCATGTTTGTAAAGAGCCATAGGAGCCGTCCACATGACCACGTGACAAGTGGCACAGCGGCTGCAATGCTGCCTCCAAGAACGGAGCGTCGGGGAACCTCCCGATGCACCAAGGCAGCTTTTGTCAACTAGTGAAGTGTACTAGAATACATTATACTGGTGGGCCTCATTTTAGATGCGTGCTTGATCTCCATTTCTCTCTCTCTGTGTGTGTGCGCAGTACGGGGCAGACAAAGAGGGAAATGCGCTTTCTGCGAACCGGGAATGCGACGGCAAAATGCGTCGCAATCGTTGGTGCGAAAGCGCGTTCTTTCATGCAGCTATTCTTCGGCAGTGTAGCAACCAAACTCGCTTAACATCTTCATCATCACTTAAGTAAAACGGAGCTGTGTCTCCCACATGACATCATGATGACATAGGCACCCGGCAATGCAGTTTACGAGATCCGACGGTAGCGCCAGAACACACAGCCTTGCGAGTAGGCTCAGCAAAACCGAGTCTTCCAATGCCTAGCCTAGCGAGTAGACGCAGCAAAGCCGGACTTGCACGTGCATATTTTCTTTTTTTAGTTGTGAGCAGGGGGGTGACGGCTGCTTATGTAGGCGCCCAGGAAGCGTCCTTTGAAAACTTGCCAAAAAAAGAGAATTGACACTTCAGCGTGTCACCGTGTTCAGCGAGCGTTTCATTTCCTTAGTATCCCTGGCGGTCGGTAGTACCAACAATGCTGAGGCTGCCCAAAAAGCTTCGTCGCGCCCGTTGGTTCACTGTCGGGTGCCCACATCTCTCGACTTACGCCTGTCCGATCCCACGACGGCACCCGCGAACACCTTCCGTCTCACGCACACAACACACGTGCCCATAGCAAACATGCCACGTACACTAAGAGGAGAGAGAGAGAGACAGAGAGAGTCATTCCTCGGCTTCTCCCGCCAGTCAGTCGGCGGCAATGCGGAATCGAGCCCGGGTCCAAGCAACGCGCGAAGACGACCGCAGCGACTAACAAGTGCGCGCTGGCGCCCGCTAGTCCGACGCCGCTGCTTCAGCTGCCACAGAAGCGGGAGGTGAAAAAAGAGAAAAAAGTCTGGAGCAAACGGCGCCGCTGATGGATTGCGAAACGCATGGGAGCTCTTTGCAGACGCCGCTACAGCTGAGCCTGGCTCGCGCACGCCGGATCTCAAGTAAACGCGATAAAATCACCTGCTCCGCTGCACTTTCCCGCATCTGGCCAACGTCTATCGCTCTTTATACAGTGTTACACGAGCAGCTGACGAGTCGCTTCCACTTGGATGAATGGCCACTTGGGGTTCTTTAACGTGCACCCAAGTCTGACACGGGCCTACAGCATTTTCGCCTTCATCGAAAATAACTCTATACAAACAATACAAATATTTAGTTTTCGCGTCAAAAGCCCCTTCCAGCAGTGAGCCGACAGTAACAACGGTCACAACATCCACGACCACTGCATCGAACATGAGCAACCGTCATCATTAGTACATGCACAAGCACAATGAGAGGGAGAGAAGGCAAACAAACAATCGATAGAGAGTCCTCACGGGACGAAAAGAAAAATGAATCTGCATCTTTCTTTGAGTAAGCGCCACATGTTTCGCATTTCCCCAAACTCGGCATTGCACTTTTTTTTTTTATACGGCGGTGGCAGTACTCTGGAACCTCCATCGCCATCGGTACAGCCGGATCGGCGAATAGATCACAGCAGCGTGGCTTTGGAAAAACCCCTCCCAAACGCCCCACCGCACAATAGTTGTTAATCTGCACCGTCCAGTTTCCCACAAACTAAAAAAACCACTAGAGGTCACTCCAGCGCAGCAGTCACTTGCCTACTCCGATCAACACTAGTGTCATTTCACTCAAACAAAGCTCGATATACTGATTACCCCCGTGCAATAATAAATCACTTCAGTGTAAGCGGCACAAGCGAATAGAGCGACTGCGTGATTATATAAACCGCACATCGCCATGCAGGGTACAACAACGCAGCGTGTAAGCTTCGCGACCTTCAACATAAAATGTCCCACACCAGATCAAGCAAGCACAGCCTCGAAAGCATGTTACCTACAAACCCTGTCACTGCGTTGTAAACAAAGCAACGAAGAGCTTCCGCCAACGACCCATCGTACGTCATAACGTCGGGGCGACTTCGCAACACCAGGAGCAAAAAAAAAAAAACACTAAAAAAGGTAATACGCAACGCGCTGACGATAGAAATAAAGGAATGCACAAAGACGCAATAACGGCCCAGACGAGGCAAGAGTTGGGAGGGCACGTGCCAATTCTGTTCATCGGAGCTCGGACATCGAGGAGGCACTGAATAATAGCCTCCTGAAAGACCAACCTCCCACTGCCCAGCCGCGCAGTTCCTCCATTTCTTCCGCGGTGTCTCGCGCCTAGCAGATGACGTGCCGCGCCCCTTACGTAACTGGCACTGCTACACCGGTCATACAGTGAAGGTTGGGGGGGTGGCACACGCAGCAGCGATGAGACGGCGCGCGCTTTCGGCACCCCGACGACGCTACCGGACAAACGAAACACTCCCTCACCTTGACGAGAAAAGGGGGAGAGAAGTACGAGCAGCCGGAGAAAGTAAGGCGCTGAGTAACGTAATAACGAAGTGGGAGACAAGAAGAAAACGAAAGCAGAGAGAATGGGAGAGAGGCGGTGCTCGAAACGCGTTAAAAAGAGCACTGTCGACGATGACTACCGGCAGACGCGCAGCACACAACCCCTTCCTGCAAAGAGAGAGAAAATAAAATACCTCGGCGGCAGTGCCCCCTCGGCCGCAAGGGCAGGAGAAGAAGAGCGGCGGATGCTTTCGGAAAGCGAAACAATAAATGCACGCAAGCAAAACAAGAGGAAGAGGAGAAGAGAGCGCCAGCTTCCGAAGGGAAAAGGTGCATCGATCCGAGACCCCCGCTCACGGCCGGCACCCCGTATTTGGGCGTTCCGGCTGCCATGGCAACCGATGCCGACGACTAGACCCCCCCCCCCCCCCCCAGTTTCGTTCTCTCCACCCTCTTCCACGCGTCATCCCGCCGCTGCCGGCAAGCCCCGGACGTCCCTGCGACGTCACCGCGTCACGTGGTACGCCGTCTCGCACGGCGGCGAGACGGCCGTGCGCCGCCGCCGCCCTCATCTCCCGCTTCTCCGCTCTATCCCGTCGATTTTTCTTTTTATTATTGGTATTATCCCAGCGCTGCTCCGGTCGCCTTCTCTCGTACTCTTTGTCTCCGCAGACGGCGCGTTTTCTGTGCCTCTGGCTGCCCAAAGATGGCGGCGGCCCCCGGAGCAGGGGCGAACGACCGGCCGGCCGGCCAGGCCCGGCGGACTGGGAGCGGCGAAACTTATTCCTTCAAGTGCCGGATATCGGAAGGGCCCCTTTCCTCTCCATCTGCCGACCGGGCGAACGAGACGCCGCGCCGCCGAAAACACCGCGTCTGGTAGCCGTCAGCAGCGTTCGTTTTCCAGGGGTCCCGGTGCGCGCATTACGTCATCGATCCGAGCCGCCCGTCACGCGTGTCGCCTCGTCACCGACGGCCTTTGCTCGACGGACGGGACTTGCGCACCTTTACCGCTTCTTCCGGAGTATGGGAGGAGAAACCGCTACAGCTTCTTACGCTAATAAGGTTACGTGTACCGGACACCTTTACCAAAGGGACACGGAACAGCAGAAGTGACGCGAGGTGAAAACGAAAAGCCGTTTCCTTTCGCGTTGCAAACATTCGCGAAAGTCTATTTATGCAGAGCGGTTCGCTTGCAATAGAATGTATTCCTAATAAGCGAAAGTGCAATGTGTTACTCTTCTGCGACCTTTGCGTTTGCCCGACACGAAGATACATAAGGCATGGCAAGCACGCTTTTCTTATACATTCTCCCTAATAGACAATGAATTGAGGCTGAATGATGAAGGGAGGAGAGAAAAGGGGCAACCCTTTCCACCGTTACACTTCGGCTCCCCAAGTTGTATTCGCATAACAAGTAGCAGCTGTTTCTTCGCCCACTAAACTCTTGGCACGGGGCAGCAGGCAGGCGACCGAAGAACAAGAGGAAGAAAAAAAAAATGAAAAGGGGGCACTTCGACATCGCCGAGAGGTACGATGCCCCCTGGAGGCAGAGCCAGGTGCACGCGACACCTGTCAGGGACGCAGACGGCGCAAGAAGAAACGGGCTCGAAAACTCGGAAAACGACGATGACGACGCGTAGTGGGGCAAAAGAGAAGAAAGAAACAGAAGAACGGGCAAACTCACCTTGGAGAGCTTCTCGCCGTCGTGGTGGGGCAGAAGCGTCCGCAGCGACTGGAAACCGGCGTTGATGCTCTGCATGCGCCTGCGCTCGTTGCTGTTGGCGATCTCGCGACGAATCCTCTTCTCCTGCTCCATCTGCGTCTTGGGACTCGTCGGGCGATTGCTGAGACGGCTGCGAAAACGAGAAGGGCCGCTCGTTAAGACAAGATACGGCCGAGACAAACGCGAAGCAAACGACGAAAAGAACCACAACGAGGCATCGCGGTCGGGCGACCTAACAAAAGATAAATGGTCGTGGGGGCGGGCTATCTATCACTGAATGTTCTGCAACAGCTGATTGCGCGCGACTCACGCTTTGCTCGTCCGACGATTGTCTCCTCTCCGACGGGTTCCAGTCATCTCGAACGAAAGCGTCGGCAATCGTCAACGCGTATAAAGTGGCACAGCGATTGGTGCAAACTCCGCAGTGCGTCGGATAAAAGGCGCTTCTCCTCCAACAAGCTGCTCGAAGTGGCTGTCACCTGACCCCGCATCACCCTCGGGCACGAGACGTCGAAGCTCACGCGAGTCGTTTGCTTTTTTTTGTTTAATAAACCCACATTGACTCCGTTGACTCGCACGACGAGAGACGCGTTGCAAAGGCGGCGAACGAAATGGTCAAGAGCGCGAGCCCTTGTGCATTAGAAGCACGTGCTTTTCTGGATCGCGCGCAGGCCAGCACTCGGAACTACGGCGGTGGACCCGAATGACCCGCCACGTGCAGAGCGGCAACTTCTGACAGACGTCGTATGCGACACACATGATGCGGAAAGGCAGCTAGCTATGCCTAACCCCACATTCAGAAACGCTGCTTGACTTGACTTGCCACCGACTTCAGTGCAGCACAGACGCGTTTCAAACGCGCTGCATTGAAGGCGGTGTCAAGTCAAAGAGCGTTTATGAATACGGGGGTAGTAAAGTCCCCACATGAAACTTGTTTTATCCAGAGACCTTAGCTACGCCCCGACAATAGCGACACCGAAAGACTCAATGAAGTAGCAAGCAAACAGATCATCGGATTAGGAAGATCAACTGCACAATATCTTACATGAACATTAATTAGACAGCTTTAGCTGGGCGTTCCCAGAGCTGCCGAGGACGCCCATCTAAACACTGCATGGTATCGCAAATCACCGAGAAAAAAACAAACGCTACGCACAACGACGCGATAGTGCTCGCCCCGGGGGCGTCAGAACGTTGCGATAACAACGTCACCGGATTTCATCTTGGGAGCCGACAGAACACAAGCGATCCTTATCTGGCAACGACGCAATCCTATCTGCTAATAAAGAAAATTCAAACGCTGGCTTCGGTATTTCCGTGCAAAAACCGCAAAAATTGGCCGTGGCCTTTCACGAAGGCACTAAAAAAAAGACAGCGACATCAGCGACGAGAACTCTGTGCGGCCGATACCTTCTGGCAGTTTAGCTTGTTTACTAGGCACTGTGCCATGCTGTTCTTCGATATTACAGCGGCCACAGAAACGGTTCTCAGCTTCCTACGCCCACAATGACGCTAGCGCAGTTCTTGAACCAATAAATAAATGAATGGAGAAAGACGAGGAAACAGCGCACCTTGTGTAAACAGCTGTCAGGTGCATGGTAGCGAATCTGAATCGGTTTATTCCGCAGCACTGCGTTACGGCGTCTAAGTCAAATCAAGCAACTAATTCAATCAAACAAAGCAATCAAGGCATGGCTGCTGACCCGCAGGTCGCGGGTTCGAATCCCGGCTGCGGCGGCTGCATTTCCGATGGAGGCGGAAATGTTGTAGGTCCGTGTGCTCAGATTTGGGTGCACGTTAAAGAACCCCAGGTGGTCGAAATTTCCGGAGCCCTCCACTATGGCGTCTCTCATAATCATATGGTGGTTTTGGGACGTTAAACCCCACATATCAATCAGCAATCAAGGCATGCGCCATGCACGAACACATTCCAATCCTCGCCCACGTTGCGTATCCTGCTAGTCAGCTAACGCAACGCTACATCGCGTTCTGTTTATCTGGAAAAATCGTTTACGACGACAAGCAGACTATATACTACGCATGGACGTTCGGTCACACAAACCACACTTTTCGACGACATGTCACCGATGCTTGGCTCGCCGTAGCTGAAGAGTTGCTGAAGAGCTTACCTGTGACAACGCTCAGCCACCAGAACTTTAATCAGAAAAAAAAAGGGGGGAAGGGGAGAAGGTGCCCCCGGACTACGAGCCTGGCTGGTCACCACGGAAAAGAGCGCAGAAATAACAGAAAAATTGATAGCCTCAAGCATGCGCAGTTACTATTTTATGAGTGAAGAGACTACAAATATGACGTGTTTGTGTCGCAATAAGTACCAGTTAAAAGTAGTGCTACAAGTGTGTCGTCCTTCTTGCTCCCTCCCGTCTTTGTGCGCTTGCCGGTTTCACGAGGACACCATTTTTTTCGCACTTTTTTCATTATTTAGAACGTACGCAGCGAGATAGCTTAAGAGGAATTTCTAGGGCGCATCAACTTTTAATGCTGACGTCATCTTCGCGCGCTTTCCCGGCGGAACTATTTTGTAAAGCAAGCAAAGGCAGCCGTGGCACGATACACTCAGGAGGTCGGCCGTGCACCGCCGACGAGGTGTACAGACGCTGCTGCTGTGCGCAGGCCAAGGCCAACGGAGTGCCAATGTTTGCCACCGGACGCATTCTGAAGAAGACGGCGGGGGGGTTAAGTCCTCCCGGAGAGGAGTCTGACCCGCGATTGCGGCTGAATCGACGGAACGTCGAGGAGCAGCTGACGTAAGCGTCTAGACTCGCTGCGAATATCCGGCGGTTAGCTACGCGCCGCTTGCTTCCCGCAGCCGACGCAGCGGTTGAGAAGATGCTTCTGTAAGACAAATCGTTCATAACCTGGCTGCGCGCCTAAAGTTAGCGCGAGACACCGTCGTCCACTGCCGGTTTAGAATCCGCGGCGGCACGCAGTAGTAGAACGTGCTATAAAGTTTAGCGAGGGCTGAAAGTTACTTGACGGTCTTCATCGACTGTGCACACTCGAAGAGTGAACGGCTTAGCGAAACCGAATTTCAGGAGGCGTGGAGCGAAACAACGCGCAAGAACTTAAAACCTTGTTCAACTTCCGAGTGGCAGCTTCTTTCACACGTCTTGACACAACTAAAGATCGAAAAGACGAAGCGAGCGCTCTACAGCAAACGCACGAGGCAAATCTAACTCTGATGCAAACATCCAGGCTGTTTTTACGCTATCTGCTTGGCTCTGACGGCTTAGCGATCGCGCCGGGAAGGCGCACGTAGGTACCGAATTCGAATTCAGGACCTACGTATAGGTATCGCCGTAATCATCCTCGACATAAGTAAAACTCGTTTTATAAATAGAAATGATTTGTGATTAGCGGACGCCCACACCTCTTCATTGGTCCCTCTACTTTCAGCGGTACGACTTATCACATGCACCAAACCAACTAACCGCCAATATCATCTGTACTCTTTCTTTCACGCCTGTTCCATTTCAAAACAAGTGCCGTTCAATACGCGTTTTAACTGGCACAAACGCACCTAACAATGTGCACATAAGTCTTTTGTCTCAAAATGGCTTTCAGGAAATGCAAGAACAAAGAGCGACACGTGCGCTCTACTCCGTTTTAGCGCCGCCATTGCCGTGTTTCTAAGAAACGACGTTCGTGACATTTTTCTCATTTGACTCGTTTTTATTTGTTCTTTTCTTCGGCGCGAGCTGAAACTGGTGCTCGTCTCACCGCGAACGCGCAGCCGAGAAGGACCCCGCCATTTCGATTTGTCACGGAGAAGGGACTTTTAGCCGCCGAGTACGGCGAATAGCGTACGCTACAGCGAGAGAAAAGCAAAAGGAAATAAGGTCCGCGACGTGCGGTCATTCCCTCAGCGACACATACGTGATGCAACAACAGCGCGCGTCCACTACCCGCCACGCGACGCAACAATCGGGAGAACGTGTCGCACGACGCACACCTGAGAGAGAGAGAGAGAGAGAGAGAGAGAGAGAGAGAGAGAACTCAAAGCGCATTAGCGGAATACATAAAAGCGCGCGCGCACTTGGCGTCGCACCGCGTTCCGTGACAAGATCATCCGGTAAAGCCAGCGTCGCGGCGTGCCCGCCGAACGACGACCCGGCGCGGCGCTTCTCGAAAAAAAAAATAATAATAAACAACACGAGATGCGCCGAAAGAAGAGACGAGCCTCCCCCCGCATGTGCGATGCGCCCGCTACACGTCACGACCGGTATACCCGCAAACCACCGCAAACGGCGAAAATTCGCTCACTCTCACGCTTCCCTCGCCAAGCATGCTCGGTACCACAACGTTTCTCTTAATGAAAAATATATATAGAGAGAAAAAAAAGACCACGGCGGCTCTCCACGACACGTGGGTCGCGCTTCGGAGGCGAGAAGCACGGGGAGGAATCGAGCACAAAACCAAAATTGAAGAAACTGCGCGATGTAGAGAGAGGGACCTAGATTGACGACGCGAGGCCAGCCAGCACGCCGGGGTGTCGCGGCGCCCCCCCCCCCCCCCCAACCCCAGCCTCCTCTGTCTTCGAAGACTCGTCGCCGAATTCATAACGCAGTCACGAAAATAAAAAAACTTCCGGCCACGCGAAAAACGAAGCGGCTCTCGCTCGCTACCTCTTCACCTTCGCGTTTCTCTCATAATTCACCGTCGCGGCGACCACAACGACGATGAAGCAGAAGAGGGTAAAAAAAGTGTAACGACGGACGCAAACAATGACCCCTGCCAGACGGCACGAAGAAGAAGGCGACTGCCGGAAAGGGGGCACCGGCTAACGTCCGGCTGCAGCTTCCACAATTGAAGAAGCCCGGCGCGCGAGGCAGTGCCCGCTTGCCGCAGCACTGGCAAGGACAACCGTTCAAAGCAAAAAATAAACGAAACCAGACGAGGACGACGAGACGCGCTTATTTCCTTAGAACCGCGGATCGTCGTGACCGACGCCGAAAAAACGCGAGCGTCGAGAGGAGACCATTCCTGGCTCCTCCGAGGACCAAGCGCGCGCCGTAGCGAAAGCTGCGCCCTCAAGACGCGGACAAAAACGAAACCGCACAAATACAGCCTGCGCTCTCTCTCACTCCCTGCTAGAGTCAAGGTCGATTCGAGCTGGTCCAATGGAAATCTCGCGCATGATGCTCGAAATAGAAAAAAAAAAAAACGGCGAAAGCTATAGATGCGCAGCTGATGGAATATCGCAACACTTCCTTCCACCCTTCGTACCGGTCCACAAATCGCAGTCGATCCTCTGGTCGTCTCCATAGGTCGAAGCGAGGGAAAACAAACAAACAAAAACTATACACAACATCGTTAGCTCACGGCAAGCGTCACGATGTTCGGGACAGAAATTCGTCAAAGGAGAGCAAAAATGAAATATGAAACATGGAAGACGAAAAAAAGAGAAGCGGAGCCGAGCGTCAACAGACACGCGCGCAGGAAGAACACAAGCTGGACTGTGGGAAGTTGCAGCACGGGCCATCATTCGCTCTCACTGCTGCGTCTGCTCGCCGCCGTTAAAGGCTGAGAAGGAGGAAAAAAAAAGAAAAACTATAGGCTCGCTTCCCGCCCCAATAGTCGCGGCGGCGGGCAACCAACCAGAGGCAGACCGAAAGACGAAATCGTCTCGAAATGACCGAAGAAAAGAAACAAGCCACAGCAACGACCAGTCGTCGCGGCCGCTTTCGCAAATCCACAGTGAAGAAGAAGAACGCCCCCCCCCCCCTCTTGATCCGTATAACGCTAGTTTTCTTACTTATGTCAAAAGAACAGCACCAGCAACAACAGCGCGCGTATTCATTATTATATTACGCACCAGGCGAAACACCCGAGAAGGAGTTTCTGCGCCAACGGACACATTACCACCGGAAATAGCGAGACACGATGTTCCGAAGAGATACGAAAGAGCTGTAACATTAAGTCGACGCCCCCCCCCCCTCTCCCCCATCTCTCGTTTCCTTTGTGTAGAATATATTTCACTCGTATTTCCCTGTCTACCAAGCCCGTTCTCACAATTGAGAGCGGTCGCTTCGTTATTCGCTAGCGCGAACAATTCACTAACACATTTTCGCCTTCACCTTGCAACGATGGTCATGGGTGTTAACAGGTGAATGCAAGAGAGACACTTGCCCTCCCTCTCCCCATCTCTGTCACAGCCCAAGCGCTCCCCACTCCCCCACCCCGTGATGCAACGGGGGATTTGCACAGTACCAAGAAATGCCGACACCTGTGGCGATTGCCAGATGATAGTGTTTTTGCGGGTTCCCTGAAACTGCCCGCGACAAACCCGATTACGCGTTGTCCCCTTTCTGAAACGTGATACCGCAGTATGCAAAATGTATGCCTCGCGCATTCCGACTGTACGCCGGCTCAAGGACGATTGACAGCCACCCTTACCACAGTTCGATGGTCGTCTTGCCATCGAAGTAGGCTCGCTGGCCGCAGAGTTTAGCAAGCGCAATCTACAAGGAGAGCTACTACCTTCACGCATAAGCATTGTATACATGTAGTACATGAACCATAACCTCCTTTATGCTGTGTATAAGTACGACACCAAACGTTTTCAAGTCCTCTCTGCGCAACAGCTGCTGCCAATAGCGGTCCATATAAAAAGTGCTGTCTCAACATCCACAAAGACAAATCAGATACACGGATCGCAAGATATATTGGCTAAATTAACCACCTCGTATCCTCGAACACACAGAAAATCAACCATATCAAATATGAGTATTTTCCTGCCCAATTACACATTTTATTTTTTATTTATTTACATTACTGTAAATATATTATAAATGTATCTTCATTTATATATTATAAATGAAGATTTACAACTCCATAGCGTGCCGCACAGTCGCACAGTTTGCCGTGCCGTTTTCTTCATTCTAGAAAAGAGACAACGATGACAGGGCTAGCTAGCATTGCAGGTGCAACATCCGGAAAAGCTTATCGACGTCCGTGACCTCCGCGTCGGGTGCACCACTTGAGACACGCGACCCACATCGAAGGCGCTCCGAATTTTCGCGGTGTTCAGGACGTGGCCTAATGCCGAGAGTAGTCGCAGAGCGGCATTCCGTAGATTCAAGAGAATACGCTCACGCCATTGACGAACCACGCGAGAAACGGCAGCCGACGGCATTGCGCAATCGAAACATTGCACGGGCCGCTGAAATATTTCCGCAAAGACCGAACGAGCAACCGTACTCCTCCCCGCATTAGCAAGCAAGTTCCTGGTACGAGTACAGCTCGCATATCACGTGCAAATCGAGAGCGCAAATTTTTTTTTTCTCTAGCAAGCCACCCGCCACCGCGGGCAGAATTTCTCGCCGTTTCGAAAACCCCCCAAGGCGATATCGCGGCACGTCCGCACTGTAACTCACTTTTACAGCCAGTCATAAACTTCAATGAGACCATATTCGAAATTCTGACCACGTCGCTCGCCTTCAGCTACCTTCGGTCCCTTTCGCGTCAGCGCAAACTGAATGTGTTAGCCACGTGGTGACACCAAAAATATATTACACCGGCCATCGTCGTCAGAAACCATTATTTTTCGAGATATATATAATTCGTCATTCCCCTAATACCGAGATGAATTGCAAATTGCAACACGACGTGAAATCGTAGACATCGAGAGAGCAGGATGAGTGTGTATTTGCGCTATGCGGTTGCATCCCCCCCCCCCCCCCCCCCCCCCACGATAACCCACGCATTGCCCGAGCCCGCTGAAAAGCCACGCTTACGTCGACCAGCTGCAAGCGCCCTATGCGAAGGCACGCAATGATATACATGGCCGCAGCGTTACAGGGAGGGGGGGGGGGAGACAGCTGCCGCTGTAGGGACCGATGGCTGTCATAGTTGTTTCGCGCACACTTATCGGCGAAGTGGCCTGTCAAGCACACCGTCGGCGGGCAGGTGGGGACGCAGCGGGCCGCTTTCACCTGCTCTGGCTTCTGGCTGCGCGCGAGTCAACAATAGTCCAGTTCGAACAAACAACCCACTACTTCGACAGGGCTGCCGCCGGCAGGGGAAGAAGCAACGTCCTCGCACTATGTCCCCAGAGCAGTCTAAATACTAGCCTTGGGACAAATATCCTCCCCCCCTCCCCCTCCCCCCGCCGCTTTTCTCAGTCAGCGGTTGATTCACCGCCCCGAGTTTCGACACTATAATACATGTTGTTCAAGGGAAGATTCGCAGCGCGCCACACGTTTCCCATGGTGTGGATGCTCACCCTCCTCCTTACGCTAACAAATTCACAGTTCGATGCTAATATTCGTGTTTTATTTTCTTTTTTTTTTTCTGCTGAGAAGCCCCAAAAGCAAACGCACACCTGCCTTCTGGGTGAGAACGCTAAAATTGACGAAACCACGCACACGACAGGCTATCGATATCATACATTTCCGTTTAAAGCTATATATAGCACACACCTTTTTTTGACGGACGCGTATCTTTTTAGACACAGCACGCAAACAGGTACGAACACTGGCACGCCAAGTATTATTCTGGACCAACAGGTGGCTTTTTGTTTTCTTTGCATATATATATATATATATATATATATATATATATATATATATATATATATATATATATATATATATATATATGATATGGCACAACGGGAGCGTTGTCAACAAGGATAAATATATTTATTTCCCAACAGTTTCGGGAGGGGTCCTCCCTTCGTCAGGGGATGAGGCATCAGACTGCCAACATGCAATTCATCTGTCACGTGATGGCGCCAACACCAGTGGGTTCTACCATTGCTGGCTCTGGTGCTTCGAGGCACACACCATACAGACGCAAGTGGTCGTCATCATTTGCCAGTCACCTCACTCACTGGATATATATATATATCGAATGTGCCACTACTGATCCATTAGTAAAATAACTCGACGCAAGTATCGTTCAATTCCGTGGCATTTTCCCCATCAGAGTTGTCCTAACAAAAGGTGAGAGACGACGACCCAGGTTGCTTTTTTTTTTACTTCACCAAACATAGTACGAAAATGAGCCGGAACACTAGGGTATGCCCTCGCGTGTGGTGCTTAGCCGTGTAATCTGCACTGGCCGCCTTTCTTTTTGCACGAACAGTATGGATAATATTAATATTTATATGTACCAAGATAAAAAAAAAGTCATTCGCAGGTGTTCCTCCGTCGCCGTTTCCCAATCAATTCAGTACCGCGTAATCTGCGAGGTGTTTGCGCGTGTAGTGTCACTACCCCGGAAAGCGTCCCCTACCACGGCTCAACCATATTCGCAAACCTTCACGGAAAAATCACAGAGAGCCAGGAGATGCGATTCGTTATATGTGAAGGAGAATGAGCTAGCGAAGCTAGAGCCTCAGAACAACAACAACAAAAAAAAATCCGACGTTCTAAGAGTTTCCCAAAGTGAAGCGAAGCATCAACCTTTGTTGCTTCAATCATTTTCGGAGACGCGCTGGAGAAAAAAAAAAAGACAAGACTCTTTGCCCTTTTTGTCAACCTCGTTTGCGGTGTCGCGAAATGCGTACAAGAAAAGCGAACGTCAAGTTTGTGTCGCATAACGGACGGCGAACAAACCTGCGCCCTCTTGCGACGTCACGACGCTCTGAGGCGAAACTCGTTGGCTCTTCGTCAAAAAAAAAAAAAAAAAAAAAAAGAAAAGAATGCACCGTTTTCTCTCGACGGGACGCAAGCAAAGGTTCGTTGTGGCAAACTACTCGCTGCAAATGAAAAAGTCACCCTACAGGGTGCGGAGGCAAAACGAAGCAATGCCATTTAAAAAAACCACAAGTTCAAGTACGCAGACACTTTCAAATACGTTCATTTACCGCGCCCTACGAGAGTATCTTTTCGAAAACAACGTGGCAGACTAGAAAAGAACACTGACGGTTAACGCGTGAGCTAAATCATCATCGGACATACTCTTGACACCACTGTGGTTACTGTCCGCGAGGTTACTGTTCTTAAAAAAAGAAGTGTTCATTTCATAGCCTGCAAGCAAGTTACTGCATGCGAGCACCCGAGTTGGACGTAGTAACAAGTGCGCGCGTGTGTTTACAGGCATCAGACTGCCAACAGGCAATTCGTCTGTCACATGATGGCGCCAACACCAGTGGGTTCTACCATTGCTGGCTCTGGTGCTTCGAGGCACACACCATACAGACGCAAGTGGTCGTCATCATTTGCCAGTCGCCCCACTCACTGGATGAATTTCTTAAGTATTTTTTTTTACCACATTCCGACCATCCTCTAGCCAGCAGACTCTTGGCCACAAGACTACAGTTACAATAAAGGAGCAACACACAGTAACACTAGATAAGACCAGTCAAGGACAACACCAGTACTGCGAATAGCACTGCTGCTTCTCGAAACTTCAATTCATTTCAAGTAATGTTTTATAGTTCTTTTTCTAACCAATTGTGGACGCGAATCCGAAACAGCTGTGGGACAAAAACTCTGTTTCGTGAAATAGCAACTTGCAAGAAAGTGTGCTGACGGCTTCGGCTTGCGAGGCCAACTCGCGAGGACCCCTTTAGATAAGCGCTGTTACAATATTTTTTTACGAGTATCGCGCAAGGCCACGTGTCTCACCTGTTCCAGTAATTACAAGTTTACGACGCTCAAAATGAAGCGTATTAAACGTCGCTGTCGTCTGACCACACAGCCGCCTTTCTACAAGCTGGCAGGGAAGGACAAACGAGGACGGAGATTGACAAAACCTAAGCGCAATCCAATGCGTAAGAACTGCCTATGACGGCATTACAAAAGCAGGCTTGGAGAAAAATGACAAATGAGACGGCGGAGGTACTCAGTCGACATCCGTACGATCGTCGCAAGGGCCGATGCAGGAGTATCCGCGACAACTACAGATAAGCAGGGAGGGGGTTGCAAGGGAAACATACTCTTCGATAAAAGGCGCGGCTTCGGCACATGGCAGCACAGCTGAGCTCGCCGCTTCCTCCGAGCAGCGCATTCACACTCTAGTCTGTTATCTCCCAACGTCTCCTCAGAAAAACGTGCGCCCTCTTGACAGAGTGCCCCGTACGCTATCATTCAACGAAGAAGAAGAAGAAAAAAAGGCGTCCTTGATCCACATTCGCAAGACACTTCTTCCATTTCCTCCTACGTTTTTTTTTTTTCTTCCTGCACGTAGAATGTCGTCCCGCGTGGCCTTTCTTACAACGCGACAGCGTTCCGTTTTCCTCGTCGCGAATTTTATGTAACGCGAAGAACGGGACCGTTGGCGACTCGTCCCGATTATGCGATGAAGGCACACCGGCAAAAAAATGCTGTGGCTAGGTAGAAACAACCAACATAATAAAATAGAGGAGGTATAAAACAGGCGGCTCATAAATCAACACAATGTTTAGAAGTCGCACTTTACAGAAAGCGAAGGGTAGCATGCAAAACGTCAGTTTTACATGCTACCTTCCACGTGCCAGCAATGCGCCCGTCTTGTACCAGCAGTGCGGCAGTCTTTCAGGCGATGCGCACAACAATAACGCTCCCAAAGCCCTCATTTCAGCACAGCATGTCGTTCACATACCCCAAAATGGGATGAAATTCTAAATTCAGCGTAACTTCAGAATAAAAGATGTTCACTAGACCTACAGGTGGCTCATAGGCTGCATCTTGTTTGAAATGTTTGTTTTGCTGGAAAAAGCAGTGCAGTAACGGCGTTAACTATTGAAATATGCGCGAGAGTAATGGGATGCGATCACGCGGACACACCTCGTTCCGCCCAGCACCTCAGAGTTGATGAAGCTGTAAGGCAACAATAACGCATCTGCAGCACCTACGTCAGCACCCAGCGCGTAAATTGAAATTTCACCGTGTTATAAAGATCGCCAGCGCGCGAACACGGCAGCTGTGTACCGGCGTACGGATGAGGAACGGCTAGCATCATCTGACCAAGTTGCAAGGCGGTCTAGTTGGTGTGGGTATTTTGGATAACAAAGGCAGCGGTGCAAACAGGACACAAGAGGGCAAAGAAGACAAACACGTTATCAGCTGACAAGCCGCGCAAGCATTCACACGGTCTCGAGGCCCTCTCAAAGGCCTTCAAGACGCGGCGTGGCGTCACATGCCCGGGAGTGGCTGGGGGGGGGGGGGGGGGGGCGTAGCCCGCGGAAACCGACCGACCGGACGCATCGCCGGCCGGCAGACCGAGAAGCCGCCATAAAAAGCCACTGCGGCGCGTCGCAGCTGATTCGAGGCAAGAGCGAGAAGGAAGAACCGACGCGACGGAAAGGAAGGGCGAGGAAGGAGAGGGCCGCCGGTCCACAGCTGCTGCTCCCTGGATGCGAGCCAGCGAGGAAGACGGCCCACACCAGCGCCGCCATTGCCCGGCGGCGTCGGCGGGCAGCAGCGACGCAGCAGCCAAGCCAAGTCACACAAAGACCCCAGCCAGCCGCGCCGATGTTGGTCGCGCCGGCGCGCGCCGG
This sequence comes from Rhipicephalus microplus, assembly GCF_043290135.1. Classification (NCBI taxonomy): domain Eukaryota; kingdom Metazoa; phylum Arthropoda; class Arachnida; order Ixodida; family Ixodidae; genus Rhipicephalus; species Rhipicephalus microplus. The sequence goes on along the minus strand of NC_134701.1, from coordinate 245,215,508 downwards.
GGCCCGGCGCCGAGTTCGTTCAAAAAAACGCGGCTGCGCTGCGATCGGACCCGCCCCGCTGGCAAGCACGACGGGCTTTGAAAAGCACAAGCCGCAGCACTGCTACGAAAACGTGCACCGCGAAAACTAGGCACAATCGAGAAAGAGGCCTCGTGCAAAGCGTCCACCACGTGGTGCAGCAGCTGGTACACGCCCGCTTTGCGCGGTCGCTGTTGCACGCAAAAGAAGTTCTACTTCAGAAAATAAGCACGTACGCAAAGTAACATGTCCCCCGCGAAAGAATTTATATTAATAAAGGACTTCACAAACACGAATATGGCACAAACATGAGCGCTCGCGATGACCGAGCCGGCGCACCCGTTTAAAGGGCCGCGGCGGGAGAGTCAGCTGAGCACGCAAATTTTGAGAAATAACGGCACTCCCTTAAGACAATGACTACGCCAATTTCGAGTGGAAAAAGAACACGCGGACACGCAAGGATTTCGAGCGATGAACCAACCGATCACGGTGATCAGCGGCACCGTCAACGTGCGGCCCGCCGCACGAGGAGCCTGTTCGAACAGCTGGCTCGAGGAGACGCGGTCGCTGCGCAAACAGCTGCTGGCCCGCCGGTGACGCCCGACATCGTGGAACCAGGCGTTGTAGCGACGCAGAATTTCCCGCCGCGTATGAAGCGTCCAAAGCACGGCGGAACTTGAAGGAACCGGGAGTGGCGGCGTACGAGCACGCGAGACGCGCCGAGCGCCGGGAGAAACGTCACACCCTTACCTGACCAGGCTGCCGATCACTTCTTCCTCTTGCCGACGAAAATCGTTGAATATCCGCCGTTTTTCCGAGCTCCGATGGTATAACGCCATCACCCGGTGGCACGTATCCACAAAGACAGGTGTAATGAGGTTGATCTCCCGCACCAAATCGAAAAATCCGCCGCTCCTATTTACAAAGGCGCCTCCGCTTGATTCACCGAATGGCTACCTTTGGCGGGAAACGCGGCGAGCGTGCGAGTGTGTATCCTTCCGCGGCCCGGCGAAAATGCAACATTCGTAAAAAACTCTGTACTCCCACAAACTACATCCTAAAATATTAAGTAAAAGTTTCTTATTGTACTAATTTGCGCAACAAGTCACGCAAACAACGCATTTTTGCAAAACCGGTAGAACTATTTTTTTGAGCGCACTCTGTTTGCTGCCTTGCATGTCTATCAGCTGTCGAGCTGGCAGGAACACGCTTTCAGCTGAGACCCCGTCTTGAGAGAACTGACATTGCGGTTCGCGCATTCTTCTTTTACAAGCACTAAATTAAAAAAAAAAAAAAAGCCTGAACTTTTGTGTAAAAATTAAAACAACGTTTTAATTTATTCATATTTGTTTGTTACAGTTTGCATTTGTTTCAAGCAAAAAAATTGAATGTTTTTCTCTATTGTGACTCCATTTTCTCCATAGTAAGCTACTACGTCGGGAATTCCGGCCGACCAATAGGAGGAGAGTCACGTGACTGAGGAGTCGTTACGTCAATCAATAGTGGCGGGAACCGCCGCATCTGTTTTTGCGTTGTTCAAATGATTTCTTTTCCCTCTCTGCCTTTTCTCTCACTCTTTTATTCTCTCTCGCTAGCCTCTCTTTCATTCGCTCCTTCCTTCGTTCTCCGCTCACCCCTCCCTCGGCTGTTCTCGCAGCGCGCTTCGCTTCTGTCGAGAGATTGCCGACGTTTGGGGCCTGCTCCTTTCTTAGGTGGCCGTTCTTATTCACCTCGTGGGCTGCCGTGCGCCCGTTCCATGTGGCGTGAAGTGCGACTTCGTATTCCGTACAGGTGTACCGGAAGGGAAGAAGATTCTGCGGACGAGTAGGCTTGGCTTCACCGCGAGAACGATGTGCGGTGTGGGCCCGTTCGAAACTGCCGCGGTCTTTTCTGATCTGAGTTGTTTGCGGAACTTCGACTCTCTAGTAAATTGTCCGCGCTCTGGACCGCAGTGTAATGGTACTTGACGTGTCTGACAAAATCAGGTCTCGTGTAGCTTCAACCCCCCTCTCTCTTATTGTGTCTTATAAGTAAGGAGCTATATACTCACTCCATTTTATATTATTTCATCATTGCCTCTTTATATACAAGGTGGCATCGAACAAGACTGGTGTTTGCTTGACAGTCCTGCCTATCTTTGCTACGGACTCCATTTCATTGCCAGGTCTCATGGCCCAAATACATTCCCGGAATCGTTTACTTCAGCAATACCGCAAGCATGAGCCACTAATTAGCAGTTTGCGAAATCCACCAGCCAACTGTTTACAAGGCACCATTTCAACGAAGAATTCTCGTTTACAGACTGCTCTTTCCACTCGTGCTTTTCCAGGGAAAGTACGTGAATACCTAAAACGTTTTTTTTTTTTTCAGAAATTACTATGCGATTGTCGCGCGTCATTGTGGACCCTCAAGGCCGAGCGTGGTTTACAATAAACCAATCGTTAAGGGGGGACGCACTTTCGCTGGAACTGAGAGTGGCAGGAGCTCTGCAAGAAAGTGAAGTGGTCTTTGAACGAGAGTGCTTGACTAAAGAAAAAAAAATCTTTGCAAAAAACATTCTTGCAGACTTTTTTTTTTTTTTGAAACCGTACTCATAAGAGTGAAATTCTCGCCATAAAAATTGGGTGGCAGCTAGGCCCAACTGAAGCTTCACCGAAATCCGTTGTTTCGGCACTGGGTGTGTCGTCGCGTGGTACGGGAATAAGGTACGGTATTACCGTACCGCTCTTCCTTTCTTTCTAGTTCTGCTTGAGCCACTCTTAGTCCCAGTGACAGTGCGTCCCCCGAATGACAGTTTCCTCCTTAATAAGGCGTAGGCTGACAGGCAACAAATAGGCGTACCAATCCTACAGCAATTCTCGAAAAAAAGAAAAAATATTTGTAGGGTTGGGGTGTCCTCTGACTCTGTAAGCGGGAAAAGCACAACAAACAGGAAAGGAGGGGGTAATTTCGTTACATATTTCTTTAACTCGCTGAAAGACTACAGCAACCTGTTTCCCTTAGAGGGAAGATCTCCCGTTATCGAAAATTTCGGATTGGCTTCTGACGCTTCCCTGCGTCCTCTAAGCGGAACAAAGCAGAAGCATTTAGTCTGTCGCGGCCTTTGTCCCCGGGACTTGGTTCGAACCTCCTCACCCGTGAGTGATGATGCCTCTGAGGGGGAGGGAAGGACGCAACGAGGCAAACTGCAAAGGAAAGATAAGGGACTTCCGGCCCCATAAGCGTACGGTCTCTTTTATTCCCGCTCGCACATTCGTTCTTCCGATTGTTTTTCCCTGTTCTCCCCCGCTTATGGTGGCGCGCCCGACCTACATCGCGCTTCTGTTGACGCTGCGTGGCGCTCTATTATTGTTGTGGATTGGCTTCGACTCGGCCAGCGGTTCAGATAACGCACTGTCATTTTCTCTAGAGTGCACGAATAACGATTTGCAGTGATGGGCTGCCTGCTTGCTGCTCGCGCCGGAAGGGCTCGCGGAGAAGCCGAACCACGGCGCACCCGATTTTGGTGCGATGATGTGGCGGGATTCACCTTTTTGTTGTTGTTGTTGCAGTTTCGGCTCAAGCGCTGCGTCGCGTTTGTTTGCCCAAAAGGAGAAATACTGATGATGTTTCCGGCTCGTGGGGAGGCAGCGCGAAATATTGAAACACAATACTTCCGTCTTTTGCGCTGCTTCAGACTATAAACGTGAACGAACTGATCCAGGCTTTTGGGTATGAGAAAATGCTTGGGAAATCACGACAGTGTTATCGGGGATGACGATAACAATGGGTGAGTAGAAGGGAATTGACAAAGCGCAAAATGAAATGACTATGTATAGTGTCGCCGAGCCGCGGTTATCGTGGCTGGAGCCGTCCTATCTTCATCGTCTCAGCTATCTCAGCTTGTTCTGCCGCGATATTACTCCAGGGGGGGGGGGGGGGGGGCAGCGTTGCTATTTTCCCAAAGGGTGAGGGGAAGCGGACGTCAGAGTGAGGGTTCGAAAACCAAACACTGCATCGAGGAAGGGCACGCGCACACACAAAAATATCCGTCGTTGTAGCGACCAGCACTTGCAAGTTTACTTACGCAATATTCATACCAGCAGTTTATTGCAACACAAACAGCAGTATAGATTTATTCAATGGTGAGGGCGAGCACCTCTTCCCTGGACTTTGGCATATCAGAACAGCGCGAGGGTGGACGCACACTGACGTGACTGCCTCAGCAGTGCATGTTTGGTGAGGCATATTTATCATAGCATGTTTGGTGAGGCATATTTATCATAGCATGTTTGGTGAGGCATATTTATCATAGCATGTTTGGTGAGGCATATTTATCATAGCATGTTTGGTGAGGCATATTTATCATAGCAAAGAGAAAGTTATGGCAGCACCCTGGAAGTCTTCGTTGAAACGGCCCTTACTGATATATGCTATAAGACAAAATTCAGTCAGTAATTTGGGATGCTATATTAGAAGGGGCACGGCAGTGGTAGACAAACGCACCCCTGTCGAACCGTAATGAACGCCTTTTCGTCCCGCTGCTCCATGCACCAGGCAGCCCAGTGCGATATCCTTCTGCTGTTCTATACTTCCATTGCGCGTACATCCGTGACACTTCTTGATCTTTTTTTCTTAAGTTAATAATTACTGCAAAGCACCGCTGCAGCACTGCCGGATGTGTAACGTGGGTTTGAAACACCGGGCAGCTGCCCCTCCAGAACATCTTTTTCTGCCACGGGACACAGAGAAGAAAATAACACTCGATCCCAACCCACCCTCTGCTCACGCCCGAAAGAACATCTATCTGGAAGAGAAGCAAGCCGTGGATCATCCTCTTAGAGTTCGAAGAATTTCGGGCAGCACGCCGCCGAGTGCAACCGGTGCGTGGCCGGGCTGAGAAGCGGCGTCAGATGGCGCTACGTGTCCGGAAAAGCCCAGGAGAAGTGATGGGTAGAACGGGACTCTTCGGTGAGCGGCTCAGAACGGCTCAGCTGACTAAAACGAGCCGGTTCGTTTGAATGAGTTACCGGTTCACCTGAATCCACGGAGAAATGAAAAATACTACGAATGAGCGTCACGTGTTTGCAGCTAGCCTCGGCAAGCCAATCTCTCCTGATGACGCGCCAGTCGCATTTCGGTGCCTTGTGCGCGATGCCAGAGACGAAACATTTGGCCGGTGGGCCCCCACGGAGGAAGCCGAAGACGCATATGGGGTGGCCAGCCACGGACGTCAACAGGAGGTGAAAAGGGGGACCCGTCTCAGGCCACGCCAGCACTGGACACCGGGGTTCCTGTCATCTTCCCGCGCAGCGATGTGGCCCTAGTTTGCCCTCCCCCCCCCCCCCCCCCCCCCCCTCCAGACCAATGTTGCCTACCCCTTATGTGACCAACTGTCTAGAATTTCGGGGGACCGTTCCAACTTCTCATACAGGGTCCAAAGTCGCTCGCCGATTCTCCAGCGCACGCCCAACAGCGCCCGTCATGCTCTGAACACGAAGTTCGCACAAATCGCACGCACGAAGCAAATGTGTTCGCTTAGCCTTGGCAGCGAGCCTGCTTTGGCTTAACTTCCGCGTGAACTGCTGCAACTTTTACGGTTACGTTCTCCCCAGAAAAAGGAAGTGGTGCGAGCAACACGTAACATCGCAAAACAAAATCGCGCAGTATAATAGTGCGAGAAGAGGCATATTGATCGGCAGTGCACGGCTTGCTGCGAAGAAATAAGGCACGTTACTGACCACATCGGAGCTGGCATGGCCGACACGTATACTACTTTAAGCGCGAAATTCAATGGACGTATACTCGCCATTTTGTTTTCTGTGCTAATCTGGAGTGAAACCCTGTATGCAATAAGCTTCGTGTGTCGGCTGCCACTGATTTCCAGGTCAGCGTTGGTCGTTTAGACCGACGAAACGGATACAAAGTGATTGAAGGCGCTGCCAAGGAGCCACAGAGGGTTAGATGGGGAAACGAGATCAGGAAGCTTTCAGGTATGAAGTGGAACCTGATCGTTGAGGTTGGGGTGAATTCACTGGAAGGTGCATGTGTCCTGCAACGGAGACAAAGTAGGCTGAAAAATGATACATAAAAATGAAAAATAAAACCGCGGAAGAACAACCAGTCGTCGCACAATGCGAATAGCGCAACGAGTGGGCCGTTAAATGATCCAACCCATTACAAAAGCTTGTTCTTGTTCCCCTATTAACTGTGGCGCATACCCACTTCAGCCACAATTTCTCATCGTCGACAGCCACTGCCTGAACAATTGGCACGAAATTCCTTGCAAGTGTTTAGCGGATATCACGCTTCTCAAAAGAATGACAAAAAATAAGATAGCAAATTGTGGCCTACTACCCAAAAGTTTATTGTTAATGCCCTAGTGAGTATTAGGCAAGTGTGCTTGCAGTAGTTACCCTATGAGTGTTTTGAAAAGGCTCTCGAAAGGCCGCTCTTCTAGCTTTCGCTGGGAACTGTGCTGCGCCTTCCAAGCAGACCTGGCGTTTCTTTGACTTGGTCAGTGCCCCTCCCTTTTCATTGAATCGTTATCACGCGGTAACTAAAGGCGAGGAACACACACCCAAACACTCTCGTACATGCAGATACACACACATGCACGCACTCATTCATACACACATGCATACATAACCTGTACTACACGAAAGCTGCAGCTGCGATTGAGTGAATGAGATGCTATAGGTACCTCTATGAATGAATGTGGCCTAGGAAGCGGAGAAATTTGCACGCGCTTCCCTTTCTCGTCGATGCTCGTGTGATGATTTGACTGCGTCATTCTACGGCCCTGCTATTACGTGAAGAAGTGTGTCATTTATAAATAACGCCGCGGGTGGCGCGGCACGAGGGGGTCTTTCCAAAATAAAGCGACCCACCCTGGAGCCTCGCCGAAACACTCTCGTGTCAGACATGTGCCGGCACTCGCGCTACACCCGGGCATTCATCTCGCGCGCACGCTTGTCCGCCGAGCGGGACCTTTGCGCCGAGGCGAACCGTTCATCACGCCGCCATGAGTGTATGCGCGGCAATCGGCGTCGTTTCTTCTCGAGGCGTATATTTAGATCCGAGCCGCGATTAGACGCGATTTGTTTCTAGCGGGCGAAAAACCCGTTTCCCCTTCCCTCCCTTCGCAGGACGCACTCTACACCGCAGATAGGCGTGCACGGATGAGATGGGGGGGAAGTGCAGGGTGTTGAGGGCAGAGTCACCCTTCTTGATCCAAGCGTTCCGCCTTCATCACTTTACCCACCAGCTCCTCCTCCGCCCCATCCAGCCAACAGGCGGCGTATACGCTTCACTGTTAAATAAGTGCAGCGCCTTGGGGCTTCGCGGAGTTAAGACGGCAAAACGTGGAAACCAGCGCCTCCTCGCAAACAAAAGGCGATACAGGCTGCTTTAGACGGAAATTGACACAGGGGGCCGTTTTCTGCACACAATCTGACTATCGGCATACCGTAGACGTGTGATCTTGTACTTATACATTTAGCTTAAATTGATTGATATGTGGGGTTAAACGTCCCAAAACCACCATATGAGTATGAGAGACGCCGTATAGTGGAGGGCTCCGGAAATTTCGACCACCTGGGGTTCTTTAACGTGCACCCAAATCTGAGCACACGGGCCTACAACACCTCCGCCTCCATCGGAAATGCAGGTGCCGAAGCCGGGATTCGATCCCGCGACCTGTGGGTCAGCAGCCGAGTACCTTAGCCACTAGCTATAGACCACCACGGCGGGGCATTTAGCTTAAATTATAGCGTACATGAGGCCCGTATATAAGGCGACGCGTGGACGCAATAAGAAGGCAGACATGCGCCATTTTTTACTAAAACGCTAAGGAAGAAAGCTAGACAGGTTAACCAGAGCAGCTTTCGGTTTGCTGCCTGTCAGTAGAAAAGAGCGATATAGAAAGGATAAAGTGGAAGAAATACAGGACTACACTGCCGTTGGTACGTTAGTAGCCAGTCTGTTCGTAGAACGAAATCGAACAGCCAGCCTTCGATAGAAATCACAGGCGGTTGGTCTTTGGAGACGGTTAAAATATATTTGTCACAGCCCTACCCTTGTCACTCCGCGGGTACAGTGTGGATACCCTCTTACCTTCCACCACAATAATTGTGGAATGCCTATATATAAATAAGAAAACGTTGCCCAGGAAATATCGTTGATGGCAACGCTGCATCCAAGTGTTGTCATGTTGTTTTAAAAAAATGTTGGTTCCAGCTACATTTTGTTGCGATTTCTACACCCTCAATACCTTTTGCGTAGACAGAATCGTGGCTACATTTCTCAGCTTACTGCTCGCTCGTAAAGTTGAATGAAACCGCGCGTTTGCTCAGCCATGGGATTCTCGATATTAACAAACATTGTGCAACACACAGAGTCGCTGCACACTTTTGTTCCGCGATTCACGAGCGTATACTATACGTTGATACGGGCCTGGCTCGTTGCTTCAACTCGCCCAGCGAGCCATCCCTACTCGTGTCCGGCGTTTTCATTCACGGAGGCCCCTGCGACCTCGAAAATGAACGGCGCGCTTTCGTAAGCGCCAACCTCGACGCCCCTTGGTCGGCGCGTTGTGGCTGGAGCGGGCCGGATGCCGAGAAATTTGCCCCTTCACTGAACGGCGTATACGGAGCTGCCGCTGCCGCGTATACGTTGTTCGATCCGTACCGGCCTTCGAACCGGTATTCGCGTCGTCATCGGGCTCATTTGCAGTCATCGTCTGTATAAAGCATTTCACCTTGCGGCCTTAAGCACTGGACCCTTCTCTTTCTTTCGTAATCTCTCTCTCTCGTCTTCTCCTCTGCGCTGCGCACACATCCTGCCGTATACCTGCTGGCATACTCGCATGCGCGACTTTACACGGCAGACAGCTTGGGGCCTGCGCGCGTTCTTGTAAAAACCACCAGACACGTTACGTCGAAGCACCAACTCTTGAATACCCCCGAACGCTTCTACTGTATGATACGGGACACGGGAAGGGGTAAACGAACTCGTCTTCGGTTATGCCGCAATCATGTGAACGTTCTGAAAAAAAGGAAAAAAAAGGAAAAAAAGGGGAAAAAAAGGAAAAAAAAACTGGGCCAAGCTCGCAAAGCATCTGATTCATGAGTGGTCACTCGCTTTGGCGTCTCTCATAATCATATAGTGGTTTTGGGACGTTAAACCCCAGATATGAATCAAGTGGTCACTCGCATTGCTCGCATGTTTTCGCTAGTAATGTGTCTTAGAATCAGGTTCCTAATCTTCCCCTTCTCTTTTACTCCCTGCCTTCCCTTTCTTTGCCTTTTTTTCTATGCGGTAAATACTGTTCATGAACAGGTCTACAATTTTATACAGCACAAACTACTAATACTACTAAGAGATAGAAAGACAATAAAGTTTCAGTGCGAGCAAGTGCACGGTGCGCCAAAGGCGGGCGGCCTGCTTACACCAGGTAGCCGCCCCGCCTGCTGACCCGCAGGTCACGGCATTGAATTCCAGCCGCGGCGGCCGTATATTCGATGGAGGTGAAAATGCTCGGAGACCGTGTACTTGAATTTAGATGTGCGTTAAAGAACCCCAGGTAATCACAATTCCGCAGCCTTCCACAGTGGTGTCTTTCATGATCACATCGTGGTTTTGGGACGTGTATCCCCATCAGTTAATAGTATCCAGGTAGCCGCAGGCCTTCAACAGGCGCGCGCACGCACGCACGCACGCATACACACACGCACGCACACGCACGCACACACACGCACGCACACGCACACGCACGCGCACACGCACGCGCATGCACACGCACACGCACGCGCATGCACACGCACACGCACGCGCATGCACACGCACACGAACACGCGCACGCGCACGCACACGCACACGCGCACGCACACGCACACGCGCACACACACACGCACACGCACACACACACGCGCACACGCACACACATGCACGCACAGAGAGAGAGAAGCGTATATATACATGGTGAAAGAATTGTCATTGGTCGAACATTATAAAAAAAAAATAAAAAAAATGGGCTAAGTTAGTAAATTACCTTTAGCACAAACACCTTTAGTGCAAGATCTTTGTCCAGGCAGAAAATACAAAATAACCAGTATACGGGTGAACCATAGAAAGGCCCGCTTAGAGTTCCCATTACATCCCTTCATGACGTTCTACATTTTGCAATGGAGTGCGCAAGCATGGTTTTTTTTTTAATCGGTAAAGATTGGCTACACTTAATTCTGACTAAACCAATGACGGAACTTTAGCAGCTTGGATAACTTTCAGTGAGGCAGTAAGTGTTTCGACATTTGGGAATCTGTGACGTCGGTATGACGTTGAGGTCGTAGGGTTGTATCGTAAGAAAATTAACTTTCGAGGTCACTTTTAATTTTCGTGTAATATCCGAAGTGGTTCAGTGAAGTGAACGAACATAGTTTGAAACATACTAGTAGAAGCCATCGTTCGTTTTAAGTGATAAGTGAAATTCCAGTCGGTTTGTTGTATAGCGACGCTCAGGTCGCCGGTATTCTTCGACATGTTAAAGCAGCTATATGAATCAAAAGAACAACGACACAAGCGAGGAACTAGTACATGAGATGAGCGGTCGTCGCTGCACGCGCTCTGCTCGTGTTCTTGTTCCTCGCTTATGTCGTTGTTTTTTTGCGCCACCCATTGGGGTTGCCATGTGTTGAAATATGTCCGCGGAGGGGGGGGGGGGGGGTAAAGTGATTCTTAAATGAGAGAAAATAAGATAAAAGTGAGCCCCGTAACTGTCTGAATCGAATTCGTGTTTGTTTGGAAAAGGAAGAAGGCACTATTTTTGTGCAGCCCTTGTGGGAGCCCGGCCCAGCGCTTTGTAGGGGATGGGAGGAGGGTGGATATAAAATAACATAGGAAAGATATGGTTAAATAAAGAAATAAGACAGGCAAACGACGGAGATAGAAAAGTTGGGAGCCGGTCCAAGAAGTCCGAGGACGGGGCACTACAGTCGGCCAGAGCTACGCTGGCGTCGGAGATCGAGGGTGGCACAACCATTCAGCTTGAAATCCTCCGAGCAACTCTGTCTGCATCAGAGTGCGACACCTCAACAGTGCTCACGAGAGAGGGGGATAAGGAGGGATTAAAAGGGGTAGGGATAGAGATAACACCCACATACAGAAGTAAAGGTAAGATAAAGAAAGATGGAAACATAATCGAAGTAGTCTGAGGACGGGGCACCACACAGCGATAGCTTCACAGCGTCAGGAGATGACAGAGGGCGAGCCGGTTAGCCAGAGCTGCGCTGTCGTCGGAGATCGCGGGACCACAACCGTTCGACGCGGAACCCAGAGAGCGAGTCCAGTGGCAGAGAAGCTCTGCATTGCATAATCCGCTCACAGGTTTGTCATTCTATAGTCGGTTACAACTTTAGAAGTCAGCGGCATTTCTTCCTCAAAGGCGGCCCCGCTGCGGTGGTCTAGTGACTAAGGTACTCGGCTGCTGACCCGCAGGTCGCGGGATTGAATCCCGGCTGTGGCAGCTGCATTTCCAATGGAGGCGGAAATGTTGTAGGCCCGTGTGCTCAGATTTGGGTGCACGTTAAAGAACCCCAGGTGGTCTAAATTTCCGGAACCCTCCACTACGGCGTCTCTCATAATCATATAGTGGTTTTGGGACGTTAAACCCCACATATCAATCAATTCCTCAAAGGCGGATGCACACAAGACTGCACCAATGGGCGTGCACTACAGAGTGACGTCATGAGCCGGACCACCGTTGACTCCGTCTGCAGAGAACGTTGCCGGGAGCAACAGCGGGACTACTTCATTAGTCGCTGAGGTGATTGGCTGCCGTGCATTGGTCGCCTGGGTGGGTGTGAAATTGTATAGAGATCAGCATCGATATGCTTCTCGAAACCTTACACCGGATTTCCTTCAGAAATGACCAATATGAGACACGGGAAAGTCATTCTTTCAACCCCCCCCTTTCTTCTTCATGGTCCTGGGGCCTTGGCTGAGGCGCTAAATTTACTGACTGCGTCCCGCTATATAGGCGAGGTGGGTTTGAGGTTACAGCTTCACGGCACCCGCTGTCACAACAGTGTGCTGCACATTACAAAATTACGTATGTTTATTGATTGATTGTGTTTAACGTCCATATACAGTATCATGAAATAAGACACCACTTGCACAAGATGGTTCTCGCATTATTTCATGTTGCTAGGAGTTACCTAAGGAACAGTTACGTCTAATTACAAGGCTTTAGCGTTGCCCTCGCCGTCGAAATGCAACCGCTGAAGTTCTGTTTCAAGCTTAAACAGAAGAGCGTGATCACTTCGGACTACGCTGCCACTGTGGCGCACATACAAACCACGTGGGAGGCGACATAGAAAGTACTTTCCCCAGCCACTATCTGTAGCAACTGCATGACACACACACTCACCTCGGCGCCTTGGCACCTGCATTGACAACGATGACCTATATCGGCTCGTATCGGAGCTCAGCTGCCGAGCGGCAACAAAAGTGTGCCCCTTTCCAAGAACGGCCAAGTATAGGTCACCCAGCTGTTTTCTGTCGGTCGATTGGCATCTCGCGCATGCTTTCCAGGCTGCGTGACGCTATTATCAGCTGCTCGGTGCAGACCATTGTTTGTGCGCAGCTCGTGCCGATTGCGCAGGCAGAGTTTGCCGTCCGACGATGACGTTCGGCTGACGCAGCGCTACAGCCCACGGCGATACTTTACAACACGTCTTTTGCGTAACAGCGCAATGCGGCGAAAGTTGCGGGCGTCGTCGGTTAAACACCAAGGAATCGCTCGCATATAACGAAGTCGGCGAAAGCGAAAGCTTTGTTTTGCGCAACGCAAGAAAGCTTAATCTTTACCGCATTGTAATGCGAGAAAGAGCTGGACTCCGCAGTGTGTTAGGTATACTTAGGGAGTTACTCGAGCAACAATCTAAAAATAGCTTATACAACCTTGAGTGCTCATCAGACTTTCCTTTGACACTCCGGGCGTATTTTTTTTCCCGCAAGAACAATCGTCGTCTGACTGTATAGAGAGCTCACTTTTCCTGTCTTGAAATGTCCGCCCCTCGCTGCTTTCTTATCGAGAATATATACATGCTATTTAGAGCTAACACGCACACCTTTCGTTGTCTCGGACGTCGCTGTCTTCCAACGTTCTGGTCGCAGTGGCTCCAAAGCAAATGAAAACATGATGATTTGTGGAGTTTAACGTCCCAAAACTACCATTTGATTATGAGAGACGCCGTAGTGGAGGGCTCCGGAAATTTTGTCCACCTGGGGTTCTTTAACGTGCACCCAGATCTGAGCACACGGGCCTTCTTAATTTCCGCCTCCATCGGAAATGCAGCCACCGCAGCCGGGAATCGAACCCGCGCCCTGCGGGTCAGCAGCCGAGTACCTTAGCCACTAGACCACCGCGGCGGGGCAAGCAAATGAAAACATGTAAGAAGGATAGTTGTTGGGTTCCTTGACATCCCGAAACCACGAAATGGTTGAGTGACGCCGTAGTAGAGGGCTCCGTAAATTTAACGTGCACCAAAATCGATAAGTGCAACAGACAGGTGGTACAGGTGACGAAGCTGTATACGTTCACGTCCCCGCACTTTCATTCTCAGTCTGTTGTTTTTCACAATGATGATGAAGTGGAGACAACGCGCAGCTGATTCGGTCGACTGTCTTCACAGCGAAGCGATTACCGCGATCGCGTCCACACATACTCCCACGTCACGCAGCGATGCTCAGCGAGAACAACGAAACAAAAATCGACAGCGTCCCCATTCGAGGTGAAATTTCAGTGCGAACATTGGACACGGCACAGGGAAGCAGTGCCGTAAAATACGGAGCCGTCAGGGAGGCGCTGACCCCTCTTGGGTTCAGGCTGGAGCGGACACTCCATGAGGGTGTCCCCCTTTGAGATTTAGCTTTGGAAGATCACATTTGAATTGGTTGGTATGTTGTTGTATATAGCGCACTCTCTGTAAACCCAATCTTGAAATCTCGAGACCTTCCGGAAAGCAGAGACAAAGTATATTGAAGGCTGCTTTCTGTTTCGAAAGACCCTGTGTATAGTGCACGAGCTTTCTGAAATGGTACGGGTCTCTTCTGACATGCTGAAAATGTTTAGTATGCCTGGTATTAAAGTGCAAAGTAATTAAAATCCCCAATCTCCTGCATACAATGTAATATGGGCCTGCTTTCCGGACTTTGGTTGTGTTTGTTCTGAAATAAAAATCATCCGTAAACAAACATCTTTACTTGAACGTTTCCAGGGGTGAAGCTGGTGTGCTCTTAAGGAGTATACTACACGACAGAGAATGGAGCTAAAAATAAGAAAAAAGCTGTACTTTTGTGCGTTATAACAAAAAGTGCTGGTATTCTCATCTGATTGTTTAACAGAATGGAATATTAACTTGAACTATGTGAGAGCTTACGGATGAGTCACACTTTCTGAGTCACTTCACTAATGTACGTTCGTATATAATGTTGGCTGCTCAGTGCTGTAAGGTAAATTCCTTGACTTGGCTCATTTTATTGTTATCTAATGCATTATTTTTAATTAATATGCAATTGGAAACAAAATGCAAACAAAATTTTAAATGGCAAACAAAATGGCCACCAAAGCAAGATGTGTCCCCCTCTTTTGAATTTTCTGGAATTACGCCACACTGCAGCGAAGTGGAGACATTAACGTTCATGAAACTTCACACCGCTATCAGGTAAGCCGAGGCACCTATATCATATTTTTTATTAGTTTTACGTTCCGCAATCACTATATGATCATCAATGGAGTGCTCCGGAAATTTCGACCAACCGTGGTTGTTTTAAACGTGCGCCTAAATCTAAGTACATGAACATTTTGATTCCATCGAAATGCGGCCATTACTGTCGGGATTCGATCCCGCCACGGCTGTTATAGTCGAGCAGACCCGAAACCTCATCACCATCAACACCAAAACTTACAAAACTTCTAAGCCGCAGCCGCGCCGCGGTGGTCTAGGTGCTAAGGTATTCGGCTGCTGACCCGAACGAAGATCGCGAGTTCGAATCCCGGCTGCGGCGGCTGCATTTCCGACGGAGGCGGAAATGTTGTAGGCCCGTGTGCTCAGATTTCGGTGCACGTTAAAGAACCCCAGGTGGTCTAAATTTCCGGAGCCCTCCACTACGGTGTCTCTCATAATCAAATGGTGGTTTTGGGACGTTAAACCCCACATATCAATCAACTTCTAAGCCGCTATCATCATAGCAGCAGTAGTCATCGTTATTGCAGTGGAATTCAGCACTTGGGCGAAGACCGCTGTTTCGTGCTACTATAACAAGTACGATTATAGTCAAGATGATGATACTGGTCGTAGAAGTGTTGGTGTCGATTATAGCGCGGTGATAACGATGATGACGACAAACGAGCCCACACAGCAGCTGTCTTCAGTTTCCCGCGTCGCTTGCCCGTCGACCGGCTTGGCGGGTGCAGTTCGGTGCGTGTCGCCCTACAGCCGACAAAAGTAAAGAGAAAACATACGGGGCTCCCACACGTCCTGGCGACCGCCGGCATGATGCCGCTACGTGCGCGAATCGGCTCGGAGGTGCTAATGAGGCAAGTAACGCAGTTAATAGGTCCGCGGCGTAGAGCACCACGCGCAAGGCGCAGGACTCCTCGGGGCGACGCCGCTGGTTGCAGAGCGCGCCGCCGAATCTCGGCACCGACTCTGCGTCTAGCTGGGGCTCGATACGGTGCATTTCGCGAAAATAAACAAGCGCCGGTGGCGGCACACTCCAAGGATAAGCGATTATTTTCTAACGAAGCGCAGACTCCTATGGCGCCAATTAGGAACCTCTACCACTGTGCATGCCGGCTAGAAATCACTGCGTGCATCGTATACTGCATCGTATCGCTTCGTATACTTCAGGCCTGTTTCACATGAAAAAAAAAAAATCACCGAGCTCCATGTCCCACGTAAAGTTTGGGCCTACCTATACCGTCTCTACAACGCGAGTAACTGAGGCAACTGAGAAAAAAAAAAGACCAGAACGCCGCCACGATAGTGGTGAAGCGAGAGAGAGTGCGCGCTTATGGGGTCCGCATAACGAGATTATCCGATGCAGCTCCTCGCCGTCCCCCACGGCAGACGCCCAATTAAGCCTGGTGGCAACACTGCAAGCACTGCACACGCACGCACATCGATCCGCGGGGCCGGCACTGCGCCCGAAGAAGAGTGTTTGCCGTGACGCTCTCTCCACACTTTTCCTCGTCCTTTGGGCGTGTTTCGTTCGTGCCTCCGTTTCGTTTTGTTCCTTTTCTTTGCCTTCTTGTTTACAACCTTCTGTTTCTTTTTCGAAGTAGTGCACGCTCGAGCGCCGTCCGTCCTGTCGTCGCGGCGCACGCATCTGGGCGCGCCAAACACTGGTGCGTCGCGCTGTGTAGCGTCGCCCATGTATGTATCCAATTACAGCGCGGGAACGCCGACCACGGCAGCGTGGCTCCAGCGGCGCCAACGGCGCGTGCCTGCTCCTCTCCTCCGCCTTTTGACCTCCTCAGGGATTCGCGATTGACGCCGCGGCTACTGGCCTACCGCTGCTTTTGCTGCTGTCCCGTCTTCGCGAGGCAGCTTCTTTTGTCGCGGGTCTCGAATGAGCCCCCGGCAGGAGGCAATGAAGCAGAAAGTACGGTCACCCTCCCAATCCCTCTCATCCCCGCTCGTGGACGACCGACCGACCGTTTGGTGGACACTGTGACGTCACCTGCAGCCTTCTTAGTGGATCGTCTCCGCTGTTTGAAAAAAAGTCTCGGTGTATGCACCCTTCCTTCCTCTCTTTTGCTATGCGGGATAGAATACTCTCCCAAGTGGTCTGTCTTACGCTCATGAGCGCGTGGAGGCTTATAGATATGAATATTCTTAAAATCGCAGAAGCCGAAGCGTTTCGACAACTTGTATTTTGCCCGAAGAAGGTAAGATCAGTTGTTGAAACGTTTTGCTCCAGCGAAAACCAGTGTTCATCAATCTCAGTCTCCTGAATACCACGTCACGCGACGTCTCTACGAAATTGTGTTCTTGGATTAGATAAAGCACACATACCAAATAGAACACGTTGTAAGGTGAAGACGTTCCCGGGCCAAATGACTTTGTGGTGCTAGGTCTCAAATGTCGTAAAAGGACGCTCGCCCTTTGAACGAGGGCCAGCATTTTATTTGTGAACAGATATTGATACGACTGGTAATTAGGAAAAGGCGAGTACTTTCAGCTTGGTCGTCACTCGAATATTTCATTCCCAAGTCCTCACCAGACAACGCCCTGATACGAGCCTCATAGGCTCTGCTATTTGCATGACTCAGTTCAAGTAACTTGCGATCTTCCAAACGAGTGGGTACGCATTTCTCGGAGATGTCTCCAAAACGCACCTTTCACGCTATAGTGCAGTGATACAGACAAATGAGATAGTGCTCATCCTGCCTAAAAGCGTGAAATCTGTGCTCAATTAGCAGAAATAAATGTTTTTATTATATATCACAAACCTCATCACTAACACACCGGGGCACTGACCTACAGAGACTTCAACGCGAGTCTACGAAAGAGCACTACTGCTTTTTTTTTTCTAAGGAACCGGTGTGAACGACACACTGTGACTGTTCAGTGACCATGTATTTTGACATTTATGAGTGTAGTATCATCACAGACTCATTTCTCATTCTTTCACACACCCTTTTAGCCACATCGTAGCCAACGGAGGTTAACCAAAACGTATCTGGCTAACCTCCCCGCCTTTACTTCACGCTCCCTCTCTATCTCTCTCTCCCTCCGTTATGTATACAGTCCACGTGTGAGCCCCGCCGCGGTGGTCTTGTGGCTAAGGTACTCGGCTGCTGACCCGCAGGTCGCGGGATCGAATCCCGGCTGCGGCTGCTGCATTTCCGATGGAGGCGGAAATGTTGTAGGCCCGTATGCTCAGATTTGGGTGCACGTTAAAGAACCCCAGGTGGTCGAAAATTTCCGGAGCCCTCCACTACGGCGTCTCTCATAATCATATGGTGGTTTTGGGACGTTAAACCCCACATATCAATCAAGTACACGTGTGACTTCAGGCCACATGTTCGAGAGTCCTCGAAAGGTGTGGCTACATCGGCGCAGGGTCACATTCTAATCGGTGTCTTCACCCCGCCGGCAAAGGGAAGCGCGCCTTCGGCGAGCGGCGCCGGAGATGCGAGTGCGTGGGGCGGTTGCATCGCGCGACAAAGCGGCGCGAACAAGCGAGCGTCGTCGCGAGTCGCACAATGGCGGCGGCTTGACTTGTGACAGCCGGCGCCCGTTAAAGCCTTTAGCGCCCCTGTCACGACGTCAGCGGCAGAACGCGGCGCCACCGTGTCGTAACCCGTCGCATGCAGCGCGCAGCTGGACCGGCGCGTGCCGCCTTTGAGAGTTACAGCTACCGGAGCACACAGAGCGACTTAGCGCACGACCTCCGCATCATTTACCCTGCTTCATTGTTTTTAAAAGAAACATTCCCACATGAATGACACATGAGGCCCGCCATTGCCAGGTGGACCCCTCCTCCCCTGCACAAGTATAATCTTGCTCCAAAACAACTCCTCCCCACCAGTGCCAAACAATTATGTAAAGTACTCTACGTCACAATTAAATTTGCCTCGCTTTACCACACTCGTTTTAGGGGCGAAGCTCCTCTTAAAGGACCTTGTCTTGTATCAGGCGTAACCGGCAGTATCAGACAAACAAACAGACACACAGAAAAACACATGTCCCGCCGTTGTGGTCTATACTGGCTAAGGTACTCGGCTGCTGACCCGCAGGTTGCGGGATCGAATCCCAGCTGCGGCGGCAGCATTTTCGATGAAGGCGAAATTGCTGTAGGCCCGTGTGCTAAGATTTGGGTGCACGTCAAAGAACCCCAGGTGGTCGAAATTTCTGGAGCCCTCCACTACGGCGTCTCTCATCATCATATGCGGGTTTTGGGACGTTAAACCCCACCTATCGACCTATAAAACAAAAACTGATAGACGGTGGGGCTCGGACCTGGGTCCGCTGCGTGCCAGCCCAGTATTCTACCGCTGAGCCACGCCGGTGCTTGGAACTTGTTTACAAACTTGCCTTAGGCCGGCTTGATGTCTGGAAAGGAATCGCGTTAGTAGGAGCAATAAAGCGTTTTGGAACTGCAAAAAAACAAAAAACAACCAGTCGTCACACAATGCGAGTAGCGTAACGCGTGCGTCGTCCCATAATGCTCCAACCCAGAACGAAAGCTCGTTCTTGATCACCTATTAGCTATTCCGCATACCCACTTTAGGCACAATACCTCATCGTCGTCAGCCACTGCATGAACAATTGGCACAAAATTCCTTGCAAGTGTTTAGCGGATATCATGCTTCCCAAAAGAAGGACGAAGTATAGCATAGCGAATGCCAGCCTATATTGTGTGTGTGTGTGTGTGTGTTTATAATAAGGAGGGAGGACTTTATCAGCCCTCTCCTGCAATCAAGGCTGACTTTAAGTGCTGGCTACAACGAAATGAGCAAGAACACATTTTACGATAATTCAAGGGGAAGAGTTTAACGGAACAAATACGGTGCACACGAGACGAGCACAAGTGACATGGACGATGAAAACTTACTGAAGCAAAGTATGGGGGTGGGCTAGTTGGTATTCCATGTCTTAAACAGCTGAAGCTCAAAAAAAAAAAGTAACAACGGACTAACGGAACAACAATGAAAAGCGTTAACTTCCAACTCAAATTTTATTGCAAACCTTCAAGAATATATACCTGTCACATGACATCACAATCTAATCAAAACCTACAAATTACTGATTATTAATTGAAGAAAATCGGGATACATGTAGGCTCACATTTTGACAGCGCTGATCATATGGTGTACTTGAAAGCTATAAAAGCTGTGTGTGGTTACATATCTGTAACAAAAATGGCTATGTGACTTATTTGATATATAAATAACCTATAGGGATCATATCTAAATTTTAAGTTTTTCTTTGTTTAGTTTGTGCTTTTGTACCTATAATTGATCTATCCCGAACTGGCCTGCAGCAAGGGTTACTGAAGTTCAGGTGTAGCAGTGATTGTAATTCCGCATGGTAAGAATGAAAATACATGACGGTTGTGGTGGGCGTGTAGCTTCTTTAGACTTAGCCACTCGAGTTGCTCATAGGGTGCGGCAACATGATGAAATGATCACAGTGGCTAAAACAGCTTTATATTGCACATACTAAAAAAAAAGCTAGGTGCGATGTACGGTAAACCAGCACTGATGAAATATGCCGATACCTGATTTACACCATATCAGGTTGTGACATAAACCCACCGCCACACCTTCGACTTCAAAGAGGGCACTACAAAAACTTGCGCGTGGTCGATGAGTGCATTTGGTCGAAGGAATGACTGGCTCTGGGCTAGTTTGTTCAGCCCTACGTAACCATGGTG